>NC_139912.1:629420-1064420 GCF_905171665.1 Trachurus trachurus
TCCTTCGATTTAACCTCATTTGAAATACTATGACCTGGACAAATGAGAATATGCACCGGCTGATTCTCTAGTTCTGCATAAGACCCTGACTGATACTCATAGTAACGCTGCATTAGCATCAAAACAAGGTAGGCTACATAAAAAATGATAACACATACATAGTCTAAGAAAAAAACGTGGGAAAGTCAGGGTGTAGGGTGTAGGGGGCCCACTTTAGTATTCTTTCAGGGGGCCCAGAATTCCTAGCAACGGCCCTGGTCGGACAGAGAACCGCGGCCTGTCAGCGGGAGGAGCGCCGCTCCGCTGCCGCTCAACAGGCTCCGTCCGCGGCTACAGGACGGTCTGAGCCCCGGTCCGAGCCCCGGTCTGAGCCCCGGAGAGTCTCCATCATCATCACATCAACCACAGGAAACACACTGATAATTTACCTTTAAAGGGTTATTAAAGGGTTATTCCCCCACATTCTGCAGCAGTGACACCGACACGGAGCTCCGGTGATGCGGAGGCAGCGGCCGCATCACCGGAGCTCCGCGTCGGTGTCGCTGCATCCGCCGCAGTTCCCCGAGCCGAGCCTAGCCGAGCCGTGCTAACGCTTCAGTCTGCCGGATCAGAACCAGGACCAGAACCAGGACCGGGACCTACCTGCCATCCTGGATGCGGTGCAGCGCGTCACGCCTCTCCACAGCCGCGCGGCGCGCTCCCTGCAGATCCACCTTCCTCCCCCTCTGTCCGCAGTCTTCCTCTCCTCCTCCTCCTCCTCCTCCTCTTCCTCTCCTCCTCTTCCTCTCTCCTCCTGCTGGGCGCGGTGCTGATCCGGATCAGCGGTCTGGTGACGGTACCAGTCCGAACCGGCGCCGCGTGCTCAGCATCAGCATCACCGGGTCCAGATCTTCTTGTTGTCTCCCTCCGCGCGTGCGTACACACACACACACACACACACACACACACACACACACACACACACACACACACACACACACACACACACACACGGACCGGGTCTGCAGGATGAGAGTCAGGACTGATCCGGTCCGTGAACATGAACCTGAACCTGGTTCTGGATCTAAATCCTGACGTCAGAGCCGTGGACCGAGGGTTCTGGTGACGTCAGAGAGGGTTCTGGTGACGTCAGAGAGGGTTCTGGTCCCAGGTCGGTTTGACTCTCAGACACTGGACCTGAAACCAGAACCAGAATCAGACATACTCATACAGCTTAAATACAGTTTAATGTGATGTCTGTTCCCGGGGCGTGTATGGTATATTGTTCTTTAACTGTGGGTTAAAGTTGTCTGTTCTTATTTTGTTTGTCTGCGTCTGTTTTGCCTTGATATTGTCTGTCTGTGTTCTGTCTTGTAATTGTCCACTGTGTGACTTTATGATGTCGTCACAAGGTTTTAAAGTCTTCTGTGTTTATGTTTTTTTAGAAACCTGCCTTGGGACTGCGGCTGCAAAGTCCGGCACATTTACACTGATGCTTAATGCGTCAGTGTTGATGAATGTGCACTGTCCCAATTCAATAAATAAAGAAATGAAATGAAATGAAATTCATTCTAATTAAAGCTGCGACCAGAACACCTGAACATCAGGAACACGTTGTCATGGAGACAACCAGCATGTAGGACCCGGTTCTTCTGGACCCAGTTCTCTGGTTCAGATACTAAACAAAGATGAATTCAGACAGAGACTTCGTTATGGACCAAAGAGATTTTATTGAAGCTTCAGATCCAGAACCACAGATACACGTGTAAACCTCCAGCTGGACCTGGTCTCCAGATGTGGACCGGGTCTCCAGATGTGGACCTGGTCTCCAGATGTGGACGTTCAAACATGGTGAAGCAGTATTTAGCTGTGATGCTGCTCACAAGTGGAACAAACTACCAGCAGAACTGAGATCAGCCCCAACTGTCAGCACTTTAAAGGGATAGTTCAACATTTTTGAAAATTGGCCCATCGCCATGATCCCCCTAGTAATAGCAGTAGGTTCGTTACCTTTAATTGTTGGTCCAAGCTGCTTTTAGATCGGGGGAGAAGAATACCGAGCGGCGCAGCTACACTACGGAGGCTAATGGAATTTCTTGGTTTTGCTCATCAAACTCAGCAAATACACAACCAAAAAACTCAAAAACGCTGTGGTGGACAAGTTGTGACCTGCACATTCACCACGCTATGAGATAATAGCGGAAAGTTGCGAGATGGAGTTGTTTTAGAGGCAAAGTCGGACTTTACACTCTAGACGGCTGCTCGGCGGAGTGATTTCAAAAGCGCCTGTTTACTGCAGATACGTCCGTATACTACGGCACTGGCTGAGGTGCGCACACTGTGTCCCTCCGACCAGTGGTTCACTGAAGAAAGTAGTTCCGAGTATTTGCTTCACTTCTCTTAACTTTCCGCTATTATCTCATAGCGTGGTGAATGTGCAGGTCACAACTTGTCCACCACAGCGTTTTTGAGTTTTTTGGTTGTGTATTTGCTGAGTTTGATGAGCAAAACCAAGAAATTCCATTAGCCTCCGTAGTGTAGCTGCGCCGCTCGGTATTCTTCTCCCCCGATCTAAAAGCAGCTTGGACCAACAATTAAAGGTAACGAACCTACTGCTATTACTAGGGGGATCATGGCGATGGGCCAATTTTCAAAAATGTTGAACTATCCCTTTAAAATCCAGGTTAAACACATTTCTCTTTTCACATGCTTATAGCTGAGAACTTAAAACTTTATCTATTTTCTTTTCTTTTACTTTTATCTGTTTTTAGTGATTTTTTTGTTTTTATTCTGTCTTATGCTTCTTTTTTTAATGTTTTATCTTTATGTAAAGCACATTGAGTTGCCTTGGTATGAAATGCGCTATAGAAATAAAGATGCCTTGCCTTGCCAGGTCTCCAGATGTGGACCTGGTCTCCAGCTGCTGGTCTGAACACTGCAAAAACTCAAAATCTTTCCAAGAATATTTGTCTTAATTCTTTGTTTTATTAATTTTTAAAATGTTTTTATGCACTTTTTTAATGAGAAAAAAACAAAGAAAATTCAATATTTTCGAAAAATGAGGTGCAGAGTGGATCACTCCATATGAGGTTATTAGAGCTGTGAATATGTCAATAATTAATAAAAACATTGATTTTGATGCATTATTATTTTTGGAGTAATTAGCATTTATTCAAAAAAGTTGCAATAAAAATCTCATAAAGGCTATGAATATTTTTTTTCACTTTCAACACATCAAATCTGTTCAGCAACTTCAGACCTACCCATAAATATAACATTTTATTTATTATTCTTACTTTTTAAAAAAAATGTTTTTATGCACTTTTTGTCAGATGAATCCCTGATTTTTTAAACAAAGTTACATAAAACACAACGTCTGTGACAGTTGGTTTGTTGAGAAGCAGCAGAAGATCAGACTGACAGGTCGTTGCTGCCCCCTGCTGGACTTCACACTGAACTGCAGCGTGAAGACTGGAGCGAGGAGGCGACACATCTGGACACATCTGGTCCATCCAACAGGAGATACAGATTCCTTCTAGCTAGACTGACTGAGGAACTCTTTTATTCCTCAGTCTGTTAAAGGGATAGTTCAACATTTAGTCAAATTGGCCCATCACCATAATCCCTATAGTCATAGCAGTAGGTTCGTTACCTTTAATTGTCGGTGCAAGCTATTTTTAGAACGGCGGAGCAGAGCTGTGAGCTGCTCAGAGCTACGCTACGGAGGCTTATTATGGGATTTCTTGGTTTCCCTCATCAAACTCATCAAATACACAATCCAACAACTCCACAACGCTCTGGTGGACAAGTTGTGAGCTGCACATTCACCACGCTATGAGATAATAACACAACGTTACCACACAGAGTTGTTTTAGAGGGAAATACAGAGACTGATGATGAAAAACTGTCCCTGAAGGCAACGTGCATCAGTGGTTTTACATGAATTTCCCTGACTATAGGGGTTATGGCAATGGGCCAATTTGGCTAAATGTTGAACTATCCCTTTAACATGTTGACTCAGTTGGGTCAGCACGTCACACGCCTGACGTTTGTCTCCTGTTATATTTCTCTAATGTTTTTGTTATTGTCTGGTGTTTGTTTGGTGTCATATTGTGTTATATTTTGTAATGTTTTTTTTGTTATGAGAAATTTCAGAAGAGATTCAGACAAATAAAGTCCTCAACTCAACTCAACTCAACCGCAGCCTGCAGTGTTTTACAAAATTGTGTTTTATCATATTGCAGTATAATTGCAAATGTAATTACTCATTCATTCATCCCTGTGTGTATGTGACACTTCACTCACCTTTTGTTTCAACATCTACAGTTTTTTTCTCAGCTCGCTCCCCTCTTTAAAAACTCTGGCGCCCCCCAGTGGAAGGCGCATACACAGTTTGAAAAACGCTGCTTCAGACCCAAATGAATTTATTTTGATAATTTCATGCTGATATTGGAGATATTGGTACAAAACCTATAAGGGAATCTTGAAAAATGGCCGCCATATTGAATGTTCTGAGACATTTAGACATTTAGAGTATTTGTGCCAAATTTACTGCTTCACAAAGGAAACGATTCTTGCCATAATCATTAATCATTAATTCAGTATGGGAAAGATTAGGAAATATTTATTCATGATTCATTCCCAATGTGTATACAGTATTTTGTAGATAATTATCAGAGTACGGTTGAATATAAACTCCCATTGGCCATTTAGATGATATTTCTATTTCCTTAGATAAAGGATTCTCTTCAGTGATTGGTCGTCCCTATGGACTCATGGAAGTGACGCCTGATAACCGACCTTTAACTGCAGCTTCAGACCAGAAGTCGCCTCTTAGCGTCGTCAGGAGCGACTCTAAGAAGCTGGACCAATCCAGCTCCAGGTCCAGGTGTGTTTCCTGTCAGTGACATCAGAGCAGAAACAGGAAGTGGACTCACCGTGGAACCTGCAGCTCTTCCTGATGAAGTGCAGACATCTGGGCATCTGGGTTGTGGCTAGATTTTTTTTTTCTTCAATGAAAATCTTTATTTCACAATTGAAAAAGTTCAAACAGTCAGAATGTTCATAGAACAGACAGCGGCAGATAATGGGAATAAAATATAAGGAATAAAATATATAAAAATACTGTAATATATATGTAATACTGTAATATATATATTGTGTATGTAATAAAGCAAAAATAAATATATAGATAAAACACTTCTTATTCTGGGGTAAGTAAGTGAAAATGACTTCAAGAACATATTTGATTCATTTTTATGTATTTATTTAAAATGGACAATACACATTAATGAACTTCAGTACGGGTGTTAGCAGCTGCTAATTTACATCCGCAGTCCCTTGGCAGGTAATAAACAAACAGACAGAAAATACACAAAGAATTATACAGTGGTTCACATCAAAACATTCATACATATACTGTACATAAAGTGCATGTCAGCATGAGTTCTATAATGTGCCAGTTTTTAAAGTGCAAGTGCAAGTTTAAATAGATAAAGTGCATGTGGATGGATGCAGATGTGTATAATAGTGTGCGTTCACTTTTCTTGTTTAGCATCAGTGACAAGGTTTTTATACAGACATTAATAAAGTATCTTTAACTAACTTTAACTTTATGTGAAGACATTAAAGTTAGGAAGGGACTTCCTGTGCTATTTTCCTTTTAGAATCATGAGGTTTATTATGAAGCAAACTGATTTGTCATCATGCTCAAATTTTGAAACAATATCTACATAGAAAAAAATAAAACAGGACAAGGTAGTTATAAATAAAAAGTTAGTCCGAGGTTTCAGGGAAAAACTTTATCATAATTACTTCTTGTTTAGAGATTTAAAGAGTTAAAGAGAGAGAATTTTGCATAAATAATGATGAAGTTCATCAAGAGCGCAATCTTTTGGATGAGCAAAGTAGCAAATAATATCTTTAGTGTTAAGCGAATAGAACCAGGCCTATTTTTTAGGCCTTTTCTCGAAAATTGCATATCCATAATAAAATGAGTATATCTCTGCAACCACAAGGTCGATCTATTCATGAACGTGTTCTTAGACTGCAGAATTGTTCACAGCTGTGTCTTATTGTTGGTTTGTTTTGCAACTCAGTCCCAATGAAAGGCAACGGGACATAAACGCATAGGTGTACATCGATTAACGCACAATAGTGTACATCGGTTACACAAATCTCTCTCTGTCACACACAGTAGCGTGTGAGGACGACTCGTTGCTGCTCCAACCTGTTTGTTCTGACGGTTCGGCTTTGAAAGAATAAAGATCCTCTAAGCTGCTGGTTGTCATGGCGATCATCATCATCCAACTGTCACCGTGACTCTGGACCCTCAGGCTGCGGCCCGCCCCCAGCCGACCTCACCCAGCTCCACAAGGCCTGGGTAACGATGTGACATTTCATTTAGTAACAACAGACCAAATAAAAAACTGCTTCAGACTCAAATCAATCAATTAATCAGAGTCACAGATAGTCATCAATTGAAGGGATAGTTCACCCAAAATTGAAATTGAGAAGTTTCAGAGTCCTCCGTGGCTTCTCTGAGTTACAGGGGGTCTCGGCGTAGCAGTGCATGTCCATATGACAGTTGCAAATGGATACTGTAGCTCTCGTCACGACACACACACGGTTCTGTTCTTACTGGCATTTATTTGTCTTCTCCATCATTCGAATCATTTCGTATGCCTTTTGCACTTAGGTCATTATTCCATTATGCCGTGAGAACTGTTAACACAAATATACAAATATATCAGCTCACAACGAAGATTATACATGAAGTAAATAAAGGCATAAATGTCGCGATGTGTAAACATAAACAAAGTGCTTCTAACACACAGAAAAATACCTCGTTAGCCGCTGTTCATGAAGAGAGGTTCTTGACATGCTTTTTGGCCATGCTTAGCAGTTCAGCATCACAGTGCAGCATCGATAAGTCTGCCGTAGCGCACACAGGTAATAAACATTGGTTCCGGGCCGAAACACAACAGCACCGAAACAAACTTATAAAGTATATTATTAAATTAACCCATGTTTTAACACAGACATGAATTTACTTATTTAACATTTTGATCTAAATTATTCAACTTCGTGAAATTATGAATTATTATTCTAACACCATTACAACAGCACTTACACTCCCACCAAATTACTCATTAACTTGAAATGAGGGATTTCAAAGACAAAATTAGTAAGAGAAAAGAGTGTGTAAATGAATGAATGAGTCTGTATGAATGTGAAGTTATGTGTATGACTTAGCTGGCCTCTATTAACGTAACTACTTTGTGGATGGGCCGTTCAAGGTGAGTAACTCTGGTATGTAGTTTTCCTTTCTCAAATGTAGTGTCACTGACAAGTAGCTTCAGCTTTCTCACCATACCATCTGTGCTGGGCTGGACTTCCACGACCTTGCCAAGCTTCCATTCGTTTCTTGGTGAGTTGTCATCTTGCAGGATCACTATGTCATTTACTTGTGAGTTTCGTGATTTTCTTTGCCACTTCTGCCTTTGTTGGAGATTTAGCAGGTATTCCCGTTTCCATCTTTGCCAAAATTCATTGGCCAGAAACTGTACTCTTCTCCACCTTTTACTCAGATAGAGATCTTCTGCACAGAACCTTCCAGGTGGAGGCAGAATAACTGATGACTTCATGGTCAATATATGATTAGGTGTGAGAGGTTCTGGACCAGTTGGATCGTGAAGATGTTCAACACTGAGTGGCCTACTGTTGATTACAGCCATTGTTTCATACAAAAATGTCCTCAAAGTTGTGGTGTCGAGTCTGCTTGCAGATTTGTCGAGCATGACTGTAAGAATGCTTCGAATCGTTCGGATTTGACGTTCCCAAATGCCGCCCATATGACTTGCTGATGGAACATTCATTACAAATTCACATCCAAACTTTCTTTGCTGTTCTTGATCCAGTCCCTTTAATAGCTCAGAAAGCACTCTCCTGGCGCCTACAAAATTTGTTCCCTGATCGCATCTCAGTTGGCGCACAGGTCCTCTGATGGATATGAATGTTCTTAGTGCATTCATGAAAGCATCTGTTGTTAAGTCGTCTAGTAACTCTATATGCACTGCTCTGCAGCACAAACAGGTAAACACCAATCCATATCGTTTTAACTCCTTTCTTCCTTCCTTTACAATGAAAGGGCCAAAACAATCAAGACCACAATAAGTGAAGGGAGGAGATGCCTCAGTTCTCTCTTCTGGCAGATCTGCCATTTGCTGAACTTCAGTCGTTCTTCTGTATCTCCTACATGTTACACATCTGTAAATGTGTGAGGAGACCACATTTCCACATCCTATGATCCATATCCCATTTGCACGCAATGTGTTCATTGTCATACCTCTTCCTTGGTGAAAGACCCGCTCGTGATGATGTTTAACAAGCAAGGATGACACATGAGATTTCTTTGGAAGTATTGCAGGGTGCCTCACATCATGGTGTAAAGCTGCTTTGGATAGGCGTCCTCCCACCCTGAGAATGTTATTTTCATCTAGGAAAGCATTCAACTGATGTAACTTGTTGTGTTTGCTCCGAGGGTATTCTTTCTGGAGCTTTAGTTTTTGTATAGCTTCAGCGAAAGAGTCTTCTTGCACCAACCTGATAATAAAGATTTCTGCTTCTCTTCGTTCTTCAAGATTAGTTGCTTCATTTGTTCTTGGCTGAAAGCCTTTAAACTCTCTGACAAGTCTCTTAAGCCTAGCGACAGCTTTCACTGCTCTAGACCAGTCAGAGAATTTAGTGAGACGATTCACCACTGACCTTTCTTCTTTCGTCTTTACTGCCTGAACGTAGGATTTGCGAAGCTCAGGGTCAGTTGTTTCGATTTCTCCCACCATCTCCTCTTGAGATGGAAGATGCTGCTGCCACAGAAAGTTTGGTCCTCGCAGCCAGTTAGACTCTTTCAGCTGAACCCCACTTAGCCCTCTTGAGGCGCAGTCGGCTGGGTTATTTTCAGAGCTAACATGTCGCCACTGCTCAGGGTTAGTGTTGGATCTTATGCGCTGAATCCGGTTAGCGACAAACGTGTGAAATCTCTTAGCATCGTTGTTCACATAACCAAGAACCACCATTGAGTCAGTCCAGTAATACTCTTGCAGATTTTTTATCTCAAGCTCCTTCTTAATGACCTCGCCATTACGGACTGAAGTGACAGCTGATGACAGTTCAAGCCTCGGGATGGTCGTTAATTTGGTTGGGGCTACCCTCGCCTTCCCCAAGACAAGTGAGCAACTGATCTGTCCAGTTTCGCTTGTTGCTCGGAGGTACGAGCATGCACCATATCCATTGAAGCTTGCATCTGAGAAGTTGTGAAGCTCATATTGCTTGACCTTTCCAAAGTTTGATGGACAATAGCTTCTTGGGATCTTCAGGGCAGCCAAATGAGGCAGATCTTTAAGCCATAACTCCCATCTTTGCAGAATGTGTTCAGGGAGATCTTCATCCCAGCTCACTTTGTCTCTGCATAGTTCCTGGAGGATCTGTTTGCCAACTAGTATGAAAGGAGCTACAAACCCTAAAGGGTCATAAACAGATGCAACGGTCGAGAGAACCCCTCTTCTTGTCAGTGGGTTCTCCTTTACCACTACCCTGAACTGAAATTCATCTGCTTCAACGCACCACTGAACCCCAAGTGCTCGCTCGATATGAAGTTCTCCTAAGGCCATGTCTAGATCCTTGGTTTGCACACATTCTTCAGGTGGTATTGTGGCAAGTACTTCTTTGTTATTGGATACGAACTTGTGCAGCCGAAGATTTCCTGTTCTACACAAAGCTCTTGACTCCTCAATCAGGTGTGTGGCTTCACCTGGTGAGTTTACACTTATTAAGCCATCATCTACATAAAAGCTTCGTTGTATGAACTTGATGGACTCTTCACTGAACCTTCCAAGACCCTGAGATGCCAGATGTTTAAATCCGAAGTTGGAGCAACCAGGGGATGAAGCTGCCCCGAAAAGGTGCACCTTCATCCGGTACACTGAGGGTTTGGAATTCAGATCACCGTTGTCCCACCAGAGGAACCTTAGGTAGTCTTGATGTTCCTTTGCCACATGAAACTGGTGAAACATCCTTTCAACGTCGCACATTATGGCTATTGGCTCCTTTCTGAATCTGCATAGGACTCCAACTAATGTGTTAGTTAGGTCTGGTCCAGTTAAGAGATTATCATTCAGAGAGGTATCTTTAAAGCGTGCTGAACAGTCGAAAACCACACGGATTTTCCCAGGTTTATGGGGATGATAAACTCCGTGGTGCGGAATATACCAGGCCGGTTGGTTCTCAAGTTCATCTTGTGGAACTTTCTCAGCATCTCCTCGACTGATTATGTCATTCATGAAATGGACATAATCTTTGTAATACTGTTCATTCTTCCTTAGTCGTCGTTCCAAAGCGGAGAGTCTGTGGACTGCACAGAGTTTGTTGTCTGGAAGATCAGGTTTGTCTGTCTTGAAAGGAAGTGGGAGTTCAAAATAGCCATCTTCCTTCTGCCTGATACCTTCCTTCACCTTTGACAAAAAGAGAAGGTCTTCCTGTGAAACCAGTTTGTCATCGGTGGTGTGTTCTGTGAAATCAAATTCAAGAGCCTTGATTATGTCTGTTGGATTGATTTCCTTGACATAAGTTTTACATACAAAGTGCACTTCTCTTCTTAATGCTAATGAAGGTTGCATGATTGGTGTCACTTGATGCACTATGACTCTGTGGCTTGTTCCTATTGCATCACTGCAATCACTTGTTGCACTAAAGCAACCAATGATGCTCCAGCCAAGATCTGTGCGCTGAGCATAGGGATCTCTTCTTCACCAGACAGGATCTCCCTAGGAAGAAGGGCTTGCTGACAGTTATAACCAATTAGAAGGCCTACTTCACAGTCTAATGGTGGTGGGATCTTGTCGACTAGTTGTTCTAAGTGAGGCCACTTTTGAGCTGTCTGGGAAGTTGGGATATGCTCCCTGTCTGCTGGAATGAACTCCCTCGTGAAAAGTGATGGCAGTGCGATTCTTTTGTCTAGGTTATATCCTCTGACTTGCAAATTTGTTAGTTTTTGACAAGGTATGTCTGTTGACCTGTTAGACATCGTAGACAGCCGCAAACAAACATTCTCCTTCCTTGTGTTGAGGTCACGAGCCACTTCATCCAGAATGAAAGTTGTATCGCTCTGCGTGTCTAGTAGAGCATAGACCAGAATTTCTTGGTCAGGCTGAGTTATGGATGAGACCCAGACCGGCACGACTGAGGATGTCTGTGTGCTTAGGCCTGCTTGCATCACTCTATTAGTAGTTCCTGTCGAAACTGTTTCTTTGGTGACTGCTTTGTCCTTTAAGTTGTTGTCTCCCTTTGGAGATACGAAAGTTTGACGTTCTGAAAACTTGTCAACATGTAAACATGTTGGATGTTTTTTCTGACATCTTTCACATGTACTTCTGTTGTCACAGCTTCTTGAGTGATGACCTGTCTTCAAGCACCCGAAGCAAAGCTTTTCTGTCTGCACAAACTTAACACGATCTTGAACTGTCCTTTCACAGAACTTCCTACAGTTGGCAAGGACATGTCCTGTTCTTTTGCAGAAGTCACATGATGGAATATTGTGTTGTGCTGTGTTCGTGGACAGTGTCTTTGCTTGAATAGTTTGACCACGCTGTCTTTGTCTTTCTCCCTCTATCCTCTTGACTGCTTGAATGGATGAGATGGGATCACAAGCGAGATCTGCTTCCTTTGACAGGAAGCCGACCAACTCTTTGAATGATGGGTATCTAGCATTTGCTAGTCTGCTTTCCATCACCTTGCGGTTCCAACTGGACACCAACCAGTCTGGCAGTTTCAATAGAATTTTTTGACTTTCATTGCAGTCATTTAGAACTTCTAATGTTTTGATGTGAGGCATTGCAGCTTCGCAACTCTGAAGGAAGTCTGCGAATTCTCTTAACTCAGAGCCATCTTTTGAGCTTATTTTTGGCCATCCATGCAACTTATCTCTGAAGGACTTCCCTATTATGAATGGGTCTCCAAAGCGTTTTTCCAAAAGTTGCCAGGCTGAGTCATATGCTGCTTCTGTGCCTAGTAGGAAAAATCCTTCCACAGCCTTCTTTGCAGTGCCACCTAGATACTGTCTTAGGTAATACAATTTTTCGTTCTTGGGAATATTTTTCCTGTCAATTAATGTTACAAATGACAGTCGCCAATCATTAAACTTCAAAGGATCTCCAGTAAATACTGCAGGCTCTGGTGTTGGGAGACGACTGGCACTAATAGCTTCTGCTAGTGCACTGACTAAAGTAACATTGGAGCTATTCTGCACCTGTACCATGTGTGGTTGAGTCACTGGAACCTGTGATGCGGGCTGCAGGGCTGAGGAGCGAGCTTGATTTGCGTTTGGTGGGAACTGGGGAACAAATGGGGGGCTTGAGGCATGTAGGGCTTGGGTTATGACTGGCTGAGATTGTGGAATGAAAGGTGAACTGGAAGCATGAAGGGTTGGGGGTATGACTGGTTGAGACTGAGGAATGAATGATGGATTCTTGGGGTCAAAAACTTTAAATTCTACTGCTGGTTCAACATCGTTCAGTAGGTCCAGTGTTCCGCAGTTTCCAGCTTGATCATAGACCTTTGCTCGAGCTCTTGCAGCATTTAGCTTCTTTACTTCTTCTAGGCGGTCAAGCTTTCTGCGCCTTTCTTGGATTGCTTGTTGTCTGGCTAGCTTCTCAGATTCAAACTGTGCTAGTCGTTCTTTATCTTCTGCCTCTAGTCTTTGTAGTTCTGTTGTTTCTTTGTCTTGCTCATCTAACACTGCCAGAACTTCTTGAGCAGCTGCAGCTTCAGCTTTGGCTTCATTTCTTTTGACTGAGAGGATACTAGAGCTAGCAAAACTATGCTTTGATTGATGAGACCTTGATCGAGAACTTGTGGAATTTAGAATTGATCCAAAATCAGGCCAAGGTTCTTCCACTTCCTCTCCTGGATGTCCTGACAGTTGTCTTTGTGCTCTGAGAATAATGTGATCTGAGAGCGATACACATGTGTCAACCTTTCGTCGCACATCTGGTTCAGGTGATTGCACTCTACGTAACTCTTCATATATAGCTTTAACTTCAGAACATGTATCTTTAATACCATCAATGAGCTCATTTAAATCATCTTCTGAGGCTGTGTAAGACAATGTTTCCTTGCCTACTCTTGCATAATACCTCCACTTCTCGTAGATGATTTTGAATCGACGTTGTAAGGTCTTTAGTTTTTCTTCTTCAAGTTCCTTTCCCTTTTCTGTTAGGGTTCGAACTCTTTCACTTCTTCGTAGCCTTTCTACTTCTGCTGATTCACTTGTGACTTCAGGTTCAGCAGGTGATCCTGTATTTTTATGGCAGGACTCAGTGTTTGTGTCAGACATTTTGAGATAGCTTAAATGACTATGTAATGTGTGATGTACTGACTTGAATTTCTATGGGACTATGTGTTACAAGGTATGGCAAGTTTAAATATTAATAGCCACCAAGATTCCTAATCACTGTATGCAAACCATGTGAGTCTGCTTAACTCAATTTCTAAATACAAATGGCATTAAAGAACCTTTTAGCATTAGCAACTTATCAAACCTATAGTTTGCTTCAAATAGAACAAGTGAAAATATTTGGATAAATATTCAAACACAAATGTCTAGGCATAAACCTTGATTAAAGAGGGAATATATCAAAAATGGTTTAAATGCATCAGCTAATATGAGATTTCACATAAGCAGATCCCTTTAAACTTAATTACTTTCGATAAACATATAGATTTTCACACTTTTAGTTTCAGCTTATAATGTCCCTTTAACCTTTGTTATAATGAAACACAAAATACTTAATTCTTAATCTTCACTTAGAATGATATCACTTTCTACCTTTAACCCTTTTGGCAATCATCAACGATATCTTCACATCAGAGTCTTCCCAAAACATGTAGGCTGTAGTTTGCAAGGTTAATAGACCTGAGTCCTTGATTGCAGCTTTAATGTTGAGCCACTTCTCACACCACTTTGACTTGAAGACTGGCGGAGCACTTGCTGGCTTTGCCTTGAAAAGTTGCACTTTCGACACAGTCTTATTCCCGTTGCTTCTTGTTGCTACGCCGACAATGTTTTTATTTTGAAGAAGGGGGGGGGGGGGGGGGGGGGGCTTCACTTCTCTGATGCGCCGAATGCGCTGGATACTCTGGAAGCGCTGGACGGTCTGGACGCTCGCCGCGGTGTTGTTCCTTTCATCTCTCCTACCCGTGTTGAGCAGGCGAGTTCTCACTGTAGCTCTCGTCACGACACACACACGGTTCTGTTCTTACTGGCATTTATTTGTCTTCTCCATCATTCGAATCATTTCGTATGCCTTTTGCACTTAGGTCATTATTCCATTATGCCGTGAGAACTGTTAACACAAATATACAAATATATCAGCTCACAACGAAGATTATACATGAAGTAAATAAAGGCATAAATGTCGCGATGTGTAAACATAAACAAAGTGCTTCTAACACACAGAAAAATACCTCGTTAGCCGCTGTTCATGAAGAGAGGTTCTTGACATGCTTTTTGGCCATGCTTAGCAGTTCAGCATCACAGTGCAGCATCGATAAGTCTGCCGTAGCGCACACAGGTAATAAACATTGGTTCCGGGCCGAAACACAACAGCACCGAAACAAACTTATAAAGTATATTATTAAATTAACCCATGTTTTAACACAGACATGAATTTACTTATTTAACATTTTGATCTAAATTATTCAACTTCGTGAAATTATGAATTATTATTCTAACACCATTACAACAGCACTTACAGATACCAACTGTCTTCGTAACAAAAAGACACACCAAAAAACATCCAAATACCTCCATGCTGCTCGTCTGTAATGTCCCTCTTGTATTGAAGCCCCGAAATGCGAAATTGTCCCTAAAAAAATTAAATGAGTCTATATTTCAAGCTTGTTTGTAGCAGAAGCTTCTCAAAGCTCCTCTTCCTGGTTCATCAAATTTGGACGAACTGGGAGGAGCTTCGAGAAGCTTCCGCTACAAACAACAAGACATTCCATGTCCTTTATAAAGACTGGAAGCCACCGGGCATAGATATGATGGTCGAGAGCAAAGAACAGAGGAACAAGCTTCTGCAGGGTTGTGACCAGATCCACGCAGAAGATCTCCCATGGTACTCCACAAAGCCATTTCAATGTGGAGCCCACCTAACATCACCAACGTGTCTTCTCCGAAGATGTCAGGGAAGGTCCACTGCATTTTTTTTGCAAAGTCATAGAGGGGTTGGTCTACTACCATCACAGGGACTTGTGGGTTGAGGTGCTCAGTGTTTTTTTCACCAGGTTCATTCCATGGTGAATCATTTCTGGGGTTGCTGCTTTGTCATGAAAAAGTGGCAGGAGGGCCAATGCTTTTTTAGATAGATGGTGTCATTTACTGCATTCATCCATGCCTCTTCATGCTTTCTCTCTGCATCGCTGTTCTGTTCTAAACTTCAACTTGGAACAGAGTATACCAACAGAGTAACTTCATGTTCATACAAGCACAACGCGAACGGAAGATCAAACTCATGGTCACAACCCTGCAGAAGCTTGTTCCTCTGTTCTTTGCTCTCGACCATCATAACTATGCCCGGTGGCTTCCAGTCTTTATAAAGGACATGGAATGTCTCCCAGATAGTATCCGGGCAGAGTTTGAAAAGGGACATTGGACAGTAACTCGCAGCAATCGGCATTTTTCAGAAGCACACGAGCAAGCCAACAAAAGGGTGAAAGGAATGGGTAGCATAATTGGCCTCACAGAGACCCCGGACATGTTGGAACGCTGGATTGTGACCTGATTGATTGATTGATTGATTGATTGATTGATTGATTGATTGATTGATTGATTGATTGTTTGATGGATTGAAAAAAGTTACTCCTTATCCTAAATCCATACATACAAAGATTATGGCTGTTACTACATTTTGTTAGCCAGGCTAGCGCCGCCTACTGGTTCCGGCAAATTTCATTTGCCTCAACAATGTAGTCAGGACACTAGCAATGCGTTTCGGTTTGCTCCGTCCGCCAGAGCGGACGGACCAATCAGCGAACAGACGGGTAAGTGCAGGCGATGACGTTGAACTCAAGCGCTCAAGATTAACCTATGAGCTTAACCGGTGTATAGCACACGTGACCACCAAGCAGCAGCGATTAGTTGAAGCAAATGTAAGCAACCGCCTCCCGGAAGCAAACGAATCCCTATGGCTCAGGTTCAGACGCTTTTTGAAATGTAATGAAATAAGCGGCTGATGCATCAGGCTAACATTTTGTGGCACCCCCTAGGGCATAGAATAGAAGAGTGATGAGCATTTCAAATTCAGTTTAATCACCACACAGTCTTGACTTAATGAAATAACAATAAGTAAAATTCCTTAGCAACTGTGAGGATATTTTCAGACTTTATCTTTAAAAAAGCATAATTTCGCTTGTGTCCATTTAATATTTTGGCCTAAAAGTGTATTTATTTTTAATCGGTCACCAAATGCTTAGCATACCAGTTTCTCCTTTTAATTCTGAATCCATACATACCTCATATATTAAATTTGGTTAATCTAATCAAAACTTGTAGCAGTTTACATATTTTGCGGCGCCCCCTAGAGGCCATTTTTTATCTGTGTGTTTGACACTCGGACTCAAATTGTTCTATAGACCCTAAACTTCAACTTAGAAGTGAAAACCAAACTTTAACACCAATTTGAAATGACTGAGCCTTAAACGACCCCACTATAAGTAGATTTACTATGATCTACTGAAAAGACAAATTGCCTTTCCTCTGTGTGTGTGTCTGAGATTCAAACTGACTGTTGTATCTGGTCTGGTCCAGACGGTGTCCAGTGTTCTCAGGTGATGGATGACAAACAGCTGTTCAACATCTGGTATCAGTGTTAAAGTATCAATAAAAGCAGCTCACAATAGAGGTAGTGCACGTGACATCACAAAAAAAAAGTGGCAGAGCCGCAATTTTCTCCAAGTCCATTAAAGTCTGATATGTCTAACTGTGTCAGCATGTACAGAATAGATGACCCAACAGAACCGCAAAACATCTGGAGGACACGTCTTGCTTTGACTGAGTTACATTCAAGAACCAGTTTTCAATGACGGAAAGTAAACGCACTCGAACGGTGATTTTTTTTTTTGATCGATCAGCTGTGTTTACAGTTTCAGGGGTCATAGTTCTGATGGTTAGACAGATGAATCAGTCTCTAACATCCTACAGTTTGACTGGTCAGAGTTTTTCAGAATAGAAGCAGCTCAGGTTTAAGTGTTGGGACCAAAGTAACAGCTGTAGCTTCGTTGATTTCTGGCAACATGTCAGTGTGCGTGTGTGACCGGTGTCCTGCACTGCGGACGACGATGCAAACCGTTTCACCAAGAGGTCAATGACCACTTGGCAAGTTGGTTAGCACGTCTTTTTTGGGTGAGTGAGTTCAACTTCAGTACACGCTGTCACTTCTCCTCACTGGTACCTCGTGACTGTGACTCTACCCGCCGACCTCCGTTACATGTGGACCAGATGGTTTTGGGTTCTGGATCATTGTCGAGTCCTTCTGACCTCAGTTTGTTGTGATACTACATGTTTTACCCGGTTTCTCTGAGTCCACCGCTCCTTCACCACGATGAGAGAGATTCGTTTTGCAACTCAGTCCCAATGAAAGGCAACGTGACATAAACGCATACCCTCTATAGGTGTACATCGATTAACGCACAATAGTGTACATCGGTTTCACAAATCTCTCTCTGTCACACACAGTAGCGTGTGAGGACGACTCGTTGCTGCTCCAACCTGTTTGTTCTGACGGTTCGGCTCTGAAAGAATAAAGATCCTCTAAGCTGCTGGCGATCATCATCATCCAACTGTCACCATGACTCTGGACCCTCAGGCTGCGGCCCGCCCCCAGCCGACCTCACCCAGCTCCACAAGGCCTGGGTAACGATGTGACATTTCATTTAGTAACAACAGACCAAATAAAAAACAGCTTCAAACTAAAATCAATCAATTAATCAGAGTCACAGATAGTCATCAATTAAAGCAGAAGTAAGGTGAATGTTTGTGTTAATATAAGTCTTAAATAGTTGTATCTTCCGACAGCAATCACTTCTATAGAGTGTTTGGTCTGAAACACGGGTCTGTCAGTCACTCTGCTCTGCTCTGAGCCCAGGAGAAAACTTTCCTTGTATCCTACAACCTGTATCCAATGAGGAGAGAGAACGGCATAAAGGGGCGGTCCTCTCTGTGTGTGCAGCCAAGGGATGCGCGTGAATGTGGTGACGTAGGGACGAGGGCGGGGGCTGCTTACTCCATCTGCTGACAGGAAGTTAGACAAAACCACCGGATCGCTGACTTCTGCTTTAAAAAATTATGTTTTTTAGTAACTTGAACCTGAATGTCCTACAAAAATTATTAACAGCCTCTTTCAACAATGGAACCAGCATGCGTGCCTTCATCTCCAGACTGTAGACCTGCTGCATCTGCACACTGAACCAGAACCAGAGACCACCTCACTGGAGTCTCTCTTCACTGGCTCCTGGTCCTGGTCTCTGGAGGACCTGCTGGCTTTAAACCAACATCCCTTGCTCTTTCTTTTAGTTTTTAGTACGTTTTTATTTGTACTTGTAATATAAGTATTTTACTCTATTTATTGCACCTTCACTTTCTTTCTTGCTCTTCTCTTGGATATGTTTGCCTTTGTTATTGTTTTTTATTGTATATTATGTATTGTGTATAGATGTTTTACATGTAGGCTGAAGAGTTCCAGTCCTTGAACTCGCGTGTTCGTTTGATGAAGTACGCAGGAGACGTTCAATTACAAAATTTTCCAAAATTTATTTATAAAAGAATCAACTAGGAAAAGAGATGGTGTACAGAGCTCCGGACCAGACTAAGTTTCCCTGACCAACATGCCGCAGCAGCATCAGTTCACCAAGTCTGATGCTGTCTCCTGTCCCTGCCCGGTTTTATAGTTACTGATTACATAAATGCAAGATATGATGTAATTGATGTTTTATTTGTTAGGATGTAATGTGCATTCTCATTGGCTGGAGTCCATACGCCATGACCTCGTGTCTGACCCCAATCTCATGCTTAGCGCCGATCAGCTGTTGGTAGCTCCTATTAAACAAGGGACAAGAGAGAGAGAAAAGGACAAGACACACACCCCCCGCATTCGTCAGCTGACTATCACAGTTACACTAGGTACCAAGACCAGATATCTCAGCTGACTATCACAGTTACACTAGGTACCAAGACCAGATATCCCAGTTGTTTATCAAACAACCAGTACACTCAGTCCCCGTGTGTAACTGCTACTTCCCCTGTCATGTGTATGTCATTCTCTGGGCTGTAAGAGCAAAACACAGTAATTACCCCAATTATAGAAAAGTTGATTACATGCTTCATTGTTAAACTGATTGTCACGAGCTTATCATATGTCTGAGGCAAATGTCAATATCCCAAACATTATAGCAATATATGATTTTGGTTGTAAATATCACAACAATCCCCCTTTTGATCTCAGACTTTTCTGAGATCAACAAACATCCCCTGTCACTACATGGCAGCTGTCACAACTCCCTTGCCCAAGACAAATTTCCCCTGATGGGACAAATAAAGTTGATTTGATTTGATAGTTTGAAGGGGGTGGTCCCTTCAGGCTACAGAGAGTCTGTTTCTGATTGGCTCCTGTGAATAAACAGGGGCGGGGCCTCTGCAGACCGGTGGCTATATAACTGAATGTCAAACGGCACAGGAACCGGGGACCTGGGTCGGACCAGACGTTCTCCCCTCTCAGCTTGTTGCCATGGCGATTGGTGAGTTGATTGACTTTTCAAACTTCTTAGAGTTTGTATTGTTTGTGAGTGTTACTATAAATACAGGCGTACACTGTTATAATGTTCAATAATGTTTCATAACAATCGGGGGGTGTTAGCTGCTCTATCTATCATCAATAAACGTATTAAACTAAATTGAACTAAACTAAACTAAACTGAAGACCGTCTCCCTCCTTATTCTCCTCCAGCGGTGCCGTGGTGCAGCATTACGCACGGGGCTCACCACCGCTTTATTTATATATTGACAGTGATTAGACTGATCGATAAAACTTTGTTAATTAGTTGAATCAGTAAGTGGTATCCTCCATCCTGAAATACATTCTGAAGAATGAATGAATATGATGCTTTTCTTTATGCCGGTTTTTGTGATGAACAGCATTAAGTAGGACTGATAACAAGAAAATAGAGTGGAACGATTGTGTGAATGATTCCTGGCTGAGATTGAATTGACTCTTGATCATATGTTCACAGTATCATAGGAATATATCTAGTTATTTACACCATGTTAGGACTGGATGCTTTATTCTATGCAGCTGTGGCAGCGTGGATCTAACACATGATACGGGTAGAAATGAAATGTGATAATAAAAACATAATCGTTCTTCTCACTCTACATTTCTATCATCTGACTTCAGTTCACCACCACATCATCTGTGTCTCCAATTCCCCTTATCACAAGCTTTGCGTGGAAAGTGACATTCGCCACTTTCAGGCCCCGTTTTGTGAATTCGCCACTTATACACTTATAATTGAGGCTCAGGTCTGAGCAGGTAGGACCCCTCCCCTCAGCCCAGACAGCAGGTTTCAGCTTGTTCTTCATTCTCTGTTTCAGTGTGACTGTCCCTGAACGCCTCACTCTGCACCATTGTGACTCCGACGCCACAGAGTTCTGGTCCTGGTCCTAGTCCTGGTCCTGGTTCTGGTCCTGGTTCTGGTCCTGGTTCTGGTCCTGGTTCTGGTCCTGGCTCTGGTGGTCACAGGGTGATCAGAGCTCCAACATCTGACAAGACTGTGCAGTTCCTCTCCTGACCACTAGAGTGAGTCTCCAACAGTGAGTCTAAAATATCCTTTACAGTTTTTCACAATTGTTAAAACACACATTTCTCACACTTCATTCACAAAATCTCTGATTTATTTTGCAAAACCAAACCATCACCTCAGAATAGTTCAACCTGCTGAAAACCGAACAATGTTGTCAGATCTTGAACTAAGTGGTCAAAATAGAAACACTGCTGAGTTGTCCAATGGAAAACACAGTGTTCAGACAAGACAACAGGTACAGTCTACTTTACTGTACCGTTTTATCATTGTAAACCCTAATAACCCATCAACCAATAATAAAAAAATTAAAAGAATAATCATTATCATAAAAATATGAATAAATAAAAACGGTCCCTCCAAGTTTTTTTTTTTTTTCTTCATAAAATCTAATATCAAAAGTGAAGAGCAAAGAAAGAGTAGAGAAATTGTGCAATATTTTTACCAAAAGAAATGTTTGACCCTCCTATAAAGTGTCGCCTACATGCCCATTTTTAGACACTTGCTGCACTTAAAGAGCAACTAAGCCCCTCAGTTTTGGCTGACATGTGGAAATTCAAAAAATGCCTTGATTATGGGCGGGGCTCCTATCTCCATGGTCTACTCCGCTCTTCTCACCCACACTACCTGTCCTGCTCCCCGCCTGCATTGCCCCCTAACCCCCCCTTTCCCCTGCTGTTAGACCGGCCTGCCCTCCCCTCCCACGAACCAGTCTGCCATCCAGTCCTCCCATTAAGCTGGTCTGTCCTCCCTTCCCATGAACCAGTCTGCCATCCAGTCCTCCCATTAAGCTGGTCTGTCCTCTCTTCCCATGAACCAGTCTGCCATCCAGTCCTCCCATTAAGCTGGTCTGCCCTCCCTTCCTATGAACCAGTCTGCCATCCAGTCCTCCCATTAAGCTGGTCTGTCCTCCCTTCCCATGAACCAGTCTGCCATCCAGTCCTCCCATTAAGCTGGTCTGCCCTCCCTTCCTATGAACCAGTCTGCCATCCAGTCCTCCCATTAAGTTGGTCTGTCTATTTTTAGGGAATGGAGTAACTAGACATCACTAGCCTACTGTAACTGATAATCTAATTAAATCTAATAAAGTAATAAGAACTGTAACATTATTGGCCTAGTTTTAAGAGGAGTAGGCCTAATCAGTACCACCGGTAATCTAATGACCTTACTGTCGATGAAATGATAACAGAAGATAGCTCAGAAGAATGACCGGCACACAGGCCACAGCCCTCCAACAACATCGGCCCCCTCAAAAATATAGTTGAATAGCCCTGCTGTCGAGTTTCTGTATTAATTAATTACCTTTTCAGTCACTACCTTGTCGATAATGTTTGTAGCTATTATGTGATGAGACTGACTGAATAAAGAATTTCATCATCATCATATTGATCAATGTCAGGATGATGATGACATTTTTTTTCACATTACCTATTAGTATAGTTTGTTTGATGAATTCAGAGTAAATGCTAAAGGACAGGAGGATTCAAAAAATGTGTTTTAACAATTGTGAAAAACTGTCAAATTTTGTTTAGATAATTAGGGGCCAGGCAGCCTATGCTGCTCAAGAACTGAATTTTTGAAAACATTTTGATTTCTGCTCTCAAGGGAACAATTGCAGTCTGTGTAAGAGTGGCATTTTTAGCCATCAGTTTGTTTTTTTTGTTTTTTTTTTTACTTATGGAGCAAAACATTTATTGTTAAAAACAAATCACCAACATTTCCATGCTGTCATGATACAATATATTTATTTTCAGATTTTTCTCTTGATAACAGAATTTCACGATGGTGACTAGCTTAGTCCATTTGTGAAGCCACACACCAAGTCTTATCTGTGGCCAATTAGCTCCATAAGGCAGGAGATGGTTCTTAGTGTCAGAGGTTGTGAGTGAAAACCTTAGCTAATGCAAAATGAACATTGTAATGTCAAATGTTCTTGTTGTTTTCATGTTCTGTTTCTTGTTACTCAGAATTGCCTAAATTGCCCGGCCCTGACCATTGCGGCAAAGCAGCTTTAATTGTTACCTTGTTTTTTGGTTCAGCCTGTTCAATGAGCTAATTGTATCTACGAGGTTAATGGTTTAACTCCCAGTAGCTTCAGTTCCTGCCACCTGGTAATACAGTGACTGTTATGTCAATTAAGTTTAATCTGTTTATTTATCTCTCTCAGAAACAGGCTGAACGTAACTGTCACTAAAGAAGTCAGCCACCATGGGGAATGCACCATCAGAGAGCAACATGGGCGACCGGCTCAGGTGCTACAGGTGTGACACAGTCCTGCCCCCGTGCAAATCTTTCTCAGATCTCACCAGCTTCTACTATGAAGGGAGGGAAGTGTACATTTTCAATCAGGGACAGTACTACAGAGTAAAAGGTCGTGATAATGAGTACAAATGTGCAGACTGTTTTCATTCGGAAAAGAGAGATAAAGTGAAGAGACAGGAGGAAAAAAGACAAAGAGAGGCCAAGAAAGCAATGGAAGAGAAACTTAAAGAGTCAGAACAGCAGGCGAAAGAGCAGCGAGAGGCTCGAGAGGAAGAGCAGATCCAAGCTGAACAGAGCAGGAGACGAGTCCTCGTCAGCCACCTGGACGAGGTCGATGAAGGACCAGATACAGACCAGCTTCTGGAAACCATCTCATTGAAATGCAGCATCCCTGTGTCAGAGCTGAGTCTGGACCAGCTGACTGCCGACCAGCTGGAGAGCATCACAGGTGCACTGGAAGAGTTCCTGTTCAAGGATTGGCTCGATGATCCTCCGTCACTCAGCACTCTGCAGCACACACAGGTGTTCATCACAGAGCTGTGTGTCATGTCCCTGGAAATCCCTGAGGGACTCTCCCTGCAAACCATGTCCAACCATGTGCAGTCACTGGTAGAAACCATCAGCCAATCAGCATGCAATGTTTCTGAGACTCTCCTGCTGACTCAAGCACTGTACCTGAACCTGGTGCACCTCCTCAACACCCACGACAGTGAAGACTCTGATGCAGTTCTCATCGCCAAACAATGGGCTGAGGGCGACCTTTCTGCTGACGACCTCTACCTGGTTGAGTTCCTCAGCACCCTCATGTCCTCGCTGCAGAGGGCAGTTGAAAGGGCCTCTGTGGTCATTTTGGATGCAGAGGTCCAGTGTTTGAAGCTGCTTCTTTCCACACTCACATACCTGAAAGGCAGAGAAAGCCATCTAGAACCCACGGAGATGCTTGTCCAACTGGTGGAATCGAACCATTGGACCTGCACAGAGGCAGTGACTCTGCTCAAAGCACTGTCAGAAAAATACCAAGATGATGCTCAAATAACAGAAGTGCTCATGATGATACAAGTGTACAACATCTCACCAGAGTGGACAAACGACTCTGGACACTCCCTCATCCAGGCTCTTGACTCTATTGGCCCTGAGAGGTTCCTACCTGAATTTCTAAAGACTCTCAGGAAGCAAGATGAAAACAATCTGGATTCAATTCTAGAAGAACTAAAAATAACAAAGAATCTGGACGATTCTGTTGTTCAAATGATGAAAAACATTGTCATTGGTGTCCTACGGTATTCTGAAAATGCCCCAAAAGATGAACCCTTCCAGAAACATTCATTCAAAGGTGCAAACGTGGACGAAAATGACATCCAGAACTCTGCGAATCAGCTCTGCAAAGCAGTTTCTAACACCAAACACTGGTGGCCCACAGCAGAACAGATCCTGGCATGGTGTAGCTGGTTTCTCCCTGTAATAAATGGGCCGGTACAGCAAGTTGGCATTGATGAAGACCCATGTGTGATCGCAATGTCAGTGGCCTCGCAGGTGTGCATGGGAAACAAAGTGGACATTGTACTGAGCCCTGATGAAAACTCACATGAGAAAATAGAGGACTGGTCTGACTTCTATGAGCACCTTGGGATTTCTATCAAAGCAAACACAAAGAAAACAAATGCATCACAAAGAGATGTTTACAGTGCAGACATAGTGTACGGCACCATTGATGACTTTGTGTCTGATTACCTCCACTTCGGCTTAGAAGCCTTGGAAACTGGGAACTCACAGATCAGCCGGGGATTTATGATAGAAGAAGGAAGTCTCAGTGCATTCAACAATCTGGATCTGTCGAGGTTCAAGGAGAATGATGCCTTGATGTGCGCAGCAGAGATCCTGCAAAACCTTATGGGTAGTTTTCATAGGGAAGATGTGGAGCTGAGACACAGATTCATGAAGGCTCTTTTTCAAGCTCTCCACACTCAGCTCAACAAACACACAGACACTGACAGTAACATCATAACCATCTTGAAAAGATGTACTGGAAAGGAACTGTCCACCAGCGAGGTCTACGTCCTGAGGCTTCTGGAGAATCTTCTGACAGAGTTCACTGGAAAAGCAGAAGGTGAGAGAAACACAGAACTTCTGGGAGGCCGATTGTGTCTGGAGGGTTTACTTGACTGTACAGTGAAATTACAGACCTCAACGGAGCAAACCAAAGACCTCTTCCAGATGATGTCCAATATTGTTCGAGAAGGGCTTTGGTCACCAGCAGAAGGTTTAAACCTGCTTGGAACATTAACCAATCACCATCACGATAGAGACTGTGTCTCCATCATGAAGATTTTACATCTGATGCAAACATATCAGGTGTCTCCTCGGTGGACAGATGAGAAGAACCAGTCTCTCCTGATGCTTCTGACTTCATCTGAAACTAAGAATCTGATTCAACATCTAGAGCAAAGTTTAAGAGATGAGGGGAAAAAAAGCATTGATTGTCTCTTTGATGAAATACGGCAGATGGAAAACATTGATGAGCAAACACTGCAGAAATCCTACGCTGTGGTGACGGCTGTCAAGAACCTGATTGAATCAGGGGAGATCAAAAACCACACTGATGTGGATGAGGCTAGGTCTTGCAGTCAAAGCATGGATACAGAGGATCTTCAGTGTGTCCTGGCAGTCTTATGCAACGCTGTGCACCTGAAAAAGGCTAAAGAGAAGTGGTTTCCCAGAGCCACTCAGATGATAAGCTGGTGCTTCCTGGTCTTGTCTGACAATGGAAAGCTATTGGAGATGGGAACGGGGGAGGGGAAATCTTGTGTCATTGCAATGTTTGCGGCTCTGCGAGCACTCAAAGGTGAAAAAGTAGATGTGGTGTCCAGCTCTTCTGTGTTATGTCAACGAGACGCTAAGGAATGGGAGGAGTTCTACTCCTACTTTGACATCACTGTCGACACAAACACGAATAAAGTCGAAGATGAGGAGAGAAAAGAGTGCTACCAGAAGGACATTGTCTACGGGACGATCGAAGCCTTTGCAGCTGATCACCTCCGCCAAATATTTGAGATGAAGGATGTAAGACCTGACCGAGGTTATCACTGCGTCATTATCGATGAAGTGGACTCACTGCTTTTGGATCAGGGAGTGCAGCTGACCTACCTCTCCAGTCCCATGGTCGCCATGCAGCACCTGAATGCTCTCCTGGCCATGATCTGGGGCCACATCTGCCAGTACAGCTTCCTGTCCACAGGACACCAGGCCTTTCTCCAGGGTCCCCCAGCTTCATTCTTCAAGGCCACCTTTGACTCTATTGAATCAGAGGAAATCAACGACCCCATGGATGTGCTGCATATTGCAGAGGATGCAAAGATTGTGCCAGAAGGATTTAGAGATGACTTTTTTGAAAGCGCACAACAAGAACCTCTGAGTGCTCACACGAAACTGAAAACTGTGAGTCAGGATTCAATGGTACAGTTCTTTCATGAGATTGAGAACTATGTCCCCTATGGCTTCACTGTGTACACTATAGATGAGAATGGATCACTCTGCCTTACAAAATCCAGCTCATACACAAATCAGGAAGCTCCAGAACTCACATTTCTTGTTTTGGGGGAAGGCTTGTGTTGTCCACTCTATGAGTCTGAAGACGATCTTGTCAATCCCATTGCAGAGTTACTCTCAGGGAAGATTCAATACACACCATGCACTAACGATGAAAAGAAAATCAGCATCCCTGGATTCCTGAAAACTCTGATAGAGAAGAAAATGTCCTTGTGGGTGGAGAACGCCTTCCTGGCCAGAACACTGAAGCAAGGACAGGAGTATGTCATAGAAAACGATAACATATGTCCCGTAGACTTCAAATCCACTGGTATTGTACAACTGAACAAAAAGTGGGGTGATGGTCTGCAGCAGTTCCTTGAGCTCAAACACCAAATCAAACTGAGTACGATTTCAATAGTGACAAACTACATTTCCAACTTGTCCTTTTTTGGAAAATATGATGGGAAAATATATGGAACAACAGGGACGCTTGGGAGTGAAGCAGACATGCTGTTTCTGCAGGACATATATCCAACTCTCTCTGCCTGCAAAATGCCACCTTTCAACCGCAAGAAATTATTTGAGGTTCATGGTGTTCTGAAGACGTCAGTTGAAGAGTGGAAATCTGAAATGAAAGATGTGGTCATGGCTGAAATTTCCTCAAATTCATACAGAGAGGGAAGAGCAGCCCTGGTGATCTGTGAAACCATCAACACAGCAAAAGAGCTCCATGAAGAACTGAAAACAATCGTCCCAGGTCAAACCATCCTCTACTGCCGCAGTGATAAAGACAGTTTGAGCAAAATAGATGAAACACTGAATCCTGGTGATGTCATTGTTGCCACAAACTTGGCTGGTCGTGGCACAAACATTAAAGTCTCTGACCAAGTGAACAACAATGGAGGATTATTTGTGATCCTCTCCTTCCTCTCTGACAACAGTAGAGTGGAACGTCAGGCATTTGGCCGAACTGCACGCAAAGGTAAACCTGGATCTGCACAGGTGATCACGACCACTAGTAAGATGCAGGACGTCTTCAGAACAGTGTCTACTCTGGATGAAGCAAAAGACACAAGGGACAAACTTGCAGCAGACAGGATAAATTACATGATGAACAATATCACCGAGATGAAACTCCGGGAGGACCTGTTTTCAGAGTACTGTGACACCCTTTGGGGTATTTACAGGCACGTTCAGGACAATGATGATAAAGTTGATGTGGACATCATGAACGAGTACTGGGGGATTTGGTTGCAAACTAATTCGGAAGAAATTGTCCAGTTGAAGGATAGTTACTTGAAGAATAACTTGAGATCTAATTTGGAGGATGCAAGAAAACTGGTTGAAGAACAGAAATCACCAAGTTCTAGCATTTACCATTACATCAAGTTTGGCAATATCGAAATGGGTAAAAAACATTGGAGTAAGGCCATGGCGCTGTTTGCCAGAGCTATGAAACAAGATGGAAGTTGGGCAGCTATAGCTTATTACAGCCATGCATACTGCACCATAAAGAACCAAGAGGAAAATTACTTGGATGTTGCCATAAATGATCTTAAAGAAGCACAAAAGTCTCTGAAGTACCTCAGCGAGGAATGCATTATCTCCCTGCAGTTTTCAAAAATGTTCACTGTTGACCCCGACACCAAAGAGCCAAACAGCCTTGAAAAGCAGTTAACAACCAAGTCCAACATGTTCAGTTACTTCGAGAAAAACATTGGCGAGGCTCTCCAAAAGCTGGAGGACATAAAAGCCAAAGACAGGGATGCAATTGCCAAAAGAGCAGCCATTGTCACCCTGGTTTCGAGTGGAGATGATGATCTCCAAGCACAGGCCGACGATCTGTACAGTCGAGGTCTGCAATATGTCTATTCTGTGGAGGAGGAGCCTCGTTTCCCATGGGGGGCCCTGGCAGTGTTCTGTCTGGGAGTTTTGCAGATTGTTGCAGGGGCAGTGATCGCTGTATTAACATGTGGAACATTAGCCCAAGTTGGCATTGGGTTGATGGTGGAAGGAGTTTCAGACTGCTTCACTGGAGTGGAGTCGATGATAACAGGAGAGTTCAGTTGGGAAGGGTGGGCTATACAGAAAGCGGTTTCCATTGCAGTGTCTGTCGTGTCGTTTGGAGTTGGAAAGGTGATTGCAAAGGGATACAAAGCCAGTAAGGTGGTGGTTAAGGGGTTAGGCAAACAACTGAAGGAAATGCCAAAATTCATATCCAAAGGGAACAAAAGTATTATTAGTGAGACTACAACGACAAGTTTGAAAAAGGGATTAAAAGAGTCTGCAAAACAGCTGGGAAAAGAATTTTCGTTCAAGGGACTTGAAAGGGCAGAGGAGGCAATACTGGACGAAATCCTGAAAGCCCTCAAGGAACAGGTGGAAAAGGGAATTACAGGCAATGTGAAGGCCCAACTAGAAGCAGAGCGCTTTGTCAGATCAGTCAACTCCATTGTGTTTGCACACATTAATGATGACCAAAAGATTTCTGATGTCCTGGATGAAAATGGAAAGAAAAGACTTCTGGCTATTTTCACAGAATTGAGCAAGTCTTCGTTAGAGCCTTTCTACACTGACCTCACCTGGCAGCAGAAACTCAACAAAGCTTTTGTGAAAGTGATAAATAAAGTTAAAGGAGAGGCTTCAGATCATACACGTCAGGTTCTAGTAGCCATCCAAACGGTTCACCTGACAGTACTGGCAACAGATGCCGTCCATGCAGTGGCCACACTCTCAGACAAGTTTTACGAAAACTTCTATGATGAGTTGAGTAAATTTCAAGAGGAAATGCCCAGGGAGAAGGAAGTGAAGGTCGACGAGCTGTCCAATGAAGAGCGCGAGTCACTGGAAGAATTCAGACAGGAATTAGCCAACAGCCTCAGTGCTTTGGTAGCTGACGCCTTGGTAGAAGTGTTTCATCAAAAGTTCTCCACTCACATCGTTTCCATTGTCCAATCCAAAGCACATGGCATCATAGGCAAACATGTAACCAAGCTCAAGAACACTGCCCAAACACTGAGAAAAGTCAAAGTTGGACCAAACGAGGGGCAGAAGCAGAATCTTGCAGCAGAGTCAGGAAAACGCTCAGAGTCGCATGCTGCAAAGATCAAGGACCCCAAAACAGCAGGCAGTGTGGTCGATCTCATGGTCCTGTCAGAATCCACCAACACTAAGATTGTCATCCTGAGAGAGAACGACAAAGGCAAGTTGAGCAAAATGCAGGAGATAAACTCAGACACTAAAGCTGCCAATCAGACCGTGACCTTGGTCTACAGACCAAAGGGTGTGGAACACCCAGACGGCCATTATGATATGCGCATCAATAACAAGATAGTGAGAGTACAGACAGACAGCAAGAGCAGCATGTTTCATGCATTGGCACGAGGTATGAAACCAGGAGCCAGCGATGCAGACGTCGCCTTGGAAGCACGCCGCCTCCGAACTGAGGTGGCCAACGCTCTGCGAAAGAACACCAGGCGATGGGAGTTGGTCATCAGGCGTAAACAGTGGACAAACACACTCAGAGGAGGGAGCTGGTACAATGTAGAGGGAGGTGGCCCAAGAAATGTCATAAAAGAAAACAGACGTATGTTTGAGAGGGAAGTCAATGGAGAAGAATTCGGCAGAAAATGGATCAGACAAAAGAGAAATGATGACCCAGAGGAGTTCATCAAAGCAGACCAACAACCTCCACTGAACATCCTGGTGCTTGCTAAAAAGATGAACCAGAGCAGCAGATTAGCTGATGCCATGCTTGACAAGGCAATGGAAAGATACTTCCCTAAACTACCCATCACCTATGCACCAGGAAACAAATTGTTTTCCAGTTCACAAATGAAAAGCTTCAGCAACGTGCTGGCTTCCAGGATATGCCAGGATGACATTGTGGGCACAATTAAACTGGCCATTCTTGGTGCGATGCCCAGAATAAAGTTCAAGTGGCAGAAGAAAATGAAAGTGAGCGTGACCAGGTTTAAGAGTTTTGAAGAGTGTTTTTACCAAAGTGCAATAGAAATGTTGATGGAATGGGAGCGAATCCTGAGCCATATGGACCTGATGGGAAGGGAGCATCGCCAAAACTTGGTCAAGTGGGTCAACAACCGGGGCTACGACGACAAGAAGGACCCACACAGGATGGAAGTCTCCAGACTGAAGTGACTCTCAGGTAACGACACAAGTCCTTTTTATTAACAACTTTTTATTTTTTTGAAGTGTTAACAAGTACAGCAGTGAGACAGGTACATTGCAATCAAAAGAAAAAGAAAAAGTAAGTGATAGAGGGAAAAAAGGGAACCTCATGGCGACCCCTCATAAATCTCTTGCAGGACATGAGAGACAAAAAGTGCAAATTAGTATCAGCTCCAGCACTGTGCATTCTCATAGCTCCATATTTATTATGTCAATGTAAGTGTTAAGCCATTGAGCCTTAGTAACTGTATGTGGAGGTATACTGACGACATGAGTCTTGTACAACAGCAGGGTCCAGTTGTATAGAGTCAGTAATAAAGACACAGTGTGATCTGAGTGTGTTTTGTGTTTGCAGTGGAGCACCGACCCTTGAGATAAACCAGAGATCCACCACCATGAGGATCACTTGGAGGGTCACCTGACTGGACTTTCTTTATTATCTCTGACATAAACAGCAGCAAAGACTGTGATGTCAAAGTTTCTACTTTACTTTTAATGTTTCCATTTGTACTTTTTATATATTCAGTCATTTTAATCTTTCTTTTTTGCTTGCTCAAACATATTTTAGCAAAAAAACAGCATCCTTGCATAATTACTTCAGATGTTGGATACCTTCACGGTCCACCAGGGGGCAATGTTTTACTTTTTTAATGTTTAATACATGTTACTTTAATATTTTTAATCATTTAGATTTTTCTTTGTTGCTTGCTCAGATATGTTAGCAAAAAAACAGCATCTTTGCAACAAAGTTTTGTTAGATTAGAAAAACGGTATTGTCTGTTTATCACACAAAATAATCTTTGGCGTGGCACATTAAAAGAAGACAGACATTCTTCAGACACGCTAAAAAAATGAAATAAGATCAGGCGTACATAGTAAAAGGAGGGGAAAACATACTGCATACTGCATATTGATTAAAGTGCTGACAAGGTGATCAGTTGTGTGGTGCTTTTGAATTGTTCAGTTTTTGTTGAGAATGTTTATGGCTGTGGGAATAAATTAGTTGTTGTGAATGTTTTTCTCCTGATGGAGGAGCTGGAAGGACTCGTACGGGGGGTGGGCGGGGTCTTAGCTCTCTTTGTGACCACTTGGGTATGGAGTTCTGATAGTGGGGTTTGGGTTTGGCCTGTTATTTTACTTGCTTGTTTGATGATCTGAGAGAGCTTAGACTTGATTTTTACGGAGATGAGTGTGAACCAGGATGTGATGATGAAGGTCAGGACAGATTCAATCACTGACTTTGTTTTTCAATAATTTTCTTCATGGACGAAATTTTGATTACAGAGGTGGGGGGGACACAGCTGGCCTGAGTTGGCTCCGGGGGGGGGGTGGGGGGGCGGTTCTACTTGTGAAGATAACCCAAAATTTAAAAGGCCTACAATGAAGAAAATATAAGGCTAATATCTTTTGTATAGTTTTATTTATGAAGAAACTCAGAATTCCTTTGCTGCTGTTTTACTCTAACTATCAGCACCGACATAAAAATGAGTTCCAACTGTGAGAAATTACTGATTACAGGCGTGATCATTGTGGATGGAGGCTTCAGACGCACGTATGTGTAGACTACAATCAGTCACATGCTCTGATCATGTCACAAAACCTGGCGATCAGTGTTTGGGAAATTATAATTAAGGGGCTGTGAACGCGATTTTATAACTTTATGATTACATGGTTCGGCTGACGGTGGGTTGTGAGGTCGTGGTGGTAAAAAAAAAAATCTTCCACTGTGGAGATCACCTGAACAGGTATCACACCAGAGCGGCTCCTCAGTCGGAGCAGCCGTTCATCTCTGTCCTGCAGGAGGAGGTTTGTGTGTAGGCTACTGCTTCAGCGGTGCTGTTTCTGTTCAAACAGCTGATTAATGAGCGTCGGTCCTATCTGTCTGAGTGACAGCAGGGACGGCCACTCACACGTTAGCAAGAAAAGACAGAGCCAATCGATGAGCTTGTGAGCGGTCTAAAGGGAAACAGGCTTCAGCTTGAGCGGCTGTTTTCCGCTTGGTCCTAGTGCTTGACCCGTTTCTGTTTAATATAGCGTAACATCGTTTTTGGACGGTAAAACTGCAGGGGACCAAGCCTGCCTTTGGAAAAAGTGCAGGGGACATGTCCCCTGTGTCCCCCCTTAAAATTACATCCGTGATTTTCTTCATCTTTGTATTTTACTCTTTGTATTTGTGCTGAATAAACCTAAGTAGATCTACTATGATCTACTGAAAAGACAAATTCCCTTTCCTCTGTGTGTGTGTGTGATTCAAACTGACTGTGGTAGATTCAGACAGAAGTCTGATCCTCAGACTCTGTGGCTCCAGCTTCTAAGAAGATGAGACAGGTGACAGCAGGTAACATGATGACATCACCAATGGGTCAGGGTGGGGGGGTTATGCTGCGTTCGAGACAAGTCAGAACTCAGATCTTTCCCAGTTGAAAAGTTCGGGTTCTGACTTAAAGCAGAACTATGCTAGCCTGATGCATCAGCCGCTTATTTCATTACATTTCATATAGCGTCTGAACACGAGCCGTAGAGATTCGTTTGCTTCCGGGAGGCGGTTGCTTCCGTTTGCTTCGACTAATCGCTGCTGCTTGGCGGTGACGTATGCTAAAAACGTCTTTGCCCTCCAAAAAATTCGTCAAACATGCTTCTTGTTCTGGCTTTAAGTCTTCAATATCCGGAATAGTTTCAAGCACAGAGCGTATAGCTTCGCCGACATCCATCTCGTCAACTGTTTACCGCAGCTTGGGAACTACACCGGTATTTAAGTTTGGGCGCTTCAGTTCAACGTCATCGCCCGTCATCGCCACATCTGCTCGCTGATTGGTCCTACCGTTTTGGCGGACGGAGCAAACCGAAACGCATTGCTAGTTTCCTGACTACATGGTTGAGGCAAATGAAATTCGCCGGAACCAGTAGGCGGCGCCAGTCTGGCTAGAACTATGCAGGATTTCGGCTGTAATTATTGTGGCTCAGAGACACTGTGATGGTTGAGTGACCTATTATGAGGTGAATGGGGTCTAGGCCAATGCGCTCACCCCCCCCACTGGCTGAAAACCGCACTTGCAAGATCAGTCCTCCGTCTCGGTGTTACAAACCTCGTCAATGGATAGAACTATCACGAGAAACTGCCTTACGGCAGTACGAGATAAGAACGTAGATGACGTCATGCATGTCACGAATCGTGATTGGTTTGAGTTCGGAAAGTCGGAGGAAACCATGGAAACATGTTTGTACTGATGAAGTTTGACTTGTGGCTACACGGAGCTAATGCTAACACGGACACACACACATCATGGATCTTTTATAAGATAATGTTATACATCATGACACACACACACACACGCCTTCGCGTTTTGGAACCTTTATTCCTGTGTGTGTATGTCTGTGTCTTTGTCTGTGTGTGGCCGTGTTAGCGTTAGCTCCGTGTTAGCATTAGCTCCGTGTTAGCAGGGCTTAGCAAACACCGCTCTCTACCTTCAGCAGCTTCCAATGTAAACACAAGCACGTGTAGGCGGTGGGGGGGGGGGGGGGGGGGTGTAGGAGGTGGTGGCGGCGAGTTTTTTTTTTTTTTTTTTTTTTACGACAGTGACATGTGCCTCCCAGAACTGTGGGGGAGCTCCGGAGAGGGAAGAAAAGAGAAACCAGCGAAGGAGCGAGCTATTTCCGGCCGACTTGCATAGTTCTGCTTTAAAAGCATTCGCTTTTAAGATGCACCACGCCAGAATAACCAAAAACATGGCGGACGGGGACAATGTTTGCATTCAAAGTGCTTCATGTGATCACATTTTAATGTATTTTTTAGCATTTAAATGCATTTTAATTTATGTTTTGGTGACGTGGTTCTGCAGGGACGTCAGACAACTGATTTTGGAAGAAGTCAGGGTAGATTTTTTTCTTCCACTTCGCCAAGTGGGAACTCCAACTTGAGGTGGCGTTCGATTGCACTTTATCCAGTAAGAGTGTGGTGGACATTTCAATGGAGTCCCATTCTGGGAAAGACTGTTAAAATGATCAGTGTTGACCAGTTGTAGCCTACCTTGGTCTGGTGAAACTTATGTTTACGGTGAAGGTAACAGGATGAACTCTGTATAACCTTGTCTGAGACTGATGTAACACGTGTAACCCTTTAAATTGCCACCAACACAAACTGTGGCTCACTTGAAAGGTGAAACTTTATGCTTCAAGTGGCCACAAACCGTTTGTTTCTACGTGCCTCTGTTCCTGAGAAAACTCAAGCTAAACATGACTGACTTTCACCAAAATCCCTGATTTTTTTCTAGAAAAGGAGATACAGCGTCTTTTATGAAAGGTGCTCTGTTTGTGTCTGTCGCTCTTCTGACACTCGCATTTCTGGATCAAAGGGCTCGTGTAAGATAGATATATACAACAATTGTTGTTCTATTCACAAAACCACCATCGCCACTAAACAACAATAACACAGACGCACCGTGCCGTGTCACAGCCTCTCGCTGCGGAATGTGATGGTCTGTCGGCCACAGCAGGTCGGGAAGACCGGTCCCGCCGGTGGTCGCGGTCCTTCTGTGGTACGGGTCGGTGATGCCGGTCTGCTTTGACCGAGGGATCATCAGATTTTACCGCGGGAGGACCTTGGGGAGGACACGGTGTTGCTCAAAAAGACAAAAAGAAGCAAGCGCCGAGGGCGTTTTACCGCCGAGGGCGCTGAGCGCTGTGAGCGCCCAACTCAATAGGGTTTGAATGGAAAGTAGACGCCCAGAGCGCTGAAAACGCGTCTGGTGGACACGGCCCCTTATGATAAAAACTTCCAGATCATGAGCTGTCATGAGTTTTTGATCGTCATCTATTTCAGTTCTGCTCGTTGTAGAGTCCCCAAATTTACACATAAGGTGTGTTAAAGTGTCTAGTTTAATAATTTTAAAAAAAAGCAAAAAACGAGAAATCTCGTTTTTGGCACTCAATGAGTTAAAGCAGAAGTGAGTGATATATTTGTGTTAATCTAAGTCTTAAATAGTTATATCTTCCGACAGCAATCACTTACATAGAGTGTTTGGACTGAAACACGGGTCTGTCAGTCCCTCTGCTCTGCTCTGAGCCGAGGAGAAAACATTTATCGTATCCTACAGTTTTTATCCAATGAGGAGAGAGAACGGCATGCAGGGCTGTGTGTGCAGCCAAGGAACGCCGTGAATGTGGTGACGTAGCGACGAGGACTGTTATGGTGCGTTCAAGGAAACTCGTATTTTTCCGACCGTGAAGTGGTACCAGTTCGATCTGGTACGAGTTCACCGGTCGGAAGTTACGAGTGGCCGTTATAGTGACTTTCACCGGTAAAACAGGTCGGAAAAACACGAGTGGGTTGCCTGGAACGCTACAAAGTCGTAAGTTGTGACTTGAAGCTGTAATTTACGATTTCAAAAGCCTGCCTGGAACGCAGCATTAGCGAAAACGACCGGATCACTCACTTCTGCTTTAAGAAACAAAAATGCTTCCCTGTTTATTGCAGATGGGAAGACCACATTCATAACACATTTATTACAACTCTTACCCGGGTAAGTATGAAAAAAAAAAAAAATAAAGTTCTGCAGAGCTTAATTTCTAGTGTTCAGTTCAGTCAGTTAGCACCGTATAGGTGAAATATCAGTCCCACCTCACTTGTGTGTGGGTGGTGTGTGTGTGTGTGTGTACTGATGCAAAAGGATTCAGGTTCCACGACGTCGGTTTCTAAGCGTCCTCCGGGGTCTGGCTCGCCATCAACATCTACTGGCTCCAACTTCCAGGTAGGTCCGTATCTCAATGGGGTCCAACGAAAAAAAACCTGACCTACGATAAGTAGGATCAGAGCATTCATTGTAACTTTCTCAACTCTCAATGACTTATAGAACACAATTCATGTTAAATCTAGACAAACTCTACCTCAATAGAGAATAATTATTTTTACTGAATTACTGTTGCAATATAAAATCACAATTCTCAGTAATGAAATAAACAACATTCAAATAATCAGATTATGTCATTCATCATATTATGTTATTGAAATAACCTCTCAGAAACCCAGTATTTTTTTTTTAACCTTTATTTAACCAGGCGAGCAAATTAAGAACAAAATTCTTATTTTCAAGTGCAGCCTGAAATCAAAATATCAAAATATTCTGTGCTTTTTACATGGTAAATTTCACACAAACAACATCAGCCATTAAGGAAATAAAATATATAATAAAATATATAATTGTGCACAGTTGTTAACTTGTGGCTAAATGTGCTTTAAGTTCAGAAATAAAGTGCTAAACACACACATAATACAGTTCAGTGTGCATAAAAAAAAGGAGTAAACAAAGAGAAAGTAAACGTCTCATATGCACCTTTAAAATGTCGGATTAATGCTTCAGCAAATTTAATGTATCTAGTGTGTCTACCTTGATGCTAATTAGCACCGGGAGCTAGCGCTCCGACATTAGCTCGTATGCTAACGGTTAGCTCGTGTCGCTATTAGTATTAGCGATTTAGCATTTAGCATTTCGAATAGGTTGCTCACCGATGCGTTTCTCCTCCAACTGCACTCACGCAGGTCCTGGTCGTCCGGGGGATCTTCTCCAACTGTTTTCTCCGTGTTTTTTATTGTTTCACCGTCCAAAAGTGTGTTTTTCGTGACTCATGTCGACTCGTGCTCAATGCAGCTTGCTCTCTTCCTTCTAGCAGCTTCAAGAGGAAGTGAACCTGCTCCGATCGGGTGGGAGCTTCTCCTCCGATTGGATGAAAGATCGTCTTCTCCACCCAGCTCTTTCAAACTAAAACTCCACATAACTTTTTGTTACAGTTCTATTTCTCTTTTTAAGTGAATATCTGTTTTTTTTTTTAATCATTAACCAAACATTATATTTAATTAATCTATTTTTCCACTATGAATTTCACAGTTTTTAATTCAAACATCTTGGTTTTTAATATACAATGAACTAATTTACTGCTTTTAACTCAATTATGTCTGTTTTTTTTTTTATACACAATGAAATATTTTAATACACATTTTTAACCTGGGTTACACTGACTGTGTTGTAAATTCCTAAAGTTAAGCAACAAGTGGGGGGTTTAGGGACACATCCGTTGAGTGTTGCAGCCTGATGGTTTTATTACCTGTGTGAGCTCATCTTATGGCTGGGAATGAGAAACCAGAGTAGCCTATAAGAAGGAGCTGCATCCTCTGCTCAGTGGACACAACCCTGAGCTACTGGACGGCCGTGTGGTTCTGTGTTGTGTCCCGTTCCTGCCCTATGTCTCTCTATAGGGCATCAAATCAATGCACATTGAAAGTAGAGAGAAAGTAGTCCCCATAGAGAAACCCACTGAGGCAGGGGTGCAGATCCGATGTCAGGATTGGGGGGGACACAAAAGTGATTTTTTTTTTTTTTTTTCCCATCTGCAGCTCATATAACATGCCGCCATAAATCACAACTCTGCAGAGGCTCGGCATATCATTCAAAAAGTACTGCACAGGGAATAATTTATTGTGCTTATACCTTTCTTGTTTATTTGTCCTAAACAGCCAACAGCGCGTATCACTGCTGTTATATTAGTAAATTATCATTTAAAGGGTCTCGGACATGTAATGTAGCATACCCTCCGACAGATTATGGACCCGACTGATGATTTTCTCAAACTGTCTTTATTTTCACAAACATCTCCATAAACCACTTTGTAGAAAACCAATGTGAGAACTGAAAACACAAAAAGCACAATTACATTTATGTTTCTACTCTGCCCTGTACAATACACCGTAGCTTCACCACAGGTGAGCGAGAATTAGCTTAGCTTTAGCATAGTAACATAACGTAAAACACACACACTAACCTTATACCTCCTCGGGGGTAGCTAATACCGTCTTTGGTGTTTTATTCTTGAGTTACCGTTGCTTTATCTCCTTATTTTCCTTAGTTCAACTTAAAACCTTTTACTTGTACCGTCAGCTCATTCATACTGTTCCTTGTTTATACCGGAAGACACAATACAGCCAGGAAGTGACATGGTAGGTTAGCGATCTCTTCAAAATAAAAGCTCATTACAAATATACCTTCAAAACGGACAATATAAACCAGATGAATGACATTTTACTATAATGCACTCAAATCATGAAATATATTTATGTAACGAAATCATGTCACAATGCATTTAAAGTAACTTAACTATTAGTTTTTAAAGATTTTAACTTATTTAACCATTTTAGCAATACAAGGCTGCCCTCTTGTGGACAAAATGAGTAACAGCAATACATACAACCAAAAAGTGGTCTGCTACATATAATATCTACTCACGTTCTTATCTTTCGCCTCCCACCGACCTTCCCAGATCCCCAATTCCTCTCACCATCTTCCTATTCTCCCAGTGTATGGGACTTTATGCATGATTAATTGATATGGATGAATATCAAAATATGAAGCCCTAAGATTGAGGGGGTTGTTTCTTTAAAGCCTGGTGATGTCATCAGCGTCTGTGTAAGAAACTACCCGTTCATTTGCATCATAGTGGAGGAGACCAGAGATGGGATGTGGAGTCAGAAATATTTTTGTCAAACATTATTTGTTCCACCATTTCAATCATTTCTATTTAGATGTGAAGAATGTGAAGTCTGAAAATACATTTGTTAAATTTTGAATAGTTTGGGGTATTTTTATTGGGGGGGGCAATTCATGTTTTTCAGAAACTGGGATCTGCAGCCATGCAGTGAGGGGCGTGGCAGCAGGAACAGGTGTGTCCAATCACACCGTGAGTAAGTGCAGCCTCAGCAGCAGCAGCAGCACAGTGATCTCCATGAAGCTCAGACATGAGGCTGTGTGTGGTGTGTGTGCTGTCGCTGTGTGTGTCCACGCGTCCCACAGGTGAGACTCTTCCCTTCGTCCTCAGGTCTGATGTTACTTCCTGCTTTTCACTTCCTGCTCCTCACCTGTGGTTTGTGTCTGTGCAGCTGAACTGGAAACACCAAACTCCACGGCTGCTGCTGCTGCTGCTGCTGCTGTGGAAGGTACCAACACTTTTTCATTTCATTTCATTTTGATTTATTTCATTCATGGTTTACATTCTCACATGGTTGCACATATTTACATAATGTAGCTACATTGTCACCATGAATGAAAAGAAGCAGGATGAAGAAAACTTATAGTAGCTACCCCTCTCTGTTGTTATAATTAAATTGGCTTACTTCAACACCAATATTAGTCTTTGTTTCAAAATATTAAAGATGAAACATAGTAGTGACAAGAAAACAAACAAAGTAGCAGTGGACACCACTTGTCTATCTATCTTTTCTCTTTTTCTCTTTCTCCTTCTTCTTTTTTGTAGACGCTTATCTTTTCTTTTTTAAACATTTTCTTAAACTGAGATATACTTGTACAACTTTTCAGTTCCTTGCTTTGTGAATGCCATACTTTTACACCTGCAACAGAAATACACATTTGTTTTAAGCTTAACCTTGCAAATGTAAGTTTAAAATCAAGCTTCAGTCTGTTGTCCCCTTCCTCCAACTTAAACAAGGTTTGTAAATGTTCTGGTAATGATCTGTTCTTTGCTTTAAACATTATTTTTTAGGGTCTGTAATTCTATTATATCGACCATTTTCAACAAACCTGCAGAAATAAAAATAAAAAAACTATTTGAGGGATCTCTATTACCTGTTACTGCTCTTTTTTGTAGCAGAAACAGACTCACACTCATTCTGTGCTTTGTCTCCAGGAGGAAATGAGAGTCTGAACGTGAGCGACGCTCTGCGGGAACATGGAACCTTCTCCGCCCGCTTTGGATTCTCTGGTTTGTCCATGAACGCATCACCTGACGTTACTGATCAATATACAGACATTCAGCCGTGTCCAAACCGTTCCTCAAAGGGCTGCGGCTGCTGGTTTTCAGTCTGTGTCAGTCAGAAAACTGTTTTATCTAGACATTAGAATACACAAATGGGTAACAAACAAAAGGAGTTCTGATACCTTGGGAGGAAAGCAGAGGTTGGGGACGTCTCAAGTGATTAAAACAAAGGAATATTCAAATTTACCATTACTGCTGACCTCTGACCTTGTTGACCTCTGACCTTGTTGACCTCTGTTGACCTCTGACCTCTGCTGGTGTCGGCTCAGATGTAGCCGGGGTTCGGTTCTTCGGTCCGGAGGAGGAGGCGGAGGCCCGGATCATCGGGGGCCAGGAGGCCTGGGCTCACTCGTGGCCCTGGCAGGTTTCAGTCTGTGTGGCCTCCATGCCGGCCTGCGGGGGGGCCGTCATCAGCCCCCACTGGGTCATCTCTGCTGCTCACTGCTTCAAAAGGTCAGAGGTCATCACAAGCTCAACCACACACACACACACACACACACACACACACACACACACACACACACACACACACACACACACACACACAGACATGCATGGTGAAGTAACTTGGCGTCTGGTAGAGCGCTGTAAAAGAGAGTAATGACAGCATTGGTCCAATGGCAGCGCCTCCTGGTGGAGGAATATGGGTTTTGCAAAAGAACTGACATCTCTGCATTGTTGGTGAATGAGCAGTGTGGTGTTTTCAATAATTTAAGGACATTTATAGATCACCCACGTTAATAGCATCATTGAGGATCCTTTACAGATAAACATTAACACATAGGAGAGTAAAAAAACAACAGTTGTCTACATGAATGTTTCAATCTACATTTTGTAATAAACAAATTATAAGTATAATCTGATATGACCAAGACACCTAAAAACAAAAACACGGCCGTTTTCATCAATTTACCAGCAAGTGGACAACACACATACATTGGAGTGAATGGGTTTTCTGGGCGCTTTTGCAATACCCATATCCTGCCACTAGGGGGCTAAACCCTTAAACCCTTAAACCCTTAAACCCTTACCACGGGAGTCAATGGTGGTGTCCTTACTCTCTTTTACAGCGCTCTAGCGTCTGGGTGCTGGTGGCCCCGCCTCCTTGATTGATTGATTGATTGATTGATTGATTTGGATCTCCATTAGCTATGGCAACACCAAAGCTATTCTTCCTGGGCTCCATACAACATATTTACAATGTATCAATGCATTTTTTTTTATGTCCCATACAACACAATCCATGTTCAAATACAACATAAAACACAAGGGAATACAAATACAGAGACCATACAAGACAGCTCCTGAGGTCAGCAGTGGTACGTAGTAGAATTTACATATGTCTACATATATTATATTATTGGTCACACAATTAGAACTCCAGTTTCTACAGCCCATTGATCCAGTGCCATCGAAACTCAGTCCCAAACTCAGATTTGACAGAGTTAAAGCAGATTTGACAGTATCTCCAAGAACTGTTTCTGTTGCACAAGATGTCATGCTTGTACTTACAATTATCCTAAATTAAATCTGAAATCTCTATGGCGAACAGGTGTTTCTTGACTAACTTCTTAAAAATGAATTTACTATTTTCTTGTGTAATGTTGTCTGGTAGTTTGTTCCATAATTGCATAGTTCGGTACATTACCATTAGTTTAATTGTGTTTGTTTTAGATTTTTGTCTTGATCTTGATTTTGTTCTTGTCTTGTTCTTGTCTGCAGGTACACCAGAGCTTCACTGTGGAAAGTTCTGGCTGGGAAACACAACTTGGATAATCAAAATGAAAGTGGCCAACAGGTGAGACTCACTGTGTCTCAGTTCCCAGAGGAGACGGTGCAGTAGAATCTTCTTCCCCATTTAAGATCTATCACCTCCTTTCATTGTTTTAGGTTTTTATTCTCTCGTGTCAGAATCACCTGTTAATGTTTTTAATTTGAGTGTAATTTAATTTATGTACAGTATAATATTCAGTTTATTCTCTTTTCTCTGTAACCATTTGAGGACAGGGGTTGTGGGTGGGAGGGGTGAGCTGAGTGCAAGCATGTTTCACATAACTGTTTTTCTTTTTGTTTGGTTTGTTTGGTTCTTTTTGTCTTTTACCATCTGTTTTGTATTATAGTTTTGTATTATTGTGTGTTTGTATGTATTGTACTTGGGACCCCCTTCCATCTCAAGGTGCTATCCCTCAATAAATTCAATTCAATTTTGTCCAGCTGGTGGGGGTGTCGGCCATCGTCCGTTACCACGGCTACAACACTCGCACCAAGGAGGGGGACTTGGCTCTGCTGAGGCTGCAGCGGCCGCTGGTCTTCGACCGCTCGGTCCGGCCCATCGACATCTGGATGAGTCCACTGCCGCTCTTCAAGAGCTGCACCATCACCGGCTGGGGCTCCACCCGGGAGAGTGAGGAGCCAAACACATCACAGAGAGTCTTAGGGTTAAAAGTCGCTCCTAACGGACGAATTTAGGAACGAGCAACTCCTAAAAAAAGTGGGCGTGTCAGTCTTAAATTTAGGACTCCTAGTTTTTTAAAATAAGAGTAATTCACAAAGAATCTTAGGCCTAAAAGTAGCTCCTAAGTCTGGGAGAGCTTAAAAGTCCTCGTGAGGACTCCTAACTCAGTATAAGACCTATTCACAAAGAATCAGAAATGGCTGCACACTGCAAAAACTCAAAATCTTTCGTCTTATTTCTAGAATATTTGTCTTATTTCTTGTCAAAATGTCTCAATTTTAGTCAAAACTAACCTCTTTCCACTTAAAATAAGACTCATCACCTAAAGATTAACTTGTTTTTAGATCATTTTCACTTGTTTCAAACTAATTTTCAATTGAAATAAGTAGAAAAATCTGCCAGTGAAAGGAAGTTTTTTGTGTTTGTAATAAGAAAGAAAAACTTGCTCCACTATCAGATTTTTCTACTTATTTCAAGTGAAAATCTGCTTGAAAGAAGTAAAAAGTGTCTAAAAACAAGCTACTTTTTATGTGATGAGACTTATTTTAAGTAGAATGAGATTTGTTTTGACTAGAAATGACATTTTGGTGCTGGAGCACCTGCCCCTTTGCCCATTGATGCCCAAAGTGCCTTTTTGTCTGTTTTTTTTTGTTACAGCAACAATATCTACAACATTTTCGCTATAAAACGGGAGTAGTGGCCTCTAATTCGTGCACGAGAATTGACGTAATCCATAGCAACGGGGCGTCACTCTTAGTTTGCTCTTAGTGATTTGTCCTTAGTAAGAGCGGCTTTGTGAATAGCTTTTAAGAAAAAACTCCTACGTAAAAACTTTTAGCGCGAGTTAGGAGCACTCCTAGCGGTAAGATAAAAGCACTGCAAAAACTCAAAATCTTTCCAAGAATATTTGTCTTAATTTCTTGTCAAAATGTCTAATTTCGAGTCAAAACTGATCTCTTTCCACTTAAAATAAGACTCATCACCTAAAAATTAACTTGTTTTTAGATCATTTTCACTTGTTTCAAACAAATTTTCACTTGAAATAAGTAGAAAAATCTGCCAGTGAAAGCAAGTTTTTTGTGCTTGTAATAAGAAAGAAAAACTTGCTCCACTATCAGATTTTTCTACTTATTTAAAGTGGAAAATTTGCTTGAAAAAAGTCAAAAGTGTCTAAAAACAAGCTGCTTTTTAATGTGATGAGTCTTATTTTAAGTATAATTAGATTTATTTTGACTAGAAATAAGACAAATATTCTTGGTAAGATTTTGAATTTTTTACAGTGAGACTGTGGAATGTGGATCTGAACGACCGATGTCTTCTGTCCCCAGACGGTCCGCGGGTCCACCGGCTGCAGGAGGTGAACGTGACCATCCTTCCCTCCGAGGTCTGCAACCAGTTCTACTCCGGCAGGATCAGGTCCTCCATGTTCTGTGCTGGGAAGGACGAAGGAGGAGTCGACGCCTGTCAGGTCAGTCCTGGACGCCATATTTGTTTTCCCAGGATGGTAGGGGACGGTCCCGCCTTTCACGCCTCTGATTGGCTAGATGAGCTCTCCTCCGATTGGTTGTTGATTTGGCCGCGAAACGTCATCTCACAACAGTACTGCAAGTAAACTGAAATATGTACAAACCTAGGATGTTGTTGTCAGTGGGTGATGCCTTGGCGTAGCGGTTTGCATTTTCACCTGTGGTGCGGCAGACTCGAGTTCGATCGCCATTGGTTTCACATTCCGATGAATTTATTTTTTAAATTTATATTCCAGGTTACATTTTGAGTTTGAGTGAGAAGTGCAATTGTGCCATTGGTTGGGTTTAGGCAATGAAGAAAGGAGTTGGTTAAGTTTAGTAAAAAGACCAGGTAGAGGCTAGACAGGCTAGATAGATAGAGAGAGTCCAGATAGATAGGGTTATGGCCTGGATCCCAACCATTCCCCCTGATCCTGGCAGATCCAGGCCCTTTGCCTACTGTTGCCTAACCGGTTTTCAACAAAATGACTGTCCAGAAAGTAGCTAGGAGCACATTTAAGGTGATTTGTGGTTGATAAATCTGACGGCGCACACTTATCACACTGGTAGATCGCTGACAGCCTGCCTGCATGAGAGAGCCCTTCTAGCCAATCAGAGGAGAGCTCTTCTAGCCAATCAGAGGCGAAGAAGGAGCTCTTCTAGCCAATCAGAGGCGGAATAGGAGCTCTTCTAGCCAATCAGAGGCGGAAAAGGCGGAACTTCCCCTACCATCCTGGGAAAAAAAATATCGCGTCCTGGACATAGACAGAGACCATAAGGTTCAGAATCTGGACTCTGAGCATTAGAGGACACTGAGCACTGCTCCTGGTCTTCAGGGGGACTCTGGAGGTCCTCTGTCGTGTTTCACCGGCAGCCGGTTCGAGCTGGCCGGTCTGGTGAGCTGGGGCGTCGGCTGTGGCCGAGCCAGGAAGCCGGGAGTCTACACCGACCTGCAGCGGCACGCCGAGTGGATGTCTGACGTCATGAGTGAGTGACAACACGTCCAACACCTGTGGTCCTGTCGTATTATACACACTCACATCACACTTTGATGTGGTTTAGGTTCGTACCAGCTCCCAATGTAACGGTCTCTTCAACAAGAAGATGCCGAACCTTCAAACACGTCATATAAGTGAACTAATCCTCAATCTAATATTCTAACATTCAATAGACTTAGCAAAGTATGAACATTATATTCACTCGTTTGGATAAAAGGTGTCAGAGTTGTGCTGCAGTGAGAACAATGGCACTCAGAAGAAAAGCTGCACGTGTTGAGTTTGTCCCGATTGCTTTTAAAACTCCCAGCGCGCTTGGCCACTTAAAGCAGAAGTAAGCGATCTGGTCGTTTTCGCTAATGCTGCGTTCCAGGCAGGCTTTTCAAATCGTAAATTACAGCTTCAAGTCACAACTTACGACTTTGTAGCGTTCCAGGCAACCCACTCGTGTTTTTCCAACCTGTTTTACCTGTGAAAGTCACTATAACGGCCACTCGTAACTTCTGACCCGTGAACTCGTACCAGATCAAACTGATACAACTTCACAGGTCGGAGTTACGAGTTTCCTTGAACGCACCATAACAGTCCTCATCCCTACGTCGCCACATTCACGGCGTCCCTTGGCTGCACACACAGCCCTGCATGCCGTTCTCTCTCCTCATTGGATAAAGGTTGTAGGATACAAGGAAAGTTTTCTCCTGGGCTCAGAGCAGAGCAGAGTGACTGACAGACCCGTGTTTCAGTCCAAACACTCTATAGAAGTGATTGCTGTCGGAAGATATAACTATTTAAGACTTAGATTAACACAAATATATCACTTACTTCTGCTTTAATACGTGTTTGCACTATATTGAAATGTACTTTCACTGAGCGGGACGTCACCCAAGTGTGTGCGTAACCACTCAGCCAAGCACTCAGCAATAAAATCAAGAAAAAAGGCCACAGACACAACACACACACTACACAGCAACTACAGCCTACTGCCATCAGCACGCAGATACAGGTCACTCCCACTCCGGACAAAGAGAGCATCATCCAGTTTCATCCCCACCTCAATCTGACTTCTAAACACCTAACTCCCACCAGAACTTTTGTTTTTTTCTTTTTTCTTTTCAATTAACCTGTTTTTTTAACAAATTTTTATCCTTGTATGTGCCCTTTTTTTTTTACTTGTACTTATGTGTGGCTGTAGGAATGTGTGTTATTGTGTTGGGTATGTCTGTGGTATGTAGGGATGCGTGGATTGTTGTTTTGCACCTGCACTTAACGGAATAATAAAGTACTTTTGATTGAAGTGTGGAGAATGGGACGGGGTCTGAGTCTGTAACTGTAGTGGACGTGTCCTCGTGTTGTTTGTCTTCCAGGTGATGAGAACCGGGCGCATGGGGATGACACCAGCGATGGTAGGTGTCCTCTAGACCAGGGGCTCTACTTTGGTAGACTAGGTGCAGGCGAGGCGCATCTGCCCTGCGCCTCGCCTTCGCTTCGCCAACGGGGAGTGGCCAGGAGCAGATTGCGATTTTGCTTCGAGACGCAGCGGAGCGCATCCCGCCTACTTCCCTCCCACCGGCGCAAATGGCATAGAGGGAGGAGAGAAGGCGTGGAGTGGGTTTGACACAGCCGAGTCAGATCTTCACCAATCAAATGAGCTCCTCTCCTCGCCTTTAAATCCGCCGCGCGCGCAAGGCGGACGTTTGATTTCACCGTGGAAGAGAAGATTTGAATCAGCACCTACAGATTGCAGCATAGACAGTACATCTATTATCGATTGTCCCGTCACACTTATGACACATCAAAGGCTGCACAGATGAAAGATGAGGATGGATTACTGCTGTGTTGACACTACACGATTATCTGCTATATTTATGTATTTACTTATTGATTTATTGAGCCGCATCGTCACGCGACCATAACAAATAAAACTGAAAACAAATAAACCACAAGCAGCCTGGCATCATAGTGAGCAGATATTCACAACTCCATCTCAGGTAAATTCTAAAGAAAAAAGAAAAAGAGAGACGCTCCGTGATCTCCGTTCGCACAGCTGTTTGTTGTGATCTGTGCACACCTGTTTAAATATAGGTTACTAAATATGAGTGTCTTTATTAATGGAAAAGGGGTGTGTGTGTGTTTTTTTTGTTTTCTTTTATTTTTTTTACCCTAATAAATCAATAAGTAAATAAATAAATAAATAAATAAATAGCTGATCATCTGCAACGGCACAGTGTGTAGTGTCAACACCTGCTCTTGGGACATGCACGGCTGTCTCAGTCCCTCCCTGGTTTCATCTGTGTTAATTCAGTCAGGCTGAGTTTCCATTACGCATGCCTTTGATCTGCCATCAGTGTGACGGGACAATCTATATAGATATAGGTGTATGTGCTGATTCAGATACAATAAATAGGGGTTATTGTGATGATGATTATTATTATTATTGTTGTTAATTGCATTTAAATGTGCCTGGAAGTGTGGAAATCTGCCTGTGAGGTCTTGGTGACGTGTCTGCACTGCGCGCTGGGCAGTCAAATTGCCACTGCGCTGGCTGCGCTTCGCCTTGCGCTGACATTAGACCAGGTTGGAGCTGGCGAGCTTTCGGCGCACTCTCCGCGCGGTCTATCTGTAACAAATTGTCACTGCGCCACGGCGAATCTGTCGACACCTCCCCCTGCTGCGCCACCACTCCCATCTCAGCGCACAGCAGTCTGCCAATTTACCGAATCCGCTGCGCACCTTGTTGCACTGGACGAAAATGCCACTGCGCCAGCTGCGTCAGGGCTCGCTTCGCTGCGCCCCCGTGAGTTGCGCCAGCAAAATAGGGCCCCAGGTGTCCTCTAGAGCTGAAGGACATTTCATTTTCTTTATTTATTGAATTGGGACAGTGCACATTCATCAACACTGACGCATTAAAGGGACAACGAGGAGTTTCTATCTGGTTATAAAAAGTCTCATATTAATGTGGATGAATCTCCGTTACCACTTGTTAATGGTCCATTTTAGATAAATCTATGGTTTTGTCTCTATGGTTATTTAGTTATTATTAGTGGTGGTGGAAATGCTGGGCGAGCCGACCAGCGTTTCTTTACTTTCGGTTTCGTGGCGAGTCATGAGAATAACGCCGCCGTATGAATCTCCGTTTATGGTGGGAACTACGACGGTATGTGATCGTCTTCCAACCTCTGACTTTAATTCTTGATGAATGAAAACATGAGTCTGTCTTGCACCGGTCAAAGAATTTCACGGTGCGGAGGCTCATAAATGTAGTGTGGAAACACTTCACTTTAACAAAACTCCTGGTTGTCCCTTTAAGCATCAATGTAAATGTGGTGGACTTAGCACAACTACTACATTTCAGCCGCAGTCCCAAGGTTGACGCTCTGCTGCTGTGTAACTGTGTTGTTACGTTGTGTAACTGTGTTGTTACGTTGTGTAACGGTGCTGTCCACCTGGACGACAGAGGACCAGTGCGGTCTGCAGACCAGTCCGGGCTGTGATGACGCTCCACGTCTCGGCGGTCTCTCCGTGTCCCCGGACGGCGGCGAGGTGTCGGTGGACAACGTCACCGAGTCCTGTCCCTCCTTCTGGCCCTGGCAGGTCAGCCTGCAGTCGGCCGGACGCCACTACTGCAGCGGAGCCCTGATCCACCGCCGCTGGGTCCTCGCCCCCAAGCACTGCAACGTCAGGTAAGGTGTCGTGTTGCTGCAACGTCAGGTAAGGCAAGGCGTTGTGTTGCTGCAGGACGTCAGCTCCTCCTTATGGGAGGCCGTTTAGGATGAAAACATTGAAATATGTGCACATACACACTGAAATACATGCACATATACTGAAAATGTTCACACACACACTGACAAGGTGCACACATTGAAATACTTGCACATACATTGACATGATGTGCAGACACGCACTGAAAATTTCCACACCCTACCACCTTCTCACACAGCGGGATATAGGCTACTTGTGTGTGTGTGTCTGTGTGTGGGTGTGTGGGTATCTGAGTGTGCGTGTAAAATCTATGCGCCCGGAAGTTGTTTCAATGTAACCAGAAGGCACCGCCATCGTGGACAGCTACTTCTCTCTCCATAGGTTTAGGGATGTTGAACTAAATATTATTCCTAAATCTGTGAGCACGTGATTACACCGGTCAAAACCCACTACTTCCTGTCCTAATTTTCAAAATAAAATCAGGGCAAATTATTAATAATATTTATGAGCAGCAGGTGATGTGCCTGTAGTGACAGATTGTGGGTCTAGGCCCTATAACCCATATGCACAATTAATCACGTGCTCACAGATTTAGGAATAATATTTACTTCCACATCCCTAAACCTATGGAGAGAGAAGCAGCTGTCCAAGATGGCGGTGCCTTCCTGTTATATTGAAACAACTTCCGGGCGCACTAAGATTTTACACGCACACAGTAGCCTATATCCCACTGTGTGAGAAGGTCAATGTATGTGCAAGTATTTCAATGTGTGCACACTGTCAGTGTGTGTGTGCACATTTTCAGTATATGTGCACATTTTTCAATGTTTTCACCCTAAACGGCCTCCCATACCTCCTCCTCCTCTTCCTCCGTCATGGCGCGCTGCTCCTTCCTCCTCAGGCCTAACGTGGATGTAGTTGCTCTGGGACTCCATGACCTGCGCTTCCTTCCTGCTCAGACTGTCCCGGTGGACAAAGTCTTCCACTTCCCTCAGGACGGCAGCTTCCCCCCGAGGTCGGACTTGTCTCTGCTCCGCCTCGGCGTTCCCGCCAGACTCAGTAAGAACATAAGAACATGGACGACACTCACAGCGACATACAACAGAGTAGATACAGAGAGTTGTTCCTGCTCTAACCATGACATAATGTGACTCCAGTCTGACCTCTGATCAGCTGTTCTCAACCAGGAATACTCTGACCCCTAGTGGTGCTTGGTGTAATTGCAGGGGGTATTTAAAACTGGAAAATATAATTTTATTGAGGGAACTTTACAGACATTTCTCATTTTACTGTAATAGTGACCAGAGGCATCATTGTTGCCTGAACTGCCGAAGCTAATATGAATATCATATGTTTTAATGAGAAACTGCTCATATTTTAATAAGTAGCCACATTTTGATGGTTTTGATTCACTCATTTCTCTTTTTAAATCCACCGCATTGCGCCGTTACTACAAACGCAACATTTCCTGCATGTGTTGTTTTCAAATGATGAGCCCCCACCCCCCTTCTTCCCAGTTCGTCCAAATTTGATGAACCGGGAAGAGGAGCTTTGAGAAGCTTCCGCTACAAACAAACTTGAAATATAGACTTATTCAATTTTTTTCGGGACAATTTCTCATGTCGGGGCTTCAATACCAGAGGGACATTACATACGAGCAGCATGGAGGTATCTGGATGTTTTTTGGTGTGTCTTTTTGTTACGAAGACAGTTGGTATCCATTAGCAACCGTCATATGGACATGCACTGCTACGCCGAGACCCCCTGTAACTCAGAGAAGCCACGGAGGACTCTGAAACTTCTCCCAGCCCTTAGTCCACATGAGGGGGAGGAGATAATGAGTGAACTTTCAATTTTGGGTGAACTATCCCTTTAAAAGAATCTGCATGAGGTCCAGTTCCCCCTGTGTCTTGTGTCCTGTCCACTGGGTCAAACCTCCTGTGTCTCTGTCTCTCTAGGCTCCATCGTGTCTCCGGTCTGTGTCCCTGAGGAGGACGAGGAGTTGGACGACAGCTGGAGCTGCTTCAGCTGCGGCTGGGGCGCGGCGGCGGGCCGAGGTGACGCCTCTACGTCTCTACGTCTCTACGCCTCTACACACTGCAAAAACTCAAAATCTTACCAAGAATATTTGTCTTATTTCTAGTCAAAACAAATCTCATTGTAGGCTACTTAAAGCAGAAGTAAGCGATCCGGTGGTTTTGGCTAATGCTGCGTTCCAGGCAGGCTTTTGAAATCATAAATTACAGCTTCAAGTCACAACTTACGACTTTGTAGCGTTCCAGGCAACCCACTCATGTTTTTCCGACCTGTTTTACCGGTGAAAGTCACTATAACGGCCACTCGTAACTTCCGACCGGTGAACTCGTACCAGATCGAACTGGTACCACTTCACGGTCGGAAAAATACGAGTTTCCTTGAACGCACCATAACAGTCCTCGTCGCTACGTCGCCACATTCACGGCGTTCCTTGGCTGCACACACAGCCCTGCATGCCGTTCTCTCTCCTCATTGGATAAAAACTGTAGGATACGATAAAAGTTTTCTCCTGGGCTCAGAGCAGAGCAGAGTGACTGACAGACCCGTGTTTCAGACCAAACACTCTATAGAAGTGATTGCTGTCGGAAGATACAACTATTTAAGACTTAGATTAACACAAATATATCACTCACTTCTGCTTTAAAATAAGACTCATCACATTAAAAAGCAGCTTGTTTTTAGACACTTTTTACTTCTTTCAAGCAGATTTTCACTTGAAATAATCTGATAGTGGAGCAAGTTTTTCTTTCTTATTACAAACACAAAAAACTTGTTTTCACTGGCAGATTTTTCTACTTATTTCAAGTGAAAATTAGTTTGAAACAAGTGAAAATGATCTAAAAACAAGTAAATTTTTAGGTGATGAGTCTTATTTTAAGTGAAAGAGATTAGTTTTGACCAGAAATAAGACATTTTGACAAGAAATAAGACAAATATTCTTGGAAAGAGTTTGAGTTTTTGCAGTGCAGGTAGAAGCAGAGATGCTGCAGCGACCTGACTGACCGTTAACGCACCGTTGTGTCTTTGTGACGCAGCGGACCTCGATCCGGATCGGCTGCACCACATCGGAGTGACGCTGGTCAACGAGACGGTCTGCAGAGAGAGGTGGGGGCGGGGCCTCATCAGCGACTCACACTTCTGTTCACACGCTGCCAGCTCCTCCTCCTGCATGGTAACCATCACACTGTCTTCCTTAAAGGGATAGTTCAACATTTAGTCAAATTGGCCCATTGCCATAATCCCTATAGTCATAGCAGTAGGTTCGTTACCTTTAATTGTTGGTGCAAGCTGTTTTTAGAACGGTGGAGCAGAGCCGTGAGCTGCTCAGAGCTACGCTACGGAGGCTCATTATGGGATTTCTTGGTTTCCCTCATCAAACTCATCAACTAACTTCTTTCTACAGGCCATCAGACTACTCAACTCACTCAAGGACATACACATACACATATGAACATACACATACATAACATATGGACTTGTTTCTGCTGCTCTGCACTTTGCACTTTTCACATTGCACTTTATTATCTCACCACAACATCATAGGCCTCTGTCAGTATATCTGTGCTTTTATGTCATATATGAGTGGTAAATGTATGTTGAAATTTTTATATTTTTAAATTTTTTTAAATTGCACATTTGGAGTTTGGGGAAACGTAATTTCGATCCCCTGTGTAACTGTCAGTTGCATTGTGTGATTGACAATAAAGTTTACTGAACAACGTTACCACACAGAGTTGTTGTAGAGGTAAATACAGAGACTGTTGATGAAAAACTGTCCCTGAAGGCAACGTGCATCAGAGGTTTTACATGTATTTCCCTCTAAAACAACTCTGTCTGGTAACGTTGTGTTATTATCTCATAGCGTGGTGAATGTGCAGCTCACAACTTGTCCACCAGAGCGTTGTGGAGTTGTTGGATTGTGTATTTGATGAGTTTGATGAGGGAAACCAAGAAATCCCATAATGAGCCTCTGTAGCGTAGCTCTGAGCAGCTCACGGCTCTGCTCCGCCGTTCTAAAAATAGCTTGCACCGACAATTAAAGGTAATGAACCTACTGCTATGACTATAGGGATTATGGCAATGGGCCAGTTTGACTAAATGTTGAACTATCCCTTTAAAGGCTCTGCTTTAACGCAGTGATGTAACTCTGACCTTGTGTGCAGGGCGATGCCGGAGCGTCCCTCTACTGTCGTAAACGCGGCGCCTACTTCCTGTCTGGTGTGGTGACGTGGGGCAGCCGGCGCTGCGACGCCGACCGACCGGCCGTGTTCACCAGAGTGTCGGACTACAGCTCCTGGATCAGCCAGGTTACCGAGGACGACTGAAGAGCTGCAGTGGAAATAAAAGTTGTTTTGACCAAAGCTGTTTGTGACCTGACGCCGTGTTTTCACTGAAGGGAAGAAAGAGCTAGCTCGGCTTAGCTTAGCCAACTTAGCTAAATGATTTGGTAACACTTTACTAATAGGTATTCATAAGATTGACATAACAGCTGTCATAAACATCAATGAATACTTCTGACAGCTGTGGTTAAGTGTCATTCAGTAAGTTATGTCACTTTTAATGCAAAGTTGACATTGTTTGAGATGTTCCTTGTTATGAGAAGTTGACATAATGTTTAAAGTTTGTCCATTAGGTCTGCTATGACAGTTTAAATTGTCTTTATGTCAAGTTCTCATAACAAAAACATCTCAAACAATGTCAACTTTGCATCAAAAGTGACATAACTTACTGAATGACACTTAACCACAGCTGTCAGAAGTATTCATCGACTGAGTTTTTCCTCAGTGGATGTGAGGGTCTAAGGACAGAGGATGTTATGATGGGATGTGAAGCCCTTTGAGACAAACTGTTTGTAAAAACGGGCTATACAAATAAAATTGCCTTGCCTTGCCGTGTAAAATGAAGGGAAGACAGTGACGTGACAGACGTCGTGACTAGTATAAAACTCTTGAATTTTTATTCCGTACAAACATGGCGGTGCAAGATGGCGACGCTCTCTAAAGCCAGACCCTTGTACATAGAAGCAGCATTGGGGCTGGTCAGGAATGTCTCTTGGCTCCATCTTGAGGAGGAGTTCCTCCTGAGGAGCATCAACAGTCAGACCATCAGACCGTCTGACAGCTGTGAATCTGGTGAAATGCCAAAGTACGGATGTTCCCATGAAAGAAACGCCAAAACCAAGAGACATGGAAGAACTTTTCTCCAGTAATAAGTTGTTTTATATTATAGAACTGTTATGAACTTGTTGAATGTGATGTAGGTGAGTTATCTGACATAAATGAAACTAAGGTAACGTATCATAGGGTGGAGATGTGTTACATTTAGTGCATTTACCGCTAGTTCATATATTAATAGTTTGTTATTTTGTTGCCTGTATGTGTAGGCTATAGGCTTATCAGCTGTTTCCCCCGGCTGTGAGTTTGTAATTGCCATGGTGATGAGGCTACCTATATAATTGCGCTAGGCCATATTAAATCAGTTTAACCCTAACTGCTAAGGTGAGTTATGTAGCTGAGTTGTAGTATTTCTATTAAAACAAAGGGCTTCAGTGACAGACCTCTACTGCCTCTGTAGATACAGGAAGTCAAAGTTAGACACCTCCTGACCAAGATGGCGGCGGCGGCCACAATCTGTTCCAATGGGCAGCAGCGTCAGAGGCATCTACGTATATACTGTATATCTATGCCCTTTCTATATGTAGATATAAAAGAAGAATTATAAGGATATGAAAACCAAACAGATTTTATTTTATAGCGATTATACACTTATTCAAATATATTCATTGGTAGTAGATTCAGATTTTAACAATAAACCTTGACAAATATTACACACTGGACCTTTAAGTGTTGCTGCACGTTAGCTGAATCTGGTTCCATCTCTGATTAAAAACCGTAGATGGTAAAAACACGATGATTCGTAACGACGTGAACGTGCATGTACAGCAGGGATCATCAACTGGCGGCCCGCGGGCCGAATCCGGCCCGCCGAACCTTCCAATCCGGCCCGCGACTGAGTTCTAATAGTTTACAAGTATTATATTTCTCGGTCTCTCATTGTGTGCGCCTGTCAGTCAATGCGCTGGGACACGGAGACACGCAGACGCGCTCAGTGTTTGTGTGTGCCTGTGAGTCCCTGCACTGGGATTAGGAAACGCCTCGGTACCCAAAGCAGCATGCATGAAAGTTTAGAGAGCCGACTGGACTGCAGGGTTTTCCCTGCCTGTCTGCAGAGCCGAGCTGCCTGGGTGATTTTGGCCGCTGCCTTAGTTAAACCGGGTGAGCACGGGCCGTTCAGATGTAGCGTCTTTTGCGCACTCAAACCCATTCAGTGTCATGCGCGCTCACAACCCAAAAACGATGCGGTAGCAGCGCGTGTTTGATGCCACTCGGTTGTTTTTTTTTGTGCACGTCCGTGGCGCACAGCTGCACGGACCTGCTTCTCCCTCCGGTGTTCAATTCAATTCAATTCAAAAAACTTTATTTATCCCCGAGGGGCAATTGTCCCGGTTCCCCCTCGGCCTGTGTCTCTCCTACTGTTTCCCACTGAGCTCTGTCCATGTGTGGAAAAACGTCGCCTCCGAGATGTAGAATGTGTATTATAGAAGAGAAACACTACTGACGACTCAGGGCTACTGACTTGTATCATCAGAACCGATTGTCAGCCTCCTTTCATATTTAGGCTGAAAATCACAGGGCAAGTCAGCAGTGTAAAGCTCCAGCATGTGGGAGGATCTGAAAGTCCAGCTGTCAAGATTTTTCATTTTATATCATATCAAACACCAAAGATATGTATAAATGAAAATTATGAGCTTACAGGTAAAATAGAAATAAATTATAGGCAAAAAGGTGAATTTAATTTGAATGTCCGGCCCCCGAGGTGTGGGTTGAGAAAGATTCTGGCCCTTCAACAAATATAGTTGATGACCCCTGATGTACAGTATGTTTGAATTCTTATGGACTCTAATGTTTTTTATTGTTTGGGTTAGCACTTTAAATATTATCATTATTAGCATAGCATAGCATAGCTTAGCTTAGCTTAGCATAGCCTCATTCACCACAAAGAAGGAGTCGATGCTGCAGTGAGGGAGGTTTCATCTTTCTGCCTTTTATTTATTTATTTATTTAAACACTGGAAAAAAAAAAAAACATTTTCAGACCAACAATGCGTAAAACAACGGCTGCAGAGATTTAAAGCGCCTGAACGCATCATCAACATCTGTCTCTGGAGGCGGGGGAGGGGGAGGGGCTAGGAGGAATGATCCCTCCTCTTCCCTGGACCAATCAGAGGAGAGAAGAGCAGCGTGAAGCCGAGGAGCGAGGTTCAGTCGTCCTGCAGCAGGTCGTAGGCTCCGCCCACTACCACCTGGTGGGCGTCGCCCTGAAACACACCATCATCATCATCATCATCATCATCATCATCATCATCATCATCATCATCATCATCATCATCACTATGGCGAGAGGATTTAACATCTAAAAGCTAAGTTTGACTCTCCAGAATTAACATTGTAGATATCAACAACGTCTTTCTGACTGGTCGTAACTAGGCTACATTTTGATAGATAGATAGATAGATAGATAAGTAAAAACCCAAGCTCTCGACTGTACCAATGAAACACAGAAGTAAATAAAAAAAAAATCATACCTTCACATACCCTCACACACGCACACACACACACACATTTTAAAATAAAACAATTGTAGAAACATTGCTCTCAGTAATAAATAAACTAAGATGAAAATAAATATAATAGTTGGATTTTTTATTCCAGATCTCTGTGATTCAGTTTCACCTCTTGTCAAAAAGAACATTTCAGATATCTGCAACTACGTTCTTCCTTCACTGTAACATTCATGTGTATGGGGTTTGTCATTACAGATATCTACAGTTCAGTTGCAGATATCCACTATGTAAATTACAGATATCTGTAACTGAATTACCACTAGTACTAATTCCAGTTACACATATCTACAACGTGATTCTGACTAGTCATAATTCCAGTTCTAGATATCTTTAATTCACCTCAATTACAGATATCTACATGTCCCTGTTCAGATATCTGAAGTTTTGACTAGGAGAAATGAAGTTGTAGATATCTGTAACTGGAATTAGTACTAGTGGTAGTTCAGTTACAGATATCTGTAATTCACATAGTGGATATCTGCAACTGAACTGTAGATATCTGTAATGACAAACCCCATACACATGAATGTTACAGTGACGTCATCTGTCCTAGGAAGAACGTAGTTGTGGATATCGGGAATATTCTTTTTGACAAGAGGCAAAACTAAACTACAGAGATCTGGAACACATATCCAGTCTGGCTTTTAAATGTTAAAATGGCTTGACATATTAAATCCGCTTGCCATACTCAGCAGGGTTGTGGCTAGATGGCGTACATGATCTGCAGGAAGTGACGTAGAACCTCACCAAAAATAGCTAAGAACTCCCGACAGGTTAAGTTTAGTAAAAGTAAGTGAAGCCATTGGTTAAGTTTAGGCACAGATAAGTAAAGTTTGCATGTTGTCTATGACGTCACTTCCTGCAGATCATGTAGGCTACTCCATCTAGCAACAACCACTCGTCAGCGGCTCGTCATCAGCTCTGACTCACGGTGACGTCACTGGACTTGGACTCGGCGGGTTCGGGTGCGGCTTCGTAAACCGGGTTACAGATGCTGCGGCTGCTGTCTGGGGGCGGAGCCACGTCCTCCTCCTCGCCGACGTCCTCCTGTCAGAGAGGTCAAAGGTCAACACTCAGAGCTGACTGTAAAGACGTTTTCACGCTTGAACCAACATTAACACACACACACACTGCAAAAATGTCTCATTTCTAGTCAAAATTAATCTCTTTCCACTTAAAATAAGACTCATCACCTACACTTTAACTTGTTTTTAGATCATTTTCACTTGTTTCAAACTAATTTTCACTTGAAATAAGTAGAAAAATCTGCCAGTGAAAGTAAGTTTTTTGTGTTTGTAATAAGAAAGAAAAACTTGCTCCACTATCAGATTTTTCTACTTATTTCAAGTGAAAATCTGCTTGAAAGAAGTAAAAAGTGTCTAAAAACAAGCTGCTTTTTATATGATGAGTCTGATTTTAAGTAGAATGAGATTTGTTTTGACTAGAAATGAGACAAATATTCTTGGTAAGATGTAGAGTTTTTGCAGTGCACACACACACACACACACACACACACACACACACACACACACACACACACACACACACACACACACACACACACACACACACACACACACACACACACACACACACACACACAGCAACGCACCCTGAAGTAGTGGAACCTGAAGGGTTTGGCGTTGCGGCGGTAGAAGTGATATCCCACCAACACGACGGCGGCTGTCAGCACGACCAGTAGCACCACGCCCACGCCGAGCCCCGCCCGGTGGGCCATGTGCATCTGCAGAGACCAGGTCAGACCAGATCAGACCAGATCCCCCGTTACCTTTCACTTTTCATTTCATTTCATTTATTCAACTTCAACTTTCAACTTTATTGTCCCCAAAGGGAAATTCATGTTGCAGAAAGGCAAAAAACACAGAACATATAGAGCACATCCACACAAACTCTACACAACATTGAACAACATTGAATGGCACTACCCCAGGGGAGCTGTTCCATACAATCGAGGTGAAAAAGTAAAAAAAATAAATAAGAGTGTATCATAACTGTTTAGTATTTGAATTAAGTTGGGTAATGGCTTGTGTTATGAATGAGTTTTTCAGTCTATTTGATTTGGCTTTTGGCAATCTGAGTCTCCTGCTGGAGGGAAGGAGCTGGAACTCAGTGGATGGTCAGGACACTGAATAATGTCCTGAGCCTTAGAGATTATCCTCCTGTGAGAGATTATTAGTTTATTTGTAACGGGACTCTGCATATTCATTAACATACGATATGTAAATAACCAGATTTAGCTCTAAGGCTCATTTCCAACTGCAGCTGCAAATACCATATCACAATATATACAATATATCACACAGTAGCTTCAGTCAGAAGGAGCAAGGAGTCGTAGTAAAATTAAAGTGCATTTAATCGACAAAGGTGTGGTATAGCGCTGTTAAGATTCATTAAAGTGCATCTGTAATAAAGTGCTGGTTTTAAAGTGCATGGAGTAAAGTGTGTGCTATTGTTCGTAATCTAAAATAAGAGAACTACCTTAGTGTTCACAGAGTCAGCCATGTTTTCAGCTGTTTTTTAAATGCTACATATGTTGAGTTTTCCCTTCTGACCAGCTGTGATGTTTTCCATGTTGAGCAACTATACACTGCAAAAACTCAAAATCTTACCAAGAATATTTGCCTTATTTCTAGTCAAAATGTCATTTCTAGTAAAAACAAATCTCTTTCCACTTAAAATAAGACTCATCACATTAAAAGCAGCTTGTTTTTAGACACTTTTTACTTCTTTCAAGCTGATTTTCACTTGAAATAAGTAGAAAAATCTGATAGTGGAGCAAGTTTTTCTTTCTTATTACAAGCACAAAAAACTTGCTTTCACTGGCAGATTTTTCTACTTATTTCAAGTGAAAATTAGTTTGAAACAAGTGAAAATGATCTAAAAACAAGTTCATTTTTAGGTGATGAGTCTTATTTTAAGTGGAAAGAGTTTAGTTTTGACTAAAATTGAGACATTTTGACAAGAAATAAGACAAATATTCTTGGAAAGATGTTGAGTTTTTGCAGTGTAGATTGATAAAACCTTCTGTGTAAATGCTGTTCTCCTAAACTGTTCCTCCCAGCGCCCCCTGGTGGCTGCTCTTGTTATTGTGTTATATTGTGTTATTGTATTATTGTGTTATTGTGTTATATTGTGTTATATTGTATTATTGTGTTATATTGAACGAAGCAGTGCCGTTGCTCACCTCTTGGCGGGGGGGCGGGGCCTTCAGCGGTCCCTGGAGAACGTGAATGATCCCGTTAGCGGCCAGGACGTCGCCGCTGGTGACGAAGCGGTCGTTGACGTAACGAGACGCCTGAGGAGACAGAACGCTGACGTCAGCCAATCACAGTCCAGGAGGACAGAGACACGTCTGAAACACTTCATTTCTGATTGGACATTAGGTCCAGTTAAAGGGATAGTTCAACATTTAGTCAAATTGGCCCACTGCCATAATCCCTACAGTCATAGCAGTAGGTGACTGGATGGCAGACTGGTTCATGGGAAGAGAGGACAGACCAGCTTAATGGGAGGACTGGATGGCAGACTGGTTCATGGGAAGAGAGGGCAGACCAGCTTAATGGGAGGACTGGATGGCAGACTGGTTCATAGGAAGAGAGGACAGACCAGCTTAATGGGAGGACTGGATGGCAGACTGGTTCATAGGAAGAGAGGGCAGACCAGCTTAATGGGAGGACTGGATGGCAGACTGGTTCATGGGAAGAGAGGGCAGACCAGCTTAATGGGAGGACTGGATGGCAGACTGGTTCATAGGAAGAGAGGGCAGACCAGCTTAATGGGAGGACTGGATGGCAGACTGGTTCATGGGAAGAGAGGGCAGACCAGCTTAATGGGAGGACTGGATGGCAGACTGGTTCATAGGAAGAGAGGGCAGACCAGCTTAATGGGAGGACTGGATGGCAGACTGGTTCATGGGAAGAGAGGACAGACCAGCTTAATGGGAGGACTGGATGGCAGACTGGTCCATGGGAAGAGAGGACAGACCAGCTTAATGGGAGGACTGGATGGCAGACTGGTTCATAGGAAGAGAGGACAGACCAGCTTAATGGGAGGACTGGATGGCAGACTGGTTCATAGGAAGAGAGGACAGACCAGCTTAATGGGAGGACTGGATGGCAGACTGGTTCATAGGAAGAGAGGACAGACCAGCTTAATGGGAGGACTGGATGGCAGACTGGTTCATGGGAAGGGAGGGCAGACCGGAAAGGGGGGGGTAAGGGGCGATGCAGGCAGCGGTTGGTGCAGAGAGATGGAGCTCCGGTGGATCTGTGGAAACACAGAGAGAGTGCGAGACACCGAGGCCAAACTACAGAGTTTGGTGAGGACTGACCAGAGCCGAGGGGTTGAGCAGGTCTGTGACTCCCAGCACCGTCAGAGTCCCGACCCGGGTCCTGATCTGGGAGCCGTTGTTGAGCTGGCTGAGCGACAGCGCCTGACCCTCGGCCAGGTGGAACTCCATGTCCCTCTGAGACAGCGTCTGCAGGGACACGGGGACAGAGACAGAGTCAGACAGGTGAAAACCAGGGCAATCAGCATCTAGAATCATAGAATAAACTTTATTGTCCCACACTGCAAAAACTCAAATATCTTACCAAGAATATTTGTCTTACTTCTAGTCAAAATGTCATTTCTAGTCAAAACAAATCTCATTCTACTTAAAATAAGACTCATCATCACATAAAAAGCAGCTTGTTTTTAGACACTTTTTTTTTTTACTTTTTTCAAGCAGATTTTCACTTGAAATAAGTAAAAAAAAATCTGATAGTGGAGCAAGTTTTTCTTTCTTATTACAAGCACAAAAAACTTGCTTTCACTGGCAGATTTTTCTACTTATTTCAATTGAAAATTAGTTTGAAACAAGTGAAAATGATCTAAAAACAAGTTAATCTTTAGGTGATGAGTCTTATTTTAAGTGTAAAGAGATTTGTTTTGACTAAAATTGAGACATTTTGACAAGAAATGAGACAAATATTCTACGAATTTTTGCAGTGCATGCACTTGAGTCCACAACAAATTTCCCCTGCGGGACAATAAAGTTTATTCTATTCTATTCTATCTGTTCTATCTGTGGCGAGGCTCACCTGGTTGCCGGGCAGGCCGTCGTTGTCGGGGACGAACAGCGTGGACCGGAGCGTCGGGTCGCTCAGACGCTTCACAAACTGTTTCCCCGACTCGGTCGACTCGGACAAGTTCAGGATTTGCTGAAAAAGAAAGAAAGATGAGAAGTGACAGTGAGACGAGGCGACGGGGGCTCAGTGGGACCAGTCCGGGTTTGATGCTGCGCTCCAATAATAATAATAATACATTTTACTCACGGTCAGGAAGTTGGAGAAAGTGGGCGTGGCTCTGAGCACATGCAGCAGATTCCCCGTGCAGCTGAAGCCGTCGCCAACGAAGCCTGGACGACACTCACACTGGACCTCTGACACACACATCAACACACACATCAATACACACATCACATCTGATCCAGAGCTCAGGAACATCAACGCTTGTTGGTGCTGGTTCACATCAAGGTGAAGCAGCAAAGGTGCCGACTCAAAAACTCAAAATCTTACCAAGAGTATAACCCTAACCCTAACCCTAGTCAAAATTTTAATTTCTAGTCAAAACAAGTCTCATCACATTAAAAGCAGCTTGTTTTTAGACACTTTTTACTTCTTTCAAGCAGATTTTCACTTGAAATAAGTAGAAAAATCTGATAGTGGAGCAAGTTTTTCTTCCTTATTACAAACACAAAAAAATTGCTTTCACTGGCAGATTTTTCTATTTATTTCAAGTGAAATTTTCTTTGAAACAAGTGAAAATGATCTAAAAACAAGTTAATTTTCAGGTGATGAGTCTTATTTTAAGTGGAAAGGGATTAGTTTTGACTAGAAATGAGACATTTTGACAAGAAATAAGACAAATATTCTTGGAAAGATTATTGAGTTTCTGCAGTGTATGCTTTCCATTCATATTGCTGTTATTTCGAGCAAAAACGAAAAGAAAAAATGTAACCCCCCCCCACCTTTCATCCTGTAGCAGAACGAGTCCCAGGTCTCGCTCAGGTTCTTGCGGACTCCGTAGTCCACGATGCCAACGTGTCCGAAGCCGCAGTTGGGGTTGGAGTAGGTGGTGGGGTAGGCCACCCGGGCCTGAGCCAACCAGCCGGCAGCACACATGTTCAGCCCCCCCTACAGGAAACACACAGCATTACACCTTTAAACACATGTTCAGCCCCCCCTACAGGAAACACACAGCATTACACCTTTAAACACATGTTCAGCCCCCCCTGCAGCAAACACACAGCATTACACCTTTAAAACACATGTTCAGCCCCCCCTGCAGCAAACACACAGCATTACACCTTCACTGTAGCTACCAAATAAATGCAGTAGTGACCGGTGTAGCTACCAAATAAATGAAGTAGTGACCGGTGTAGCTACCAAATAAATGCAGTAGTGACCGGTGTAGCTACCAAATAAATGCAGTAGTGACCGGTGTAGCTACCAAATAAATGCAGTAGTGACCGGTGTAGCTACCAAATAAATGAAGTAGTGACCGGTGTAGCTACCAAATAAATGCAGTAGTGACCGGTGTAGCTACCAAATAAATGCAAGTAGTGACCGGTGTAGCTACCAAATAAATGCAAGTAGTGACCGGTGTAGCTACCAAATAAATGAAGTAGCGACCGGTGTAGCTACCAAATAAATGAAGTAGCGAGTTGTCCGGTCGCGGCTTCTGGTAACGTTTTTTATTTGACCAGTGAGTCACTATATTGAATTCACTATATAGTGAGTAGGGAGGAGGGAATGAGGGAGTGGTTTCGGACACAACCTCTGACTCTGACACGTAGGAGTTGCGGTGCGTTCACTGACCTGCTGAGCGTAGGACAGCTGAGTGTACGAGGCCAAGCTGCCGCCCACGGCTGCACAGGCCAGCTGGGCCGAGGAGAAGTTCAGTCGGTACTGACCCAGCTCGGAGCGCAGGTGGAACACACCCAGAGTGGAGTCTACACACACACACACACACACACACACACACAGAGGAAATGAAGAGCAGAGGTTCAGTCGTTCATGTTTCCTTCCACAGGTTTTCATTCACATTGAGCAATATCAAATTAAAAACACCAGAATACGGTTTATCTCATCAGATTTTCTCTTGATCGATACAAAGTTCATGCAACAGATTCTGATGGAAACCGGCAGCTGTTTTATTTCTGGCTGTAGCTCTACTGTTATTACGTCACTTTGATAAGTTTTAATATGTTTTCATGTGAGAAAGTAGCTGTTTAGCCGGCCTGGTCAGCCGGCCAACCTCCGTCGTCATCCCGGGGGAGAAAACCATCGCTAATTAACTTACCCACAGGTTTTTAGAGGTTTACCACTGGCTGGTTACATTCTTTTTAGGGGATAAATTCTGGTCTCATTGATGAAATATAACAATTATGGCAGTCGCATTAGTTTTGTTATTATGTAACTTCATTAAGTTTTTATATTTTTTCATGTGAGAAAGTAACTGTTTAGGTCCCAAACCTACGGCCAGTTGATCCAAACGACGGCTGTTTAGAAGTTTGCTCCGATGTTTTTCAGAGAAGTGAAGCTCTGCAGCGACCGGGACATCAGAGGCAGCAGCCGGTCTGCAGAGCTGCTCGGCCGGCCAACCTCCGTCCTCATCCCGGGGGAGAAAACCATCGCTAATTAACTTACCCGCAGGTTTTTAGAGGTTTACCACCAGCTGGTTACATTATTTCTAGGAGATAAATGTTGGTCTCAGTGATGAAATCTAACAGCTGTATCAGTAGCATTAGTTAGTCTGAATGTAAAGTGAAGCTTCCTGTGTGTATTGGACAGAAGAGCAGCGCTGCCTCGGGGCTCTGGAGCCTACGGACACAAACCACCACATTTACATTAAGTGAACGTGGTTTTGAATACAGGATTTGTGGTAAAAGCTTGTCACGTCTGCTTATGTGAAAGCCAGCAGAGACGACTGATGACGTATGTGATTGTTGAAGGGGCGTCCCAGTTCGTAGGGGTTGACTTTCAACCCCTACGAAAGGTAGCTCCGATTCAAGGGGCAAAGGTTAAGGGCTAGGGGTAGGGGTGAAAAGTAGAATTGGAATTGGGCAATAGATGAAAAACACAAACTATGAAATAATGAAATTCAATCTAAATCTCAGTCTCTTTCTACATCTATACATTATGGCTCCTCCACCGACGTTATGCACATTCATGTTTTAATCGATCTTCAGAGATGAAGAAGTGAAGTAAAAGATGGAAACCCGGCGTCTCTCGCTCTCACCTTCGAAGTGCAGGTCGGTGCACCGGGCGTCCTGGTGACACTGTCCGTTGTCACGGAGACAGCGGCTGACGGGCAGCTGCTTGACATCACAGGTGAGTCCGTCTCCGACGAAGCCGTCCTTACAGCTGCACCTCCTCTTCCCCTACACACACACACACACACACACACACACACACACACACACACACACACACACACACACACACACACACACACACACACACACACACACACACACACACACACACACACAAATAAATCTACATTCAGTAAATGTCTTATTGTTCACATCAATGAATGACTCTAATTTGCGGTAACACTTTACTGTAATAGGTATTCATCAGATTGACATAACTAACACTGTCATAACCATCAATGAATACTTCTGACAGCGTCACTTTTGATGCAAAGTTGACATTGTTTGAGATGTTCCTTGTTATGAGAATTGACATCATGTTTAAAGTTTGTCCATTAGGTCTGCTATGACAGTTTAAATTGTCTTTATGTCAAGTTGTCAGAACAAAAACATCTCAAACAATGTCAACTTTGCATCAAAAGTGACATAACTTACCGAATGACACTTAACCACAGCTGTCAGAAGTATTCATTGATGGTTATGACAGTGTTATGTCAATCTGATGAATACCTATTACAGTAAAGTGGTACCATAATAGTTTGTAAATGAATGTAAGGAGCTTTTAACTCTTGTTAGTGAGAATGAACTCTTTGCTGCTCAGCTGCACTGATGTGCTGCTTTTAGGGGTTAGGGTTTCCTTCTCTGACAAACACAGCTTGTGTCCAATAGGAGTTTAGAAAAAGACCTGAAAGTAACCAGTACTTTTCAGCCGTACTACTAATTAACTCCAGTAAAAGTAAACTGCTGTATGTAGAATATGCAGGGTTTTTTTTTTTTGTTGTTGTTGCTCTGTAAAAAAAATTTAAATTGAGTGAACAGAAAATGTTAATTTAAGAAGGGTAGGCAAAATCAGCTGCTGCTTCAGCCTCTTACACCTTTTCGGTCAAAGTAAATTGTTTTGCTTGTTGTGTTTTTGTTCTGATTTGTTTTGTTTTGTATTTATACCTTTATATTTGTCTATTGTATTTGTTTTTATGAGACCGAAATAAACATACTAAACTAAACTAAACAAATATTTGTCTTGTAAATGTATTCAAGTAGAGTAATAAGTACCAAAGAAATCTAATACTCTAGTAAAGTACAAATCCTCTGGATATATAGGCTACTTAAGTACAGTACTTCCTCCTCACCGGTGCCGTCATGGTGCAGGCGGCGTGCTCGTGGCAGCCGCCGTTGTCCCCGGCGACGCAGGGGTCTATGGGATGGCAGCTGAAGCCGTCGCCGCTGTGTCCTCGGGGACAGACGCAGCTCACCGTCTCTCCGCTCTGGGAACATCTGGCTCCGCGGGCGCAGCCGCCGTTCCAGATGTTACACATGTCGGCCACTGAGGGGGCGGAGCCACAGCACAGGTTTTTATTTATTCAACCTTTATTTAACCAGGCCAGCAAATTAAAGCAGAAGTAAGCGATCCGGTGGTTTTGGCTAATGCTGCGTTCCAGGCAGGCTTTTGAAACCGTAAATTACAGCTTCACGTCACAACTTAGGACTTAGTAGCGTTCCAGGCAACCCACTCGTGTTTCTCCGACCTGTTTTACCTGTGAAAGTCACTATAACGGCCACTCGTAACTTCTGACCCGTGAACTCGTACCGGATCGAACTGGTACGACTTCACAGGTCGGAAAAACACGAGTTACGAGTTGCCTTGAACGCACCATAACGTCTTGTCAGCCGATGGAGTTAGCAGCCCCCGCCCTCGTCATGGATCTATTGGTCCTCGTCCCTACGTCACCACATTCAGGCGCATCCCTTGGCTGCACACACAGAGAGGACTGCCCCTTTATGCCGTTCTCTCTCCTCATTGGATAAAGGTTGTAGGATACAAGGAAAGTTTTCTCCTGGGCTCAGAGCAGAGCAGAGTGACTGACAGACCCGTGTTTCAGACCAAACACTCTATAGAAGTGATTGCTGTCGGAAGATACAACTATTTAAGACTTAGATTAACACAAACATTCACCTGACTTCTGCTTTAACATTTGTAACCTTCATCATCACGCCGCCTCCTCCTCCCAGCATGCTTTGCTGTCAGTGTGTGTGTGTGTGTGTGTGTGTGTGTGTGTGTGTGTGTGTGTGTGTGTGTGTGTGTGTGTGTGTGTGTGTGTGTGTTTACCTGTGCAGGTGAACCCGTCTCCCTCGTAGAAGGGCCGACAGATGCAGGTGTTGTTGTCCTTGCAGACGGCTTTAGGAGAACAGGACGGAGAACACCTCAACACCTCACCTGGAGGGGGGGGGGGGGGGGGGGGGGGGGGATATGCAAAACACTTTTTATATGCAAACACTGTGAATGTAGCATGATGATGTAGCATTATTTATGAACCGCTGGTTTTATTCTACTGGTTTAGTTTTTCTCCATATTGATCCACCGCACATGTAGCACTTTAACTTCAGAGCTGCTGGTTTGATCAGTTCTACGGAATTATTGGTTTTATTGATTTATTTGTATAGAGTGGAAGCACCTTCACTGTTTTAAATGTGTTTTAAATGTGCGAAAGTACTTTGTATGAATGTCATTGTCTCGTATGTGTTGTTTTGTGTATTGCAGCGGCTCAGAGCCCAAGAATAATTTCCCTTCGGGACAAAAAAAGTACAATCCAATCCAGTAGCTATATAAATTCATGCAAAACTGTTCTAAAAACAGCTTGCACCGACAATTAAAGGAAACAAACCTACTGCTACGACTATAGGGATTATGGCAATGGGCCAGTTTGACTTAATGTTGAACTATGCCTTTAAGCTAAGTTAAAGGGATAGTTCACCCAAAATTCAAATTTCACTCATTATCTACTCACCCTCATGTCAACTAAGAGCTGTGAGAATTTTCAGAGTCCTCCGTTCCTTCTCTGAGTTACGGGGGGGTCTGCGCAGCAGTATTTGTCCATATAATGGTTGTGAATGGACACCAGAGCTCTTCGTCCAAAAAGACACACCAAAAAACATCCAAATACCTCCATACTGCTCGTCTGTAATGTCCCTCTTGTATTGAAGCCCCGACATGAGAAATTGTTCCGCCGGTCAGTGCAAATCACGTGAGATTTGCACTTACACAGGCAGAGCAGTGAACTGAGACACTGGGAGCTTCCGCTACAAACAAGCTTAAAATATAGACTTATTTAATTTTTTTCGGAACAATTTCTCATGTCGGGGCTTCAATACAAGAGGGACATTACAGACGAGCAGTATGGAGGTATTTGGATGTTTTTTGGTGTGTCTTTTTGGACGAAGAGCTCTGGTGTCCATTCACAACCATTATATGGACAAATACTGCTGCGCAGACCCCCCCGTAACTCAGAGAAGGAACGGAGGACTCTGAAAATTCTCACAGCTCTTAGTTGACATGAGGGTGAGTAGATAATGAGTGAAATTTGAATTTTGGGTGAACTATCCCTTTAAGTTAAGTTTATTGTTGTCATTGCATAAAACATATACAACAAAATTTCGTTTGGCAGCAAAGAACTTAAAACAACGACATAGTGAAAAGTGTCAATGAATAATTCAGTACTTGCCATCGTCAAATGAATAATTATGTATCAACATTAAAAACATTGTGCGTTTCTATGGAAACACAGTGCGTTACTCACTCAGCTGGGCGTCGCAGCGTTCGCCGCCCCACCCGTCCTCACAGAGACACGCGCCGGTCCCTCGCCGCCCGTCGTCACATGACCCGTGTTCAGAGCAGTTACAGGCTGGAACAGGACGACACGGCGGCGGTTAACTCTTAGCTCCGCCCACACGTCACATGACATCATGACATCACCACACAGAAACACACACTGCAAAAACTCTACATCTTTCCAAGAATATTTGTCTTATTTCTTGTCAAAATGTCTCATTTCTAGTCAAAACTAATCTCTTTCCACTTAAAATAAGACTCATCACCTAAAAATTAACTTGTTTTTAGATCATTTTCACTTGTTTCAAACTAATTTTCACTTGAAATAAGTAGAAAAATCTGCCAGTGAAAGCAAGTTTTTTGTGTTTGTAATAAGAAAGAAAAACTTGCTCCACTATCAGATTTTTCTACTTATTTCAAGTGAAAATCTGCTTAAAAGAAGTAAAAAGTGTCCAAAAACAAGCTGCTTTTAATGTGATGAGTCTTATTTTAAATAGAATGAGATTTGTTTTGACCAGAAATGACATTTTGACTAAAAATAGGACAAATATTCTTGGTAAGATATTAGATGTTTTGCAGTAAACAGGAAGCAGCTTGTACCTTTACACGTGGGTCCGTGGAAGCCGGCGCTGCAGAGCTCACAGGCCACGCCCCCGAAGCCCGCGGCGCAGCTGCAGGTGCCGTTGCCGAGGTGACCGTCATCGCATTTACCACGGTTACTGCAGGGAGCGCCGACGCCACCGGGGCACACTGGACACACACCCACACACACACACACACACACACACACACACACACACACACACACACACACACACACACACACACACACACACACACACACACACACACACACACAGGGGAACCAATCAGTGATGCCATAGTTACACTGCAAAAACTCTACATCTGTCCAAGAATATTTGTCTCATTTCTAGTCAAAACTAATCTCTTTCCACTTAAAATAAAACTCATCACCTAAACATTAATTAATTAATTATTTGTCTTTAGATAAACCTGACAATTTTCACTTGTTTCAAACTTGAAATAAGTAGAAAAATCTGCCAGTGAAACAAGTTTTTTGTGTGTTTGTAATAAGAAAAACCTCCTCCACTATCAGATTTTTCTACTTATTTAAAGTAACTAACTACTAACTAAGTAACTAATCTCTTCCCACTTAAAATAAGACTCTTCACCTAAAAAAATGAATTAATTATTTGTTTTTAGATCATTTTCACTTGTTTCAAACTAATTTTCACTTGAAATAAGTAGAAAATCGAAAAGTTTTTTGTCCACTATTAGATTTTTCTACTTATTTCAAGTGAAAATCTGCTTGAAAGAAGTAAAAAGTGTCTAAAAACAAGCTGCTTTTAATGTGATGAGTCTGATTTTAATATAATGAGTTTAGTTTTGACTAGAAATAAGACAAATATTCTTGGTGAGATATTTCAGTTTTTTTTCAGTGTGTGTGAGTCTCACCCAGACAGTCCCGTCCGTGGTAACCGTGGCAACACTTGGGCTGCCAGAAGTGGACGGTGCAGACGCTGCGACAGCCGGAGTTCTTAGTGACGAACATGGAGGGAAGGTCGCACTTCTGCATCTCCTGCACACACACACACACACACACACACACACACACACACACACACACACACACACACACACACGGTCACCCTCCGTCCACCTGAGTCTCACCTGAGGAGGAAGAACGCGGCGATGACCTCACAGCGATGACCTCACCTTGAGCTTGGACCCTCGGGGACAACGAGACGCTGACGACGTGCACAGACCACAACTCATCTACCACAGGAGAAACAAACAGACACAGGAAAACTAAAGTCTGAGTTTTACACCAAAACCTCATTAACCTGTGTTCCCTGAACACACCACGAAACTACAGACTGCGTTAGTATCATCCGCAGTAACAGTAGACAAGTTTCCCCGAATGCATTTCACAGCAACCAGTAGCAGTAGCTGTAAAACAGGTGAACAGCTGTTTTATTTCCCGCTCTAGCGCTGTTATTATGTAACTTTATTAAGTTTTAATATGTTTTCATGTGAGAAAGTAACTGTTTAGATCCCAAATCTACGGCCAGTTTATCCAAACGACGGATGTTTAGAAGTTTGCTCCGATGTTTTTCAGAGAAGTGAAGCTCTGCAGCGACCGGGACATCACAGAGACAGCAGCCGGTCTGCAGAGCTGCTCGGCCGGCCAACCTCCATCCTCATCCCGGGGGAGAAAACCATCGCTAATTAACTTACCCACAGGTTTTTACAGGTTTACCACCGGCTGGTTACATTATTTCTAGGAGATAAATGTTGGTCTCAGTGATGAAATCTAACAGCTGTATCAGTAGCATTAGTTAGTGTGAATGTAAAGTGAAGCTTCCTGTGTGTATTGGACAGAAGAGCAGCGCTGCCTCGGGGCTCTGGTCCGAATCAGTACGACATCCGGGAACTTTTCTCATACTGCAGATTCTGCTTTTGTTTGCATACTACATACTGCATACTATATACAACATTTTGGCCAAATCAGTACGTACTAGCAGGAGAGTATGTGGTTTAGAATACAGCCAGTATGGTTCTCTAATGTTCCCTGAACGCCTCACAGATGTTGGTGTATATATGAACAGCAGGGGGCGCTGTAGAGGAGCAGAGTGAGGATTCACCTGGAGGTCAAAGGTCGTCTGTGTATCGCAGCGTCCTCCCAGACTGGGCGGAGTCAGCAGACAGTCGATGCCGTAGGCGATGCCGCCGGTAAAGACCAGGTGTCTCTGAACGATGCGACACTTCCCATCGTTCACGAAGATTTCTCCCTGTTCAAAGACAGCGTGTTAAAGGGATAGTAGCATTTTTTTTAAAGTGGGGTTGTATGATCTACAAATATCCCCTAAGTACTTTAATTGCAGTAGAAGACTCTCTGCACTCCTCCCGTTAGCAACGCCAGCCCATAATAGCCCTGCCCAGAGATTTACAACATACAGTGTTGTGAACAGACCCAAAGAAACGGCCTATTTTCACGGCCTAAAAGAGGTTTTACCTGAAAATAAATACACAGTTCCATTGTTCACTATAATATAATTTTCTCCAGCCCTTCAAAGTGCAGGAAAAACACAGTTTTTATTTGGACCTAACCAACTGCTGATCGGCGGGCGCTAACCCTGGGCGGAGGGATACGTGAGTTGGTTAGGTCCAAATAAAAACTGTGTTTTTCCTGCACTTTGAAGGGCTGGAAAAAATTATATTATAGTGAACAATGGAACTGTGTATTTATTTTCAGGTAAAACGTCTTTTAGGCCGTGAAAATAGGCCGTTTCTTTGGGTCTGTTCACAACACTGTATGTTGTAAATCTCTGGGCAGGGCTATTATGGGCTGGCGTTGCTAACGGGAGGAGTGCAGAGAGTCTTCTACTGCAATTAAAGTACTTAGGTGCTATTTGGAGATCATACAACCACACTTTAAAAAAATGATACTATCCCTTTAATCATAGCGTCGCCTCCTCGTCGTCGTACTCACGATGTCGTCGACGCCGCCGCAGCTGAAGGAGAGGGAGGAGCCCTGCAGCGTCCGAGCAGAGTCATGGTGGATGAGGCCTTCAGCGTAAATCTGAAAGTTCACAATCAACAGGACGTTACAGTGTTTCCCAATTGCGCAACGACATTTCATGAAACCTCCACCCGTTTTCTCAAAACCTTTAAAGGGATAGTTCAAAATTTAGTCAAATTGGCCCATTGCCATAATCCCTATAGTCATAGCAGTAGGTTCGTTACCTTTAATTGTCGGTGCAAGCTGTTTTTAGAACGGTGGAGCAGAGCCGTGAGCTGCTCAGAGCTACGCTACGTAGGCTCATTATGGGATTTCTTGGTTTCCCTCATCAAACTCATCAAATACACAATCCAACAACTCCACAACGCTCTGGTGGACAAGTTGTGAGCTGCACATTCACCACGCTATGAGATAATAACACAACGTTACCACACAGAGTTGTTTTAGAGGGAAATACAGAGACTGATGATGAAAAACTGTCCCTGAAGGCAACGTGCATCAGCGGTTTTGCATGAATTTCCCTCTAAAACAACTCTGTGTGGTAACGTTGTGTTATTATCTCATAGCGTGGTGAATGTGCAGCTCACAACTTGTCCACCAGAGCGTTGTGGAGTTGTTGGATTGTGTATTTGATGAGTTTGATGATGAGGGAAACCAAGAAATCCCATAATGAGCCTCCGTAGCGTAGCTCTGAGCAGCTCACGGCTCTGCTCCGCCGTTCTAAAAATAGCTTGCACCGACAATTAAAGGTAACGAACCTACTGCTATGACTATAGGGATTATGGTGATGGGCCAATTTGCCAAAATGTTGAACTATCCCTTTAAGTGTGTTAGCAGCTGTAACATGATGAGCTCAGGTGAGGCTGCGTCACCTTCTGAGCCAGGATGACGTGGTACTTCAGGTATTCCAGCAGCTGAGCTCGGTTGTCCGGGTGGAACAGGAAGTCCTTCTGCTCCTGAGGCAGAGTCGCCATGGCGACGTCGGAGGGCAGGAAGACCGTCACCGGCTGGTGCATCCCATCATTCACCTGGTCCATCACACCTGTGTCCTGAAACACAGCAACACATCAGTGGGTCTGAGGGAACATCTGGAGGGAACATCTGGAGCACTGCAAAAACTCAAACTCTTACCAAGAATATTTGTCTCATTTCTAGTCAAAATTAATCTCTTTCCACTTAAAATAAGACTCATCACCTAAACATTAACTTGTTTTTAGATAATTTTCACTTGTTTCAAACAAATTTTCACTTGAAATAAGTAGAAAAATCTGCCAGTTTTTTGTGTTTGCAATAAGAAAGAAAAACTTGCTCCACTATCAAATTTTTCTACTTATTTCAAGTGAAAATCTGCTTGAAAGAAGTAAAAAGTGTCTAAAAACAAGCTGCTTTTTAATGTGATGAGTCTTATTTTAAGTAGAATGAGATTTGTTCTGGCTAGAAATGACATTTTGACTAGAAATAAGACAAATATTCTTGGTAAGATTTAGAGTTTTTGCAGTGAGGGAACATCTTACCTGCAGGAGTTTGAAGAAGGTTTGGTATCCGTGACGTTTGGCCACATCAGTCAGGTTCATCTGGAGAAAACAAGTCAGGTCAGATCAATACACGATCAGGGATTAAACACAATCCACAGATGAGTCATAGTATCCAGGGGGCAAAATCCCAGTTTTTTGGAAATCAGACAGGGAGCGTTGTAAAAGGTTTGACAGCAGAAGTTGAAGGATTAAAACCTGGTGGACAACCTGGTCAACTAGCTGCTGGAAAGCTACATTTGCTAAATGCAAATATTTAGGTACTACAATGGCATAAATAGTCATACAACTATAACATTTGGCAGAGAGTATCTTGACACATAGGGGGAGGCAGGAAAAAAAGATTCTGGGGTTTGTTGCAACTCCATTTTAAGATATCTCCCTCAACATCCCAAAAAAGACAAAAAAAAGTACTGTTCGCCTGACAAATTCTCATGAAAGTTATTATTTTTCAGCACTTTATGGAGAATATCTATGCTTAACATGTATATAGAAAACTTCCTTAATTCATAAGCTTCCATTTGAGTCCCAGATAGCCTTTCTATCTCCAAAGCTCCACTTGCTGTGGCCAACGGTCTTCTCTATCGCTCTGTTAAAATGGAGTTTTTCACAATAGGTGTTGCATTGTTTGGAGACAGCCTGTAGCTTTCCAGTAGCTAGTAGAAAGGCTATCTGGGACTCAAATGGAAGCTTATGAATTAAGGAAGTTTTCTATATACATGTTAGGCATAGATATTCTCCATAAAGTGCTGAAAAATAATAATTTTCATGAGAACAGTACTTTTTTTTGTCTTTTTTGGGATGTTGAGGGTGATATCTTAAAATCGAGTTGCAACAAACCCCAGAATCTTTTTTTCATGCCTCCCCCTATGTGTCAAGATACTCTCTGCCAAATGTTATAGTTGTATGACTATTTATGCCATTGTAGTAGCTAAATATTTGCATTTACATCATTTCTCCAGCAGAACGACCCCAGAAAGGGGTTTTGGCCCCTGTAGCTTTGCAGCAGTTAGTTGACCAGGTTGTCCACCCAGGTTTTAATCCTTCAAGTTCTGCTGTCAAACCTTTTACATCACTCTTCTCCCTGTCTGATTTTTTGCTTTGCCCCCGGGGTATTGATGAGTCATTGATGAGTCATTGATGAGTCATTGATGAGTCGTTGATGACTGACAGCGACTTCTGGCTCGTCCAGGTCTGGAGGAAGGAGGATCTGGTTGATTTCGTGGAAGATGCCGTTGCTGGCGACGTCGTGGCTGTAGGTCACGTTGGCCTCGTTGATGAAGATGTGGCCCTGAAAACAAACAACAAAACAGTTTCACTCGTCACTTCGTTTACATCAACTTCAACAACACAGTAAACGTCTGTGCTGTGATTGGTCACCTGGTTGGAGCTGGTCGTCAGGACGACCCCGGACAGAGCCGTGAGGTTTCGGGGTCGACTCAGGTCGGCGGGAAGCAGCGTGTGACACATCACGACGTGGTTGCGCATGATGGAGGCGAAGCGCTCTTTGCTTTTGTTCTTCCTCAGAGACTTCATCTGACGACACAAACAAACAAACAGCAGCGGTGAGTCTCAGTCAGGAAACAACTGGTGTAGTCTATGTGATACTCAGGTACACTGCAAAAACTCAAAATCTTACCAAGAATATTTGTCTTATTTCTAGTCAAAACAAATCTCATTCTACTCAAAATAAGACTCATCACATTAAAAAGCAGCTTGTTTTTAGACACTTTTTCCTTCTTTCAAGCAGATTTTCACTTGAAATAAGTAGAAAAATCTGATAGTGGAGCAAGTTTTTCTTTCTTATTACAAACACAAAAAACTTGCTTTCACTGGCAGATTTTTCTACTTATTTCAAGTGAAAATTAGTTTGAAACAAGTGAAAATGATCTAAAAACAAGTTATTTTAAGTGGAAAGAGATTAGTTTTGACTAGAAATGAGACATTTTGACAAGAAATAAGACAAATATTCTTGGAAAGATTTTGAGTTTTTGCAGTGTGAATGTCAATGGTTCTCAAAGGGGGAGGGTTGACAGGGTTCAAGGCCGTCCACAACTTTTTCTTGAAATTTTACCACTTTTCCTAGAATTTCTTTGATAAATTTTACCAGTTTCTTCTAAAAAATTTTAAAACCATTTGTTCTGAGAAATTTTACCAGATTTTTCTAAAAAAAATAAAAAGCAAAATTTTACCACTTTTTTCTAATAAATTTTAAACTTTTTTGTTAATTTTTTTGTGAGAATTTTTTTTTACCACTTTCGTCTAGAAATGTTTCAACTTTTTTGGAGAAATTGTACCACTTTTTTTTCCAGGAATTTCTCTATAATCTTTCAAAAATGTAGCTACGCCTAATTTAAACGTACATTGATTGTTTATGTATTTCTGGTGTGTTGTCCAATGGGGGTCTGTGGTCTAATTTGTGTCAGTTTTGGGTCCTTGATATAAAAAAGTTTGAGAACAAGCGTCTATGTGATACAAGTATGAACAGTTTACCACCTAGAAAGCAGTTTACCCACTACACAACATTAGACTACGCCACTGCGACACACTTCACCTTGGCGGCGGTGATGCTGTCGGGCCTGAAGGCGGCCGTGGACGGAGCGAAGACGGTGAACGGGCCGCGTCCCTTCAGAGAAATGTCCACGATCTGAAACAGAGATTTAACATGTGTTACAGTTTTTATCAACTGTTAAAGGTGTACAGAAAAGAAAATTGAATTTGAGCCCACTTTGGGTCATAAAATTAATGTGATAACTCATCTTTCAGACGTTGTAGGCCAAACTTTGTGCAAAATTCTATTTTTGAGTAAATCCGGGATGAAAGTGTGTATTTTTTTTTTCGCATTGGATAATGCAGGCGCACGGATTATACGTCACGTTGCTCATGATTCATCAGCCACTGATATTGGATCCGTCATCCGTCAATCAAACGTCTGAGACACACACACACACGGAGCTCGGGCTCGCCCCAAGCTTTGAATATCCCGCCCGCTCGATAACGACCAATCAAATTCGTTTTCCTCACTCGGGTAAACTCGTGTTGCAGCTCGTGACAACTCGGCGCGACAAACAGGACAAACGGCCATTTCTGTACACCTTTAAGACACATTTCTAGAAACCTTCCATCCACTACATTCACAAAACCTCTGACTCCTCCTGCAAAACCAAAACAGTTCAAACTGGGATCAAATCCAAACACTGTTGTCAGATCAGATCCCGAGTCAATCAAAATGAAAAACACCACTGAACCGTCTGAATACACACAACATAGACAAAAACACAATGGTCAGATCATAAAGCTGTATAAATAATCTTTAGTGTTCAGAATAGGGAAATGCTTTTTGCAAAACAAAAAAAAACTGTTTAGCACTTGTAGTAAAAAATAAAAATCACATTACAACTACAAAAGTGCATCATACAGTAAAAGCACAAATTCTATCGTCATGGTTTTCTGTATGTAAAGGGCAACGGGTGTTTTATTTTGTGAAAGTAACAGGAAGTGCGTTGGTCACAACGGCTAGCTTGAGTAGCGCCGAATTCGTCCCAACAAAATAGTAAACAGCTGGTATTTAGACAAATTAACGACACACTGCTGATCTAAACGGCTACTTTCTCACCTAAACATGTTTGAAATGTGGATAAAGTGAAATATTTACAGAGTTTAGAGCTAAAATGAAATCAGCTTCTCACTGCTGATTTCAGCTCGGGTAGGAGGCAGGCTAACACTACCCATACACTTCCAGTGTTTGAGCTAAGCTAATTAGTGACTTTAGGTAGGAGGCAGGCTAACACTACCCATACACTTCCAGCGTTTGAGCTAAGCTAATTAGCGACTTTAGGTGGAGGCAGGCTAACACTACCTATACACTTCCAGTGTTTGAGCTAAGCTAATTAGCGACTTTAGGTGGAGGCAGGCTAACACTACCCATACACTTCCAGTGTTTGAGCTAAGCTAATTAGTGACTTTAGGTGGAGGCAGGCTAACACTACCCATACACTTCCAGTGTTTGAGCTAAGCTAATTAGCGACTTTAGGTGGAGGCAGGCTAACACTACCTATACACTTCCAGCGTTTTAGCTAAGCTAATTAGCGACTTAAGGTGGAGGCAGGCTAACACTACCCATACACTTCCAGTGTTTGAGCTAAGCTAATTAGCGACTTTAGGTGGAGGCAGACTAACACTACCTATACACTTCCAGTGTTTGAGCTAAGCTAATTAGCGACTTTAGGTAGGAGGCAGGCTAACACTACCTATACACTTCCAGCGTTTGAGCTAAGCTAATTAGCGACTTTAGGTAGGAGGCAGGCTAACACTACCTATACACTTCCAGTGTTTGAGCTAAGCTAATTACGGCGATACGGCTCTATCTCCCTTGTTACTGCACGCACAGTCGAAAGGATGGTGTCTATCTGCTGGTCATGGACTCGGGAGTGAGGCAAGACATGGAAAAAAATATTGGCGTATCCCTTTAAGGTTCTGACAAAAGGGCGACCAATTCAAAAAATGGGTTCTGACAGCAGGGTTCAGTGTTTTACTAGTTGAGAGAAACTGTACGGTGTTTGACCTGCTCGTCACTCACCATCAGAGACAGGTAGAAGTCCCTCAGACTCCTGGTCAGCATCTCCTGCAGAGAGTGAGGTCAGAGGTCAGAGGTCAGAGGTCAGTGGTCGGACACACCGGGGTCTGTAGTCATGGTTACGGCCACTCACCCTTGCCACGGTGCCTCGGCAGATGAGTCCGTCGCCCAGGAAGTCTTTGAAGCAGCTGCAGGTGCGAACGCCGGGGCCGGTCATGTTGCAGCGGGCGAACTGGTGGCAGCCGCCGTTCTTCTGCAAACACCCGGGGAAGAATAAAGTGACGTTTTAACAACGCTACAGCGACTTTTAGCTGCTCTATCGTTAGGCTAGCAGTTAGCATTGCTGGCGCATGCGCAGAAGCGTCTGGAACAGTGATGTCATCATCTTCAGGTGCCCTCAGGTGTCATGTGACAGGAAGTAACCGCACTCACCTTGCGACACAAGTTGATCATCTCGCAGGTGTTTCCATCGCCTGAGTAACCATCGCTGCAGGCACAGGACGTCTGCAAGGACAACAACCGTCAGCGGCGGGCGGGAACAGGTGGGAATGGGCGAGAAAAGGGAGAGAAAAGGGCGGGAAAAGGTGGGAACAGGCGGGAACAAGTGAGAACGGGCGAGAAAATGGCGGGAACGGGTGGGAACGGGCTGGAACAAGTGAAAACGGGCGGGAAAAGGGCGGGAACAGGTGGGAACAGGTGGGAATGGGCGAGAAAAGGGCGAGAAAAGGGCAGGAAAAGGTGGGAACAGGCGGGAACTGGTGGGAACGGGTGGGAACAGGTGGGAATGGGCGAGAAAAGGGCGGGAACAGGCGGGAACAAGTGAGAACGGGCGGGAAAAGGGCGGGAACAGGCGGGAACAAGTGAGAACGGGCGGGAAAAGGGCGGGAACAGGCGGGAATGGGCGAGAAAAGGGCGGGAACAGGCTGGAACAGGTGGGAATGGGCGAGAAAAGGGCGGGAACAGGTGGGAATGGACGAGAAAAGGGCGGGAACAGGTGGGAATGGGCGAGAAAAGGGCGAGAAAAGGGCAGGAAAAGGTGGGAACAGGCGGGAACTGGTGGGAACGGGCGGGAACAGGTGGGAATGGGCGAGAAAAGGGCGGGAACAGGTGGGAATGGGCGAGAAAAGGGCGGGAACAGGTGGGAATGGGCGAGAAAAGGGCAGGAAAAGGTGGGAACAGACGGGAACAAGTGAGAACGGGCGAGAACAGGGCGAGAAAAGGGCGGGAACAGGTGGGAACAAGTGAGAACGGGCGGGAAAAGGGCAGGAACAGGTAAGAACGGGCGGGAAAAGGGCGGGAACAGGTAAGAACGGGCGGGAAAAGGGCGGGAACAGGTGGGAACAAGTGAGAACAGGCGAGAAAAGGGCGGGAACAGGTGGGAATGGGCGAGAAAAGGGCGGGAACAGGTGGGAACAGGTGGGAACGGGTGAGAACGGGCGGGAAAAGGGCGGGAACCGGCGGGAACAGGTGAGAACAGGCGAGAAAAGGGCGGGAACAGGCGGGAACGGGTGAGAATGGGCGGTAAAAGGGCGGGAACGGGTGGGAACCGGCGGGAACAAGTGAGAACGGGCAGGAAAAGGGCGGGAAAAGGGCGGGAAAAGGGTGGGAACAAGGCGGGAACAGGTGGTAACGGGTGAGAATGGGTAGGAAAAGAATGGAAACATGAGCTTTTACTTTGTTTGGTCCAACGTGGATGCACTCTGCGTTGGCATGGCAACCTCCGTTTCCCGTCAGACAGGGATTTATACCTGCGGTTGGGACACAGACTCTGTTGTAATGATGTGTTTTGATGTGGCTGTGATGTTGCCGGGCCGACCGTCACCACACTGAGACTGGCTCCGCCCACCTGACTCAGGTTCACCTACCGACACACACGAGTCCGTCTCCGTGGTAACCGCTGTTGCACACACACTCTCTGCGTCCGGGTAGAGTGCGTTTACACACAGCGTACAGGCTGCAGGAGCCGTTGTCCTCCGCACACGCGTCCCTTGCTGCAAATGGTGACATCATCGACATCATCATCATCATCATCATCATCATCATCATCATCATCATCATCATCATCATCATCACCAGTTAATCAGGAAAATTAGAGAATTAGATTTAAAAATACTGCATAACATAAACCCATCTAAAATGTATATTTCAAGATTCCTTGACATCGATAACAAATGTACCTTTTGTAAAATTGAACTTGAAAATGTAACTCATCTGTTTTATGGTTGTTCATATAGTAGTACATTTTGTAAAGAACTTGAGAATTATATATTGTGTAAAACAAAACACAAAATCAACATTGAGGGGAAGAACATTATCACTTATTTTGATTTCAAAGAAAAGAAACTATGTAGGCTACTATAGTAAACCTTTATATTTTATTGGGGAAGTTCCATATCCATAAATGTACATTTCAAAATTCTTCACCTTCATTTAAGTTGTTTTTGATTAAAGTTGATTATTATTTTAAGTCTCTTAATTTAGTTACAAACCGGACATGTATAGCAATAATGAGCATACATTCAGAGATGTTTGGTGAATGATCTTGTCACAATGGCCATAACTGTGGTTTGCATGGGATACAAGGTCTGTCATTGTTTTCCTTTATTGTTAATTTGACTGTTTTTTTGTTTTTTGTTTGTTTTTTTTTAAATTTTATTTTACTCAACCTTTGTTGTGCTGTCATAATTGTAAATTTATTGTTGCTGTTGTAGCGAATGTGGGCTGGAAAGGCTGAAATGTTGTTATTGTTGTTGTTACAACTTGAAATAAAACTTCCTACCTTGACAGTGAGTCCCGTTTCCCTGGAAACCTGCTGCACACAGACACTGAGATCCCGTCGGTCCGATCACACAGCTGAGGACAAACACACAAACGTCATCTGAGCTGCTGATGTCACTGCTGATGTCACTGCTGATTGTCAGGATTTAACATTTAAAAGCTAAGTTTGACTATCCGTCTTTCTGACTCGTCGTAACTACATTTTGAATAGTTGGATTTTTTATTCCAGATCTCTGTAATTCAGTTTTGCCTCTTGTCAAAAAGAACATTTCAGACAAATTACGTCACTTTAATTAACCATTCATGTGTATGGGGTTTGTCATTACAGATATCTACAGTTCAGTTGCAGATATCCGCTATGTGAATTACAGATATCTGTAACTGAATTACCACTAGTACTAATTCCAGTTACAGATATCTACAACTTCATTTCGCCTATAGTCAAAACTTAATTACAGATATCTGAACAGGGACATGTAGATATATTTAATTGAGGTGAATTAAAGATATCTAGAACTGGAATTAGTACTAGTGGTAATTCAGTTACAGATATCTGTAATTCACATAGTGGATATCTGCAACTGAACTGTAGATATCTGTAATGACAAACCCCATACACATGAATGGTTACAGTGAAGGAAGAACGGAGTTGCAGATATCTGAAATATTCTTTTCGACAAGAGGCAAAACTGAGTTACAGAGATCTGCAACACACATCCAGTCTGGCTGTTAAATGTTAAAATGTCTTGACATATGAAGGAGGAGGAGTCTTACTTTGCACTGGTGTCACACCTGACAGACCCGCACAGGTCGTCGGCCGTCGACTCCACCTCTGTGAAAACACATCCACGCTAAAGTTATGTTGAACTTTAAAAACTTTACCCAGAAAGATTTTTTTTACACGAGAACGATTTCTAAAAGAAGCTCCAAAGTGTTGATTGATTCATGAGTTGTTTCAAACTGTTGAACCTCCATCAGCTCCCGTGTTCTTACTCTCGTCACAGACGACTCCTCTCCAGCCGGCGTCGCACTCACACGTCCCGTCACCCGACACACCTTCACTGCAGCGGCCATTTTGACACCTGCAGTCTGGAGGAGGAGGTCACAGGTCAACACATTTCATACTACACTGCAAAAACTCAAAATCTTACCTAGAATATTTGTCTTATTTCTAGTCAAAACAAATCTCATTCTACTTAAAATACTTAAAATCAGACTCATCACATTAAAAAGCAGCTTGTTTTTAGACACTTTTTACTTCTTTCAAGCAGATTTTCACTTGAAATAAGTAGAAAAATCTGATAGTGGAGCAAGTTTTTCTTTCTTATTACAAACACAAAAAACTGGCAGATTTTTCTACTTATTTCAATTGAAAATTAGTTTGAAACAAGTGAAAATTATCTGAAAACAAGTTGATGTTTAGGTGATGAGTCATCCGGGGTCTGTAGGTTGACCTGCTGACCTCTGACCTGGATGATGTCATCTCTGAGCTTGTTGCTACCGCTAATGCTACGGTTTGTTTCTGCGTGTTTCTGACTTGTCAGAACCAAATGAGCAGCTGGATGAAGTTCAGCTTCCTCAGGCTTCCTCTCCTCAACCTGGACTCACTAAAGCTCCGGCTAGTTGAGATAAAAATGGACCCGAATGCCGAAGCAGAATGATTATTATCAGAATGAGCCGCGCGGCGCTCAGAGATGACATCATCCAGGTCAGATGTCAGTAGGTCAACCTACAGACCCCGGATGTTGATAACAGCTAACCCCGGACTCAGAGGGGAATAGCACTAGCAGGCCCGGCCCTAGGATGTTGGTGGCCCCCTAAACAAGATTTTTGTTTGTGGCCCTGCACTCTAAGCACAAACACCAAATCACTGGTTAAAACTGAATACAGACGTGTTTATGCCCTCTGAGGTTTGAGGACATTTTCTCAACTTTTACATATTTTCTTAAATGTATCTTTTTAAGATACTTGCAGATGTAACAATACTCAAGTGTTTTATGTCTAAATATTAGAACCTCCGCTGTAAGCACACTGAGGCCAGTTTGTCCTACAACACTGTAGAAAGAAATAATTTAGGCCAAATGCTGGAAATTTGAGGTCTGTTTTTTGAAACATTTCAAATCCCTTGTGAAAACACTCCTTCAGTCATGAGAATGAACTGTTCTGGTGCTTGAAATAGGATATGAATACAGTAATAGATAAGTGTAGAAAACATAAAATGACATGTTGTAAGATTGCTTTTTGAGCACAAATGTTGTCATTCTGCCGTTCTATTTTCACCAAATGTCTCAAATGTGAGATAAAAGAAGCTGAATATTGACTTCACATTACATATAAAGCTCATAGCTGCACGTGCAGACCTCAGGATGTTTAAATGACTTGATGAACCCCGGTACCTTTCTGATCATGTGGCCCCCCACCTAACGGCTGTGGCCCTAAACAACCGCGTAGAGTGTTTATGCCAGCGGCCGGCCCTGAGCACTAGCCTATCAGAACTAAATCTTGGTGAAATGAAGGAGTTTCTCTGCAGATAATGTGTTATTTAGACCCTGTAGACTCCATTATACGGATATACGCGCCTCTCGGCTGGAGCTCATTTCATCACAACCACTTGTAATGACACCAAAGTTATCTGGGGGAGGAAATGATCGGATTTTATGATAGAAATAAGGTCCAGGTTGTAAAAAAACGGTAATTCTCCTTTAACTGCCTGCTAACTGACTGCAGGTCACCCACCCTGGTCACAGTGGACCCCGTATCTCCCGGTCTGGCAGCTCTCGCAGGCCGTCCCGTTGAAGCCCGCGTTGCACCGACAGGCCCCGGTCGCGCTGGTCCCGTCCTCACACACTCCGTTCCCGTAGCACGGCTGAGCCTTCGGACCGGGACACGGCTCGCAGTGCTCCCCGAAGAACCCGCCGCAGCACCGCAGCACCTGGGAGCACAGCAGGAGGGCTTTTATTGTGAAGGCACTTCCTGTGTGTGTTGTTTTATTGCTCTAGAGCAGCGCTAGTCTTCCTGCACTGCAAAAACTCAAAATCTTACCAAGAATATTTGTCTTATTTCTAGTCAAAATGTCATTTCTGGTCAAAACAAATCTAATTCTACTTAAAATCAGACTCATCACATTATAAAAGCAGCTTGTTTTTAGACACTTTTTACTTCTTTCAAACAGATTTTCACTTAAAATAATCTGACAGTGGAGCAAGTTTTTCTTTCTTATTACAAGCACAAAAAACTTGCTTTCACTGGCAGATTTTTCTACTTATTTCAAGTGAAAATTAGTTTGAAACAATCACAACAAGAAAAAGACAAGACAAGTCAACAAAAACTTACATTAAATCTGCACAATCGGATTGTCATCTACATCAAAGAGCGTATCAAAGAATGTACAGTGGTTATAACATAAAATAAAATAAAAAAGGATAAAATAAAAGGGTAAAACAAATGAAAATGACAACAAGAGACCCTACTACCCTACATAAAACCCTATGTGTGTGTGTGTGTGTGTGCATATGTTATTTTACAGATATGAAATTCCAATTTCAAATGCAAGTTTTTATTTGCTTTTTTAATGTTAGTTTGTGTGTGAGTTTAGTTATTGGCTGTGGTAAAGGAGGAGTTCCATGTTTTCATTGATCTATATTCTATTTTGTGCTTCAAAAAGTTGGTGTTTGGTTTGGGAAGCGTGAAGCGGCCTCGTGTTGCCCGTCTGGTGGCGTGTGTAGGCTACTGTATAGGAATCATGATTGTGTTTTGTGTGTGCACTGCAAAAACTCAAAATCTTTCCAAGAATATTTGTCTTATTTCTTGTCAAAATGTTTCATTTCTAGTCAAAACTAAACTCTTTTATCTTAAAATAACTTGTTTTTAGATCATTTTCACTTGTTTCAAACTAATTTTCACTTGAAATAAATAGAAAAATCTGCCAGTGAAAGCAGGTTTTTTGTGCTTGTAATAAGAAAGAAAAACTTGCTCCACTATCAGATTTTTCTACTTATTTCAAGTGAAAATCTGCTTGAAAGAAGTAAAAAGTGTCTAAAAACAAGCTGCTTTTAATGTGATGAGTCTTATTTTAAGTAGAATTTGATTTGTTTGGACTAGAAATGACATTTTGACTAGAAATAAGACAAATATTCTTGGTAAGATTTTGAGTTTTTGCAGTGTGTGTGTGTGTGTGTGTGTGTGTGTGTGTGTGTGTGTGTGTGTGTGTGTGTGTGTGTGTGTGTGTGTGTGTGTGTGTGTGTGTGTGTGTGTGTGTGTTGATGCAGCAGACGTACGATGTTCCTCTGGAGGCAGGTGGCTCTGCAGCCGACCGTCAGCAGCTGCTCCCCCTCAAACATCCGCGTGAACATGCACTTCCTGACCCGCGACGGCTTCTACACAGACACAAACACACACACAAACACAAACACAAACACAAACACAAACACAGACACAAACACAAACATGTTAAGACGATGATGGATGCACGTGCATCAACTCAACAGGAAGTGAACGGCGGCGGCGGCGGCGGCGGCGGTCAGGTCTTACAGCTGGGACGGAGGCGTTGGGGCAGATTTTGCCCTGAGGGAACAAACAGTCGACACAGTTTCCCTGTTGGGGGGTAAAGGGGGGGGGGGGGGGGGGGGGCAGCGTTAGTGATGGTCAGCAGCTGAGTCAATCAATCAAATCATCAAAATAAACTTTAATGTCCCCGGAGGGAATGCTGTACATCAGGGGTCTCAAACTCAAATGAGCTGGGGGGCCGCTGCCGGCCCTGTCATCTCAGTGGGGGGCCACTAAAGTTTTCAAGACGAGTAAAAAAAAAAAAATCACAAATATTTCTGAAAACGGGGTTATTTTCAAATATTGTATGATAATTAGGGCTTTTTAATTTCTGAGCTCTGAATAGATATTAAGTATTCAGGTCTCTAATAGTAGCTGGGATGGAATTCCACTCTAGTGCAGCTCTAACAGAGAATGCAGACTGACTAAACTAACTTTTCCTAAATGGAATAATCCAGTCTCCTCTTGTGAACCCAGTTGTTCTTATGTTGACGAACTGTCTAAGCAGAGGCGTGGTGGAACCATATATAATCTTGTGCTTGTGCTAAGCATAAAGTCTGCTAGCTTAATGCTAACGTATAATGTAAAACTCCATAGACAGGCTAACAGAAGTTAGCCCGTCGCTATCGACAGCCATAGCAGTAAAGCTAAGTGAAGTTTTGGAGACTTCCAGATGATATTTAATCTTTCTGTCTCCTACTGTGACAGCTGTTGCCATAGCAACTGTCACCGAATGTTGACTGTTTGTCCCAGTGAGTGGAGGGGGCGGGGCTTAGCCAGAGGTCAGTTGAGTGAGGTTATTATGGTCTGTAGCTGCAGGTGAGGGAGGCGTTACCGTGACGCTGGGGTAGGTGACCTCATCGCAGCGGTTCCTGTTGATCTGCAGGACGGCGGCGAGGCCGTGGACCACGCCGTCGCCGCTCAGCAGGTTGGACGTCGTCAGCTGGGCCTCGTTCACAAACAGCTGCAGACACACACACACACACACACACACACACACACACACACACACACACACACACACACACACACACACACACACACACACACACACACACAGTGTTTACATCCACACGTTTTTATTCACATTAACTCATTGACTGCCATTGACATCTGACGGGTGTTTTCAGATATTTTTGAAGCCAAAATTAAAACGGATAAATCACTGTTTTTCTTGAGAGACTCTCTTTCACAAAAATGCATTTTTCTCAGCTTTCTAGAAGAAAAGTGGTCTTTTAGATGCAACCAGGCTCTATTCAACTTAAGATAAATCAAGAATGGAACAAGGTACAAACAAATGTTTTTTTCCCTAGTTAAATAGAGAGTCTCCTCTTTCCAATGAGCTGTTTGGTGTTTTCAGAGTCATAGTACAAAATATTCTGTGGGTCTTGAAATATTACTCAAAATGCCCCAAAACGCTGGCACATGGCACTGACCATTTTATAAAAGGGCTGGCACTCAATGAGTTAAGCAATATGGAATCAAAAATGTCTTATGGAAACAGTAAAATTAGATTAAATGTCATGAATATCGATAAAAAGTTAAACTCATTGGATTTTCTCTTGATTGATATAAAGTTCATGCGACAAATTCTGATGGAAACAGTTGCTTGTTTGATAAAAGTGAAAAATGAATGGAAACACCTTAAATTGCAAGAAAACAATTCGATACAGCAATGTGATTGCAAGACAGCACATGACGTCATTACTCACGGCTTTTTATTGGATTTGAAGGTGGAAAAAACACTTGAACCGGCGTTATTCGCATTAATATTTTTTATGGATCTTGAGATAATTAACTCAACGAGCCGATGGAAACACGGTCATGGATCAGTGATGATGGGATGTAGTTCTGGTTCTGACCTTCCCGTCGCGGGGGAAGAAGCCGAGCTGGAAGGAGAAGCCGAGCAGCGTGGGTCTGTATCCGCCGGGCTGCAGGTCGGTCTTCAGCAGCCGCTCCGACATCACCACGTGGTAACGGGTCGTGTTCACATCCTGTTTTCAAAATAAAAGCAAAAAGAGACTGTGACAGCTCTCTCACTGCAAAAAATCAAATATCTTACCAAGAACATTTGTCTTATTTCTAGTCAAAAAGTCACTTCTAGTCCAAACAAATCAAATTATACTCAAAATAAGACTCATCACATAAAAAGCAGCTTGTTTTTAGACACTTTTTACTTCTTTCAAGCAGATTTTCACTTGAAATAAGTAGAAAAATCTGATAGTGGAGCAAGTTTTTCTTTCTTATTACAAGCACAAAAAACTTACTTTAACTGGCAGATTTTTTTATTTATTTCAATTGAAAATTAGTTTGAAACAAGTGAAAATGATCTAAAAACAAGTTAATCTTTAGCTGATGAGTCTTATTTTAAGTGGAAAGAGATTAGTTTAGACTAAAATTGAGACATTTTGACAAGAAATAAGACAGATATTCTAGAGATGTTGAGTTTTTGCAGTGCAGGTGTTTGGCGAAGCAGCTGGACTCGTACCAGCGCCGTGGCGGCCATCTTCTTCAGGTAGTCGTTGATGGCGTCGTCCGTCGGAGCGAAGACGGTGAACTCGTTGGTCCGTTGGATCTCGTCCGTCAGGTTGTACTCCTGGACCGGAAAACAACAAACAACAAGCTGTCAATAACACCACGATGCAGACATACACTGCAAAAACTCAAATATCTTACCAAGAATATTTGTCTTACTTCTATCAATCAATCAATCAATTAACTTTATTTATATAGCACATTTAAAAAACCACAGGGGAAGCCAAAGTGCTTTACATTGGGACATAAAAAGATTAAGGTAAAAGACATAAACACACAGACTAGTCAAAATGTAATTTATAGTCAAAACAAATCTCATTCTACTTAAAATAAGACTCATCACATAAAAAGCAGCTTGTTTTTAGACACTTTTTACTTCTTTCAAGCAGATTTTCACTTGAAATAAGTAGAAAAAAATCTGATAGTGGCACAAAGCACAAAAAACCTCCTTTAACTGGCAGATTTTTCTACTTATTTCAATTGAAAGTTAGTTTGAAACAAGTGAAAATGATCTAAAAACAAGTTAATCTTTAGGTGATGAGTCTTATTTTAAGTGGAAAGAGATTAGTTTTGACTAGAAATGAGACATTTTGACAAGAAATAAGACAAATATTCTAGAAATAAGACGAAAGATGTTGAGTTTTTGCAGTGCACAGAGGCGTGCGGCGGCCGGTTGGCGGTTGGCGGTCGTACGATGAGGTGCGATCTGAAGAGAGAGAACTCCGGCCGGGTGGCGAGCGCCGCCAGCAGCCCCTCGCTCAGCTTCCGGTCCGGAACAAGAACCTGCAGGTCGACGACACAGACACAGAGACACAGAACCGTCAGTCCGTCAGTCCGTCAGTACCAGAGATATACTATATACTGACTAGATGGCGCCTTCTGCTTCTCAGTGTACGTCAATAGCGCCGCCATCTTGGTCAGGGGTTCTGACCATAGACATATAAACATCTGACCAGCAGTCAGACCAGTCAGACCCTGTAGAACATGTTTCAGTGTATTTATGCATGTGGGTGTGTGTCTGAGTGTTTAAAGGGACAACGAGGAGTTTCTATTTGGTTATAAAAAGTCTGATATTAATGTGGATGAATCTCCGTTACCACTTGTTAATGGTCCATTTTAGATAAATCTATGGTTTTGTCTCTATGGTTATTTTGTTATTATTAGTGGTGGTGGAAATGCTGGGCGAGCCGACCAGCGTTTCTTTACTTTCGGTTTCGTGGCGAGTCATGAGAATAACGCCGCCGTATGAATCTCCGTTTATGGTGGGAACTACGACGGTATGTGATCGTCTTCCAACCTCTGACTTTAATTCTTGATGAATGAAAACATGAGTCTGTCTTGACCCGGTCAAAGAATTTCACGGTGCGGAGGCTCATAAATGTAGTGAGAAAACACTTCGCTTTAACAAAACTCCTCGTTGTCCCTTTAATACATTAAAAAAATATATATATATAAAAAAAATTCTAAATATTTTTTGTTGTTGTATAATAAATCTCTGTCTGACATTTGTAATAAACCAAACGGCTTGAAAATCGGTTGAATATTCAGTGAGTTGGGTGATGTTAATGGTTGATAGACCTCTAATGCAGGAAGTAGACATGGCTTCCCCCTCACCAAGATGGCCGCCGCGTTGACGTATTCCACTTCAATAGAGCTGCCTGGGAACGCGGCATCTAGTCAGTATATACATCTATGCGTCTGTACGTTTTCCAGGCATTGTCACCATCACCATGGCGACCTTCTCACCTTGTCGACGATGTGGATCACCCCATTGGTTGCAGCTAAATCTGGTGTGGTGATGGAGGCTCCGCCCACAGCCGTGACCTGAGAACAGACGGGTCAGAGTCAGAGGGAACGGACCTCGACTGCTCTACCTCAGCTGCTGTGCTACTGCTCTCACCTCATTGGCTGTTGAAACAGGAAGTGCTGTCTGAAGCAGTGATGTCACCGAGGACACGGCGCTCAGGCTGGACGACGGAAACCTCCCAGAGATCACGTGGTTCCTGTTTAAAACACGACATAAAGAGACACAACAGAGTCCGTTAACGCTCTGCACTGCAAAAACTCACATATCTTACCAAGAACATTTGTCTTATTTCTAGTCAAAATGTCATTTCTAGTCAAAACAAATCTCTTTCCACTTAAAATAAGACTCATCACCTAAAAATTAACTTGTTTTTAGATAAATTTCACTTGTTTCAAAATAATTTTCACTTGAAATAAGTAGAAAAATCTGATAGTGGAGCAAGTTTTTCTTTCTTATTACAAGCACAAAAAACTTGCTTTCACTGGCAGATTTTTCTACTTATTTCAAGTGAAAATTAGTTTGAAACAAGTGAAAATGATCTAAAAACAAGCTACTTTTTAATGTGATGAGTCTTATTTTAAGTGGAAAGAGTAATAAGAAAGAAAAACTTGCTCCACTATCAGATTTTTCTACTTATTTCAAGTGAAAATCTGCTTGAAAGAAGTAAAAAGTGTCTAAAAACAAGCTGCTTTTAATGTGATGAGTCTTATTTTAAGTAGAATGAGATTTGTTTTGACTAGAAATGACATTTTGACTAGAAATAAGACAAATATTCTTGGTAAGATTTAGAGTTTGGTGGAACAGAGGTATTAGTAACTGGTGCGTGTGTAAAGGTGAAAGCTCAGACGTCTGTAACCTGATGAGACTCGGTAAGTTTCCCTTCAAGGTCCAGAAGGTTTTGTCGTCCTGAGACATTTTAGCGACGGCAGCTGAGGACGGCACCAGGACGGTGATGTTCTGCTCCGACAGAGACCGGCTCAGACCAGAGTCCTGAGGAGAAAGACAGAGACTCAGTCCTCTGAGAACCAAACACAGACTCGGTGTGACCGGCTGTGACCGGGTGTGGGAGGCGACTCACCGTGGCCCAGCGGAGGAACTCGGAGGCATCGGTCAGAAGCAGCAGCTCCTGGAAGGATCAAGGATCAGAAACAGACTCAGCTACCTTCAATGGAAATATGAGAGCAGTGTAGCATTAAACTGGGATTTCAAATGTTTAATCAAAGAGGAACTATGCAAGTCAGCTGCTTTTCCGCTGTTTTGCTAGCTGTCCCTGGCCATGCGCATCTGTTTACAAAGAAGCTGCCGAAAAATCAATACATGGAGTGGTGAAATAAGTTTGCATCCACCTTATTGTTCCACATCGTTAGCCAAGATAATGTTTCTGAAATTCTGTTTAGGCTACCAACTTTTCAGTCCCCAGCACTAGTGTTAGTGCCCAAAATAAGAGATTTGAGGGCCTCCCCAAAATTTTTTTGCGTGCAATAGGACATTCACGTCACTGTGCCCCCTCCCCCCCGTCGCGCCATGGTCTCCTGACATCCTGTGGGAAACACCGTTACCTGTCCACGGTGTGAACCCGGTCGTCACCACCACTCACCTGATCCACTGAGCCGAAGCAGATCTGCCCGTCTCCAGAAAACCCCTCGTCACAGACACACGTCCACCCAGAGGACAGCAGCCGGCAGCTGGCCTGAAGACACAACACACACACACACACACACCGAGGTCATGTGGGTCTCCTCCTTCCTTTACCGCTTCTAGGAGGACGCACCTCACCGATCCTTCGTGGCCTCCCGTATCCCAAGATTCTTTGCTCCTCGGCCGTTATTAATAGCTACCTTGCATGCTAGCTATCGAACGTTGAGGGGGTTCTGCACGGCGAGGAGCTGATGTAAAAAAAAAAGCCACCTTCAAATGTTTAAGGTTAGAACTTAGATTACATTCGGACGGAACTAGGAAATGCTCCGAAGGCGAGACCGTTCACCTCACTTCCAACGGTTGATGCGGCGGTCCGAGGAGGAGGAGGAGGAGCCTCCATGTAGACCGGGTCCTCTGAAGGCTCACGTACGACTCACTGAGGTCATGAGACCAGTGGTGTGTCTCAAATCGCATACTTCTCTTAGTGCACTGCCTTACGGTACACTGTCTTGTGCCTTGTGCCTTACAGTGCACTGCCTTGTGCCTTGTGCCTTACGGTGCACTGTCTTGTGCCTTGTGCCTTGTGCCTTGTGCCTTGTGCCTTGTGCCTTACAGTACACTGCCTTGTGCCTTGTGCCTTACAGTACACTGCCTTGTGCCTTGTGCCTTGTGCCTTGTGCCTTGTGCCTTACGGTACACTGTCTTGTGCCTTGTGCCTTACAGTGCACTGCCTTGTGCAGTGCACTGTAAGGCACAAGGCACAAGGCACAAGGCACAAGGCACAAGGCACAAGGCACAAGGCACAAGGCACAAGGCACAAGGCACAAGACAGTGTACCGTAAGGCACAAGGCACAAGGCACAAGACAGTGTACCGTAAGGCACAAGGCACAAGGCACAAGGCAGTGTACTGTAAGGCAGTGCACTGTAAAGCAGTGCACTGTAAGGCACAAGGCAGTGTACCGTAAGGCACAAGGCAGTGTACTGTAAGGCAGTGTACTGTAAAGGCTAGTTTATACCTCCGGATACGGATGAATTTCGTCCGTCCGTATCAAACGTTGTCTCCGTAACTGGCCTTCATACCTCCGTCCGGTTTCACCGTTTTTATGGACGTAACGCAACTTATCCTCTAGGCGGCAGTGTGTGTCTAATTACAGCATCGTTGACACGGCAAATGTTGCCATGTCAACGAACGCTGTCATTACTGGCACCAACATTAAATGTATGTACCCTCTCACCAACTCACATATCTTCTCCAAATTCTGCACCGTTTTAAAATGTTCAATGTTTACTCTCGTCTTCTCCTCCTTCTTTGAATTTCTGGCAACTACTCTCTTCTTCGCCGATTTTTGTAATGGAGTGACTTTTCTCTGCTTCTGGCTCAATTTTCTGGCCGCTGGAGTGCACAAACGGCATAGCGCACTACATTTTCGCACACTGCTCAGTGTGAACGCACTTCTGTACTCAAAATATTAAGTGTAAGTGCAGAAGTGCGCGATTTGGGACACACAACAGGACTTACCAGGAAGTGACAGCCTCCGTTGGCGATGGCACACTGGTTGGCGGGTTCACAGTCCGCGCCCGTCCCCTTGAACCCGGGTTTACACCTGCAGATGCTCTGTTTGGTGCAGAACAGACCAGAACTTCAGAACCAGAACCACCACACATCTGGATCCAGATGTGTGACCAGGTGTGAGGAGCTCACCTGTCCCGGGCCGATGTAGGTGCAGGTGGCGTTGGCGTGACAACCTCCTCTGTCGGCGCCGTCACAGTTGTTGATCGGTTGACACTCGTCTCCGTCCTCTCTCCATCCGCTCAGACACCGGCAGGTTCGAGTCCGCGGACCGGTCCGCACACACTCAGCCTGCGGGGGGCGCCGAGCGGCCACGGGAACGGAGTTATAACATAACACCGCTACTTTGTTCAGTAACAGTAATCCAAAAAGTTCCTGCTTCCCGTTATAACACACTGCAAAAACTCAAAATCTTTCCAAGAATATTTGTCTTATTTCTTGTCAAAATGTCTCAATTTTAGTCAAAACTAAACTCTTCCCACTTAAAATAAGACTCATCACCTAGAAATGAACTTGTTTTTAGATCATTTTCACTTATTTCAAACTCATTTTCAACCGAAATAAGTAGAAAAATCTGCCAGTGAAAGCAAGTTTTTTATGTTTGTAATAAGAAAGAAAAACTTGCTCCACTATCAGATTTTTCTACTTATTTAAAGTGGAAAATTTGCTTGAAAAAAGTAAAAAGTGTCTAAAAACAAGCTGCTTTTTAATGTGATGAGTCTTATTTTAAGTATAATTAGATTTATTTTGACTAGAAATGACATTTTGACTAGAAATAAGACAAATATTCTTGGTAAGATTTTGATTTTTTGCAGTGCACCGTTGACTCAAGAACTAACCAACTCACTCAGTATCCCTCCACGCTGTGTGGAGGGATACTGAGTGAGTTGGTTAGTTCCAGAAAAAAGGACCAAATATATGACATATTTGGTAAAAAAAAAAAAAAAAAGGAACACAATGGTTACTTTTCCTGGTAATTAGTTACTTTTATAAAGTAGTAATTCAGTCACTAACTCAGTTACTTGTTGGGGAAGGTAATCTAGTAACAATAACTAATTACTTTTTTAAAATAACGGCCCAACACTGGTCAGGGGTCTGGACTAGAGCGCTGTAAAAGAGAGTAAGGACAGCATTGGTCCAATGGCAGCGCCTCCTGGTGGAGGAATATGGGTTTTGCAAATGAACTGACATCTCTGCATTGTTGGTGAATGAGCAGTGTGGTGTTTTCAATAATTTAAGGACATTTATAGATCACCCACGTTAATAGCATCATTGAGGATCCTTTACAGATAAACATTAACACATAGGAGAGTAAAAAAACAAATAGTTGTTTACATGAATGTTTCAATCTACATTTTGTAATAAACAAATTATAAGTATAATTTGATATGACCAAGACACCTAAAAACAAAAACACGGCCGTTTTCATCCATTTACCAGCAAGTGGGCAACACACATACATTGGAGTGAATGGGTTTTCTGGGCGCTTTTGCAATACCCATATCCTGCCACTAGGGGCGCAAAACCCTTAAACCCTTAAACCCTTAAACCCTTACCACGGGAGTCAATGGTGGTGTCCTTACTCTCTTTAACAGTGCTCTAGTCTGGACCCTTTAGCCTCACATCACTCAGGTCATGTGACTTACGTTCTGGCTGCAGCCGCCGCGGTCGGGCGGAGCGCAGGGGTCGGACTCCACGCAGGTGATACCGTCACCTTGGTAACCAGGTTTACACACACACCTGGAATGTACAGAGCACAGGTAATCAGATTACCAGGTAATGAGCTCTTCACAAATCTGATTCTGTAGAAGCCACTACAGGTGAACTCAGGGGCGTAGCACCAAATTCTGGGCCCTGTACACTCGTCAGTGGGCCCCTGTCTCTATCCAAGCCAGTGCACAAAGCGCAGAGTTGTTTTTGAAGTTAATTTATACAAAGTGTGTTTCCGTCGGGGGCAGTTTTTCAGCAAGCAATCTCTTTTCAGCACTATACTGGCTTTGCATTGGCTCGAAAACAACTCGTAACGTTCTGTTATTATCTCATATCACATCTCCGCCGTTCTAAAAATAGCTTGCACCGACAATTAAAGGTAACAGATCTACTCCTAAAACTATGGGGATTATGGCATTGGGCCAATTTGCCAAAAGTTGAAATATCCCTTTAACAGTTGCTTCCCCTAATTCTTCCTTCCTTCTTTTTTTTTTTTTTTTTTTTCTGATACCCCGATTTATGTTTTATGGGTGGCATGCTGAAAGCCTCATTCCATCATTGACGTTACACTTGTCGCCGGCAGCTGTCTATGGGCGGACTGAACCATTTTACACCTCCCAATATGTTGGGAAGACTTTGACACAGAGTTCATTCTCTCAGTTGATGTTATCAATATATTTGAAATAAATTATGACGCCAATTAATTGGGGGGGCCAATTCATTCAAAATAAAAACATCACACAAAAGAATTATAATTTCAGGATTTTCACACTGCAAAAACTCAAAATCTTTCCAAAATATTTGTCTTATTTCTTGTCAAAATGTCTCATTTCTAGTCGAAACTAAACTCTTTCCACTTAAAATAAGACTCATCACCTAAAAATGAACTTGTTTTTAGATCATTTTCACTTGTTTCAAACTAATTTTTATTTGAAATAAGTAGAAAAATCTGCCAGTGGAAGCAGTTTTTTGTGCTTGTAATAAGAAAGAAAAACTTGCTCCACTATCAGATTTTTCTACTTATTTCAAGTGAAAATCTGCTTGAAAGAAGTAAAAAGTGTCTAAAACCAAGCTGCTTTTTATGTGATGAGTCTTATTTTAAGTAGAATGAGATTTGTTTTGACTAGAAATGAAATTTTTGACTAGAAATAAGATAAATATTCTTGGTAAGATTTTGAGTTTTTGCAGTGCATGGGCCCTCTCCCTACTCAGGCCCTGGGTAGTCAAGTCCCCTTTTCCCCCCACTACCACGCCCATGGGTGAACTCACCTGGTGGTCCCCTGGCTGAAGTCACAGTCGGCGTGTGCGTGACAGAACTGAGCCTGAACGCCGCACGGCGCCGTCCGCCGCTCACAGAGACGCCCGGTGAAACCGCTCAGACACGAGTCCGGTTTGCAGCGGCCGTCTGAGTCCGGGCGGTTGTCACACTGCCCGTGGACACAGGGACAGTCTGAGGACGCACGGCACAGCGGGAGAGGTTACAACAATAACAACAATACAAACTTTATTGTCCCTGCAGGGAAAGTTGTCATGGACAGTCATGTGCCACAAGTAACTGCACTACATAAGTACACAAAACAGATAGAAAAAACCAGTACATTTGACATTCCTCGCACAGTTCTCACATACACACAACTCTCTCCCATTCACACAGATACATATAAATATGGTAGATAAAAAGTACTGATGAGAACTATTAAAAACCCAAATAAAGTGCAGGAGTGTCTGGAGCATTAAAAAGATTTTAAAAAATGAATAAATATGAACTGGAAAGAGGTAAAACCACCAACTAACTATAGGTCAATGGACCCAGAGACTGAAACATGTATATATGATGGAGCGAATGACAGCTACTCTCCAGCTCACAGTGACTCACACTTTCATGCAAAGATGGACTTGTATTTCAAGATACCTGGGTGTAGCTATAATAACGGGAATATGCGACAGAGTAATTTTGGGAGTTCCTCTTTGGAGAATCATGCTCAGCTACAGTACTATCTATATCTGCTTTCCTACCTATTAATGTTAATGTCAGGGTTGTTACTAATGTTTATATCATAATTATGTATATTTTCTCATTTACATTACCTTTCATTCTCTTGTACAGTCTAACACGCATTTTCAAAGTCATATGTCAGGACATGTTTTGTAAAATGTTTAAAATGTCTAAATAAAAAGTTCAAAAAAATAAAAAATAAAATAAAAAAAACTCCAGTCTCAAGAAAAAGAATGAAAAGTAGGGATGACAACCCAATTAAAATGTAGCGGGTTTGTTTAGAAGGGAAATGGATGTAGGGAGGAAGCTGAGTTTGTATCGGCTCTATGCTCTGTACCGTCTTCCTGAAGGCAACAGTTCATATTTAACTGAATACAGAATATGTGAGGGGTCATTTAGAGTTCTACACTGCAAAAACTCAAAAGCTTTCCAAGAATATTTGTCTTATTTCTTGTCAAAATGTCTCATTTCTAGTCAAAACTAATCTCTTTCCACTTAAAATAAGACTCATCACCTTAAAGTTAAAGCAGATATCAGTGGAATGTTTTTGTTAATATAAGTCCTAAATAGTCCTATTTTCCATCAGCAATCACTTACATGAAGTATTTCAGCCTAAACACGAGTCTCTCCGTCACTCTGCTCTGCTGTAACCCGAGGAGAAAATTTTCCTTGTGGGATACAAGTGTTATCCAATGAGGAGAGAGAACGGCATGAAGGGCTGTGTGTGCAGCCAAGGGATGCGCGTGAATGTGGTGACGTAGCACGAGGACCAATTGATGCCTGACAAGGGCGGGGGCTGCTAACTCATGGTGCGTTCAAAGAAACTCGTACTTTGTGTTTTTCCTTCCTGTGAAGTCATACCAGTTCGATCTGGTACGAGTTCACGGGTCGGAAGTTACGAGTGGCCGTTATAGGGAACTTTCACAGACAACAGGATGGTAAAAACACGAGCTACGGGTTACCTGGAACGCTACCAAGTCGTAGTTGTGACTTGAAGCTGTAACTTACGGTTTCAAAAGCCTGCCTTGAACGCAGCATTAGCTGAAACGGCCGTGAAGCTGATATCTGCTTTAACTTGTTTTTAGATCATTTTCACTTGTTTCAAACTAATTTTCACTTGAAATAAGTAGAAAAATCTGCCAGTGAAAGCAAGTTTTTTGTGTTTGTAATAAGAAAGAAAAACTTGCTCCACTATCAGATTTTTCTACTTATTTTAAGTGAAAATCTGCTTGAAAGAAGTAAAAAGTGTCTAAAAACAAGCTGCTTTTAATGTGATGAGTCTTATTTTAAGTAGAATGAGATTTGTTTTGACTAGAAATAAGACAAATATTCTTGGTAAGATATTTGAGTTTTTGCAGTGTGTGCCAGGTTCACCACGATGCTTTCGTAAACTGACTGAAGGGTTGGGTAGTCTTTGTTGCCAATTATTTTCATGGCCATGGTTACGTCACTGTGATGTCACGCCTGACTGTGTGATGTCACCGTGACGTCACAGCTGTCTGTGTGATGTCATGAAGACGACTCATCAGACTCACCGGTGTCACAGTTGGGTCCGTGTTTGTTGGAGGAGGAGCAGTACTGACAGCGAGAGCCTTGGAAGTTCGATTCACACGCACACAACCCGCTCCCTTCAATGCCGTCTGTGCACTGTAAAAAAAATACAACAACAACTCTTCACTCTCTTTTATTTACCTCTGTACACTGTAAAAAAAAAAAAAAAAACTCTTCACCTTCCTTTATAGAAGCCGGTGCATATTCTCATTTGTCCAGGTCATAGTATTTCAAAGGAGGTTAAATCGAAAGCAACTGGACTTAGTTGTTTGTCTAGGAAGACGTTTCACCTCTCATCCAAGAGGCTTCATCAGTTCATGTAGCATCTGACCAGGCTGGGACTGGTCCAACTATCTGGTGTGGAGACTCACTATTTAACCTCTTGTGTGGGCGTTCACAAGTGATGATGTCACTGGTTCCCTTTTGTGCTCCAAGTGCCAACGACAGTCGTTGGAGTGACTGTCTTTGATGGAAAGTTGGTTTCGACTTCGTTAGTGCCCTATTGTGTTCTAACGACAGTCGTTGGAGTCACTTGCCACTTGTGAACAGTGGTTGTTCTTTGAGGCTAGATGGTTGAGTCTCCTGGGAAGGGATGAAAGGGCAGCATTGTAAATTGGAGATAGGTGGTGTCTCAGACCTCCTCCCCTGTTGAGGGAAGGTTTTTCTACTTTTACAAAAATGGCTTCTTTAACTCCTCTTTCAAACCATCTGTCCTCTCTGTCTAGGATTTGAACATTGCTGTCCTCAAAGGAGTGGGCTTTCTCCTTGAGATGTAAATGGACAGCAGAGTCCAGTCCTGAGGAGTTAGCTCTCCTGTGTTGGGCCATGCGTTTATGCAGTGGTTGTTTTGTTTCTCCAATGTAGAGGTCTTTGCATTCCTCGTTGCATTGGACTGCATACACCAGATTGCTTTTGTGGGTGTGTGGTGTTCTGTCCTTGGGATGTACCAGTCTCTGTCTGAGTGTGTTGCTGGGTTTGAAATACACAGGGATACGGTGTTTGTTAAAGATCCTCCTGAGTTTTTCTGATACTCCCGACACATATGGAATGACTATGTTTTTTCTCTTGTTTTGTCTTTCTTTCTCAACCACTTTGCTGGTTTTCTTTCTGGAAGCAGCTGCAGTTTTCACAACGGTCCAGTTAGGGTAACCACAAGTTGTGAGGGCGCCTCTCAGGAGCTTGTGTTCTGACCCTTGGGCCTGTGAGCTGGTGGGCACGTTATCAGCTCTGTGTTGCAAAGTTCTGATAACACCAAGCTTATGTTCCAGAGGGTGGTGAGAGTCGCTCGGTGTTGTTCCTTCAAAGGAGTTTAAAGCCTTCCTTTGAAGGAACAACACCGAGCCACTGGTTCAGGTATGTGGACGACACATGGGTTAAAATCAAAACCAAAGAAGTGCAAGCTTTTACCGAACACATCAACTCAGTGGACAAAAACATCAAGTTCACCAGAGAGGATGTCAAGGACAATAGTCTGCCTTTCTTAGATTGTGACGTCCATATGAAAAAGGACAGGAGCCTCCACATTGGGGTATACAGAAAACCCACACATACAGACCAATATCTACTTTTCGATTCTCACCACCCTCTGGAACATAAGCTTGGTGTTATCAGAACTTTGCAACACAGAGCTGATAACGTGCCCACCAGCTCACAGGCCCAAGGGGCAGAACACAAGCACCTGAGAGGCGCCCTCACAACTTGTGGTTACCCTAACTGGACCTTTGTGAAAACTGCAGCTGCTTCCAGAAAGAAAACCAGCAAAGTGGTTGAGAAAGAAAGACAAAACAAGAGAAAAAACATAGTCATTCCATATGTGTCGGGAGTATCAGAAAAACTCAGGAGGATCTTTAACAAACACCGTATCCCTGTGTATTTCAAACCCAGCAACACACTCAGACAGAGACTGGTACATCCCAAGGACAGAACACCACACACCCACAAAAGCAATCTGGTGTATGCAGTCCAATGCAACGAGGAATGCAAAGACCTCTACATTGGAGAAACAAAACAACCACTGCATAAACGCATGGCCCAACACAGGAGAGCTAACTCCTCAGGACTGGACTCTGCTGTCCATTTACATCTCAAGGAGAAAGCCCACTCCTTTGAGGACAGCAATGTTCAAATCCTAGACAGAGAGGACAGATGGTTTGAAAGAGGAGTTAAAGAAGCCATTTTTGTAAAAGTAGAAAAACCTTCCCTCAACAGGGGAGGAGGTCTGAGACACCACCTATCTCCAATTTACAATGCTGCCCTTTCATCCCTTCCCAGGAGACTCAACCATCTAGCCTCAAAGAACAACCACTGTTCACAAGTGGCAAGTGACTCCAACGACTGCCGTTAGAACACAATAGGGCACTAACGAAGTCGAAACCAACTTCCCACCAACGACTGTCACTCCAACGACTGTCGTTGGCACTTGGAGCACAAAAGGGAACCAGTGACATCATCACCCTTGTGAAACGCCCACACAAGAGGTTAAATAGTGAGTCTCCACACCAGATAGTTGGACCAGTCCCAGCCTGGTCAGATGCTACATGAACTGATGAAGCCTCTTGGATGAGAGGTGAAACGTCTTCCTAGACAAATAACTAAGTCCAGTTGCTTTCGATTTAACCTCCTTTATAGGACGAATCTCCTTGTTGTTTCCAACTACTTCCTGGTAGAAAACCAGCATGAGAACAATAGTGACGGACGAGAGTTTCACTATATTTATCTAATTGTTCATGTCACTATATCACCGTTTAGACTAATCTGATGTTTGTAAAGTTTATAAAACCAATGATTGGACAAACATTACTATTTCTGTGTGCACATTTTTGTAATTAGTCATGGTTATCATAGATTAGCCGGGCTAACGGTTAGCTACCTGTTTAACTTTAATAACTCAGTGACTCAATAAACGCTCCATGAAAAAATATTTTCTCCAGCGGATATCTGAGTTCCAACATGACTGAGCTAACTGGAGTAGTTTCATGTCGTGTCCCACAACGGGAGGGTTTTAACAGCTGACGTCCTGCTGTTAGCTTAGCTACCGCCGTTAGCTTAGCTACTGTTAGCTTAGCTACCGTTAGCTTAGCTACCGTTAGCTTAGCTACCGTTAGCTGTCCCTGTCAGCTGAGCCACTGATGCTTTCTAGACACTGTGATTCCCCCAAACTGAATAAATACCACACACAGCAACACAAAACACACACACAGAAATAGTAATGTTTCTTCAATCATTTCAGATTTGTCTAAACGGTGATAGGGCGTGAAAAATATGATATATAGCTAAACTCTCATTCGTTACTATTGATCTCATTCACATTACAGCTGGTTTTCTACCAGGAAGTAGAATGTAAACAACAAGGAGATTCGGTCTATTGGCCTAAACCTCTGTACACTGTAAAAAGACAACTAGGTCTTGATAACGGTGTGTGTGCTGCCAGTCTCACCTGACCGTGTCCTGAGCAGGGAGTCTGGAATCCTCCTGGACAGGGAGAACAGTCTGGACCATAGAAGCCTTTACAACACGCCTGGGTCTACACACACACACACACACACACACACACACACACACACACACACACACACACACACACACACACACACACGCACACGCACACACAGGTAGACGTCAGGGAAACACACACTGCAAAAACTCAAATATCTTACAGAGAAAATTTAATTCCTAAATCTCATTCTACTTAAAATAAAACTCATCACATTAAAAAGCAGCTTGTTTTTAGGTCATTTTCACTTCTTTCAAGCAAATCTGATAGTGGAACAAGTTTTTCTTCCTTACCACAAACACAAAAAACTAGCTTTCACTGGCAGATTTTTCTACTTATTTCAAGTGAAAATTTGTTTGAAACAAGTGAAAATGATCTAAAAACAAGTTCATTGTAGGTGATGAGTCTTATTTTAAGAGGAAAGAGATTAGTTTTGACTAGAAATGAGACATTGACAAGAAATAAGACAAATATTCTTGGAAAGACTTGGAAAGAGGTAGTGACAACTGGTTTTGAATGGACCCAGATGTGAACAGACTGTGTGAATGGCGTTCGTTCGTTACCGTTACAGTTGCGTTGCAGAGCGGTGAACAGCCGGTGACGGGGAAACTGAACCCGGTGGAGAGGGAGCGAGCGTAAACACATCCAAATACGGAGGAGACCTGATCACAGAGAGAGACGAGCAACACAGTGACTCACGGTCCACACAATAAACAAATAAATAATAAAGTCCCAGAGAGAGAAAGAGAAGCAGAGTGAGACGTCTCACCGCCAGACCTCCGGACGGACACGGGAACAGTCTGAGCGTGGAGCACGAGACACAGTCGCCCTGGGAGACAGAGACAGAGCATGACGTCACAACAACACCTCAACAACACGTTAATGTGTTCCTAATATAGTCTACCTGCCAGCCCATAGGGCCCCATTGTGAACCCGGAAATGTTGAGTACCCCAAAGTTTTATGTTAGAAATAGATAGTATGGGTCCCCAGTATTCAGAAACTGCCGGATGCTAACTTATATTGGACAATTAGCATAACAGACACAATTAGCATAAATAAGCATAACCGCCTATAGACCGAATCGCCTTGTTGTTTACATTCTACTTCCGGGTAGAAAACCAGCTGTAATGTGAATGAGATCAATAGTAACGAACGAGAGTTTAGCTATATATCATATTTTTCACGCCCTATCACCGTTTAGACAAATCTGAAATGATTGAAGAAACATTACTATTTCTGTGTGTGTGTTTTGTGTTGCTATGTGTTGTATTTATTCAGTTGGGGGGAATCACAGTGTCTAGAAAGCATCAGTGGCTCAGCTGACAGGGACAGCTAACGGTAGCTAAGCTAACGGTAGTTAAGCTAACGGTGGTAGCTAAGCTAACAGCAGTAGCTAAGCTAACAGCAGGACGTCAGCTGTTAAAACCCTCCCGTTGTGGGACACGACATGAAACTACTCCAGTTAGCTCAGTCATGTTGGAACTCAGATATCCGCTGGAGAAAATATTTGTTCATGGAGCGTTTATTGAGTCACTGAGTTATTAAAGTTAAACAGGTAGCTAACCGTTAGCCCAGTCTCTGATAACCATGACTAATTACAAAAATGTGCACACGTAAATAGTAATGTTTGTCTAATCATTGGTTTTATAGACTTTACAAACATCAGATTAGTCTAAACGGCGATATAGTGACATGTAAAAGTAGATATATATAGCGAAACTCTCGTCCGTCACTATTGTTCGAATGCTGGTTTTCTACCAGGAAGTAGTTGTAAACAACGAGGCGATTCGTCCTATATGGGCAATATTTCAACAAAATTGACTTGGCTGATCTGGGCAATATTGGAGTGGTTTTAGGGGTTATTGATGATGCTGAATCCATTTCTGACATTTTCAAAATTCAAAATGGCTGTCTAAACCGGAAGTGACCAGATTTTGGTCCATCAAAATCGGCCCACTGGCGGTTAAAATCTGGTCACTTCCGGTTAAGACAGCCATTTTTAATTTTGAAAATGTCAGAAATGGACTAAAACCACTCCAATATTGCCCAGATCAGCCAAGTCAATTTTGTTGAAATATTGCCCATATAGGCAATTATGCTTATTTATGCTAATTGTGTCTGTTATGCTAATTGCCCAATATATATAAGTTAGCATCCGGCAGTTTCTGAATACTGGGGACCCATACTATATATTTCTAACATAAAACTTTGGGGTACTCAACATTTCCGGGTACTCATTGTTGGCAAGTAGACTAATATGTAGTAACCAGATAGTTAGTATAGGCATTGAGTATTCTGTCATGTATCTTCCTGTATGTAGTAACCAGATAGTTATAGTGATGTGTTTAATGAATCCTGCTCCTTAATACTATGTATTGCTGAAGCCCTGTGACGGCAGCACTAACAACTGATTATATTAGAGCACTAACGACCTTGTGCCACCGCAAACGTGTGTTATGGCCTCACAAATGTATATTTATTAATGTGTCTTTGGTATTTTACCTCATTGTTGCTTTTTTTAAAAGTTGCCTTTTATCATCAGGCAGAGGGACTGGCGATGAAAACTGTTTTTTTTGCTAACTCGGGTGCATTTACATTTGTTTTTTTACAATGTTTTAATAATGTACATTGTCCCTTTTCAATAAATTAAACTGAAACTGAACTGAAAGTGTCGTCTCATTGAAACCAGGTGTTGATTGTGTAGGTTTTAAAGGGACAGTTCAACATTTAGTCAGCTTCTCCTCTCACCATGACCCCTACAGTCACAGCAGGAGGTTCATTCACCACACTGTGAAATAATAATGTATAACTATGTAACGTTACAACGACACATGAAGCAAATACTCTGAACTACTTTCTCTTCTGAAATCCCTCCGCCCAGCAGCCGTGTCTGGAATGTAGTTCCGTTGTCGGTACTACCAGATGTGTCCGGGGCGGCGACTGGCGATGACGTGGCACATCGTGATTGGTCGTGAGGATTTATAAAAGTTGTAGGGAGACGAAAGTGAAGTGAGCTATTTATATTTTCTTATGATAACATTAAACATTTAGGGGCTGTGTCCACCAGACGCGCTTTCAGCTCTGACAGCGCTCTCAGCGCTGCTTTCCCAGCGCTTAGCGCTCTCTCTCTCCCGTCAGAATGCCGCTGTTGCTAGGTTACAAAACGAGTCCTCTGACACTTCCGTGTTCCTGCCTTGTTTAATGTAAACACTACAACGAGTGTCAGAAATACACAATAGCATTAGCAGCAGCTTTTGACATGGACCCTGAGGTCGGCCTACCTTCAATACAAGTGTGGGTCATGATATAAACCGAGCCACGTCTCCGGTTGTGTTGCCGTCGGTAACGTAAGTCCCGCCCCTTCTTGATTCTGATTGGTCAGTGCGGGGAAAAGTGACATTGACGAGCGGAGCGCTGTTCTAAAAGTTGAACAGATTTCAACTCAAAGCGCTCTGAGCGCCGCGACAAAAAGAAGCAAGCGCCCAGGGCGTTTTACCGCCGAGGACGCTGAGAGCTGTGAGCGCCCAACTCAATAGGGTTTGAATGGAAAGTAGACGCCCAGAGCGCTGAAAACGCACCTGGTGGACACGGCCCCTTACATTTGCCATGGAGATCGGTGCCAAATCTGGCGAGAGTGTGTTGTTGAGCCAGAGACAGAGACAGGTCTGGAACTAAGTTCATTTTCTCCTGATGTGTCCGTCTGAAAGTTGTCATTTTGGTGTCAAACTGTTGAGAAGAGATGTGTCTGTGACAGATGAGTCCAATATTTACTATGAGGCAGAGTGACTAACTTCACTAACATCCGCGGTAGCATCCAAGTAACGCATTACGCCACCACGACCAATCACGATGTGCCACGTCATCGCCAGTCGCCGCCCCGGACACATTTGGTACCGACACCGGCTGCATTTCCCTCTAAAACAACTCTGTGTGGTAACGTTGTGTTATTATCTCATAGCGTGGTGAATGTGCAGCTCACAACTTGTCCACCAGAGCGTTGTGGAGTTGTTGGATTGTGTATTTGATGAGTTTGATGATGAGGGAAACCAAGAAATCCCATAATGAGCCTCCGTAGCGTAGCTCTGAGCAGCTCACGGCTCTGCTCCACCGCTCTAAAAACAGCTTGCACCGACAATTAAAGGTAACGAACCTACTGCTATGACTATAGGGATTATGGAGAGAGGAGGATCTGAATAAATGTTGAACTGGCCCTTTAACCTGTGAATACACTGCAAAAACTCAAAATCTTACCAAGAATATTTGTCTTATTTCCAGTCAAAACAAATCTCATTCTACTTAAAATAAGACTCATCACATAAAAAGCAGCTTGTTTTTAGACACTTTTTACTTCTTTCAAGCAGATTTTCACTTGAAATAAGTAGAAAAATCTGATAGTGGAGCAAGTTTTTCTTTCTTATTACAAACACAAAAAACTTGCTTTCACTGGCAGATTTTTCTACTTATTTCAAGTGAAAATTTGTTTGAAACAAGTGAAAATTATCTCAAAACAAGTTCATTTTTAGGTGATGAGTCATGTTTAAGAGAAAAGAGTTTAGTTTTGACTAGAAATGAGACATTTTGACAAGAAATAAGACAAATATTCTTGGAAAGATGTTGAGTTTTTGCAGTGTAAAGGTCTTGTTGTACGATGATGACGTCTGAATCTCACCTTGATGATCTTGGTCTCTGTGATGTCACAGCGATGAGGAAGCACCGGTTCGATGGAGGACGGAGTCAGAACTCTGTCGACCACGTAGAGACGTCCGTTCCTCGCCTCCACCGCCGCCTCCATCACCGCGGCGCCGCCGACCAAGATCTGACCCTGAGAAACCAAACAGAACCGACAGAGCAAAAACTCTAAATCTTTCCAAGAATATTTGTCTTATTTCTTGTCAAAACTAATCTCTTTCCACTTAAATTAACTTGTTTTTAGATCATTTTTACTTGTTTCAAACTGATTTTCATTTGAAATAAGTAGAAAAATCTTTCTACTTATTTCAAGTGAAAATCTGCTTGAAAGAAGTAAAAAGTGTCTAAAAACAAGCTGCTTTTTATGTGACGAGTCTTATTTTAAGTATAATTTGATTTGTTTGGACTAGAAATGACATTTTGACTAGAAATAAGACAAATATTCCTGGAAAGATTTAGAGTTTTTGCAGTGAGGTAGCCTACCTACAGACCGACAGACACAGGTGCACTGCAAAAACTCAAATATCTTACCAAGAATATTTGTCTTATTTTTAGTCAAAAAGGCATTTCTAGTCAAAACTAATCTCATTATACTTAAAAATAAGACACTTTTTACTTCTTTCAAGCACATTGTCACTTGAAATAAGTAGAAAAATCTGATAGTGGAGCAAGTTTTTCTTCCTTATTACAAACACAAAAAACTTGCTTTCACTGGCAGATTTTTCTACTTATTTCAAGTGAAAATGTGTTTGAAACAAGTGAAAATGATCTAAAAACAAGTTAATTTTTAGGTGATGAGTCTTATTTTAAGTGGAAAGAGATTAGTTTTGACAAGAAATGAGACATTTTGACAAGAAATAAGACGAATATTCTTGGTAAGAGTTTGAGTTTTTGCAGTGAGGTAGGCCTACCTACAGACTGACAGACACTAGGGGCCCTAGTTTGCTGGCGCAGCGCAGGTGGCGCAAGGTAGCGCAGCCGGTCTAATGCAAGTTTCGACCAGCGCAGCCTAGCGCAAAGTCAGATTGGGAGATTTGTAGATCGCGCTGCGCTGAGATAGGCGTGGCCGCGCAGCAGGGGGAGGCGTCACAGATTCAGCTTGGTGCAGTGGAAGTTTTGTGCGAAAATGTCTCGCCGAGGTTGCGCTGAAAGCTCGCCACCTCCAACCAGGTCTACTCTCAGCGCAGGGCGGAGCGCAGCAGGTGCAGTGGAAGTTTGGCTGACTGACCTGCAGTGCACACACGTCACCAAGACCTCACAGGCAGATCTCCACAGTTCCAGACACATTTCAATGCAATAAATATCCACAATAACCACTTTTTAATGCAACTAATGGAATCAACACGTGAATTTATATCTATATAGATTGTCCCGTCACATCTGACGTCAGATCAAAGCAGAGATCAAAGGCTGTCGGTGCGTAATGGAAACTCCACCTGAATTAACACAGCAGGGACGAACTGGCACTGAAAAGCAGCTGTGGATGTCCCAAGCAGGACTGAGGGTGGATGACTGCATGTCGCTGCCGTGTTGAGATACCACTCTGCCCTTGTGATGATCGCTTTATTTATTTATTTACTTATTAATTCATTAGAGCGAGCGACCGCATCACGCAGCCGTAATGAAAAACAAAACACAAATCTTCATCTCTCTTAGTCCACCACAGCCTCGGTATCAGATAGTCAGTATATAGCCTACTACAGTATACTCAGCATCTCTATCACAGAGAAAAAAGAGAAAAAAAGAGACGGACAGAGAGAGAGAGAGAGAGAGAGCTTCCTTTACGCTGATTTCATCCGTTACGCATGGTGTTTGTTTATGTTGTGATTACACCTCTCATCTTGCTTACAGGGTTTGAATAAATGTGAGTTTCTTCATTAGTTTATTAGTTGTTGTTTCTTACATTGGGCAGGGGTTCTCAGTGTATCAGATCAAACCTGATTAAGGATATTTGTATTATTATTAGTAAACTCATTATTGGTCACTCTGAGCTCGGACCTCCGGGGAAACAGCTGTTTCCTCCTGGGAGAGGTTCGGCCTCTGGCGTCGCTGTTTCCTCCGTCCATGTCCAAGTATAAAATGACAAACTTGCAGCGCGCATCGCCCTCCGCGCAGTTAAAGGTGAGGAGAGGAGCTCCTTTGATTGGTGAAGATCTGACTCGGCTGTGTCAAACCCACTCCACGCCTTTCTCTCCTCCTCCTGTCTCCCTCCCGCCCTGTCTCCTCCCTCTTCGCCGTTTGCGCCGGTGGGAGGGACGAGGGGAGGGATTGCGCTGGTCTAAGTCTGACTGCGCGGCCCACCAATCTTGCGAAATGGACCTGGTCCACGCCCCGTTGACGTGGCGAAGCTGCCCTGAGGTTAGACTTCGCTCGGTCTAAGAAACTAGGGCCCTCTGTGAGTAGTCGACCACACTTACGTTCTCCGTCACGTTTATCGTCAGAACCTGATTGGCCATCGTCACGATCCGGGGGCTGGACGCCACGTTGAAGACCTCCAGCTGCACACGGGACAGTGACATCATCAGTGACATCATCAGAGACAGGTCAACAGGAAGTAATGATAAGGCACAGGTGAGTGAGGTATGCGGTGAACTACAGGTGAACTCACGGCGGTGGACGGGACCACGTGGTTCCTCAGCAGCTCCACCAGCTTGTTGTGGCCCTGGGGTTCGAACAGTCGATCAGATCGGTCAGTGAAATCAATAAGACATGAAGTAAGACCTGGTTTCTATGGTAACTGACTGCCGGGCCAGGCGGCTCTCACCTCGGCGCTGCTGAGGAAGGACAGGTGTCCGTCCGTCATGGCGTCGAAGGCCGCGGTGGTCGGAGCGAAGACGGTGACGGGACCGGGAAGGTTCAGCACCGAGGCCAAGTCCGTTTTCTAGAGGAGCAACGACAGTACAGGAAGTCTGGGAATGTTCTCATCTGTCCCCAAAGAAGTTTAAATCAAAAGCAGGACTTGGTTATTTGTCTAGGAAGACGTTTCACCTTCATCCAAGAGGCTTGTGCTCCATGTGCCAACGACAGTCGTTTGAGTGACCCCAGTGCATGCTGAAGGTCCTGGCTCGAGGGAGCCAACAAGACCACATCATCTGCAAAAAGCAGAGATGAAATCAAGTGGCTCCCGAACCGTACCCCCTCCGGCCCTTGGCTGCGCCTAGAAATTCTGTCCATAAAGATAATGAACAGAACCGGTGACAAAGGGCAGCCCTGCCGGAGTCCAACACGCACCGGGAACAGGTCTGACTTATTGCCGGCCATGCGAACCAAGCTCCTGCTCCGGTCATACAGGGACCGTACAGCCCTCAGCAGAGGGCCTCCGACCCCATACTCTCGGAGCACCTCCCACAGGATGCCACGTGGGACACGGTCGAAAGCCTTCTTCCACAAAACACATGTGGACTGGTTGGGCAAACTCCCATGCGCCCTCGAGCACCCTGCGGAGGGTGTAGAGCTGGTCCAGTGTTCCACGGCCAGGACGAAAACCGCATTGTTCCTCCTGAATCCGAGGTTCGACTATCGGCCGAATTCTCCTCTCCAGCACCCTGGAATAGACTTTCCCCGGGAGGCTGAGGAGTGTGATCCCCCGGTAGTTGGAACACACCCTCCGGTCCCCCTTTTTGAAGAGAGGGACCACCACCCCGGTCTGCCAGTCCAGAGGCACTGTCCCCGACTGCCACGCGATGCTGCAGAGGCGTGTCAGCCACGACAGCCCCACAACATCCAGAGACTTGAGGTACTCAGGGCGGATCTCATCCACCCCCGGTGCCTTGCCACTGAGGAGCTTCTGGACTACCTCAGTGACTTCAGCTTGGGTGATGAATGAATCAACCACTGAATCCTCAGCCTCTGCTTCCTCGACGGAAGGCGTTTCAGTGGGATTGAGGAGATCCTCGAAGTATTTTTGCTTCCGTGACTGCCCAGGCTGCCGTCCGCTTGGCCTGCCGGTACCCATCAGCTGCCTCAGGAGTCCTCCGAGCTAGCCAGGCTCGGTAGGACTCCTTCTTCAGCTTGACGGCATCCCTTACTTCCGGTGTACACCACCAGGTTCGGGGATTGCCACCACAACAGGCACCGGAGACCTTACGGCCGCAGCTCCGGATGGCCGCGTCAACAATGGAAGTGGAGAACATGGTCCATTCGGACTCAATGTCTCCGGCCTCCCTCGGAATCTGGTCAAAGCTCTCCCGGAGGTGGGAGTTGAAGACCTCCCTGACAGGGGATTCTGCCAGATGTTCCCAGCAGACCCTCACGATACGCTTGGGTCTTCCAGGTCTGACCAGCTTCCTCCCCTGCCAGCGGATCCAACTCACCACCAGGTGGTGATCAGTTGACAGCTCAGCCCCTCTCTTCACCCGAGTGTCCAAGACATACGGCCGGAGATCAGATGACACGACTACAAAGTCGATCATTGACCTCCGGCCTAGGGTGTCCTGGTGCCATGTGCACTGATGGACCCTTATGCTCCAACATGGTGTTCGTTATGGACAGACTGTGGCTAGCACAGAAGTCCAATAACAAAACACCACTCGGGTTCAGATCGGGGAGGCCGTTCCTCCCAATCACACCTCTCCAGGTAACACTGTCGCTGCCCACGTGAGCGTTGAAGTCCCCCAGCAGAACGATGGAGTCCCCGGTTGGAGCAGCTTCCAGCACCCCTCCCAGGGCCTCCAGGAAGGCCGGTACTCTGCACTGCTGCTCGGCCCGTGAGAGACCTATCCCCGACCCGAAGGCGCAGGGAAGCGACCCTCTCGTTAAGTGGAGAGAACTCCAACACATGGCGGCTGAGCTGAGCTGCTATGAGCAAGCCCACACCAGCTCGCCGCCTCTCACCGTGGGCAACTCCAGAGTGGAAGAGAGTCCAGCCTCTCTCCAGGAGTTGGTTCCAGAGCCCAGGCTGTGCGTGGAGGTGAGCCCGACTATCTCTAGCCGGTACCTCTCAACCTCCCGTACGAGCTCAGGCTCTTTCCCCCCCAGCGAGGTGACATTCCATGTCCCTAAAGCCAGAGTCGTTGTCCGGGAATTGGGTCGCCGGGGCCCCCGTTCCCACGGCTGCCACCCAAATCACACGGCACCGGCCCCTTCTGAACCCTCCCACTAATCTGATGTTTGTAAAGTTTATAAAACCAATGATTGGACAAACATTACTATTTGTGTGTGCACACACAAGAGGTTAAATACTGAGTCTCCACACCAGATAGTTGGACCAGTCCCAGCCTGGTCAGATGCTACATGAACTGATGAAGCCTCTTGGATGAAGGTGAAACGTCTTCTAGACAAATAACCAAGTCCAGTTGCTTTTGATTTAAACTTCTTTGGGTGTCAGGGTGTAGGTGTAGGTACAGGTATAGGTGTAGGTACAGGTGTCAGGGTGTAGGTGTAGGTTGTTCCCTCTCACCTCCAACAGAGACTTGAACTTGTCAAATTTTCCGTAGTCAGAGATGATCTTCATCAGGTTCTCCTGGGAACGACAAGAAGAACCAGGAGGTGAGTCAGGGACTTCAGGCTCTAACCTCAGTTTACCCGAGTCACCGGTCTCCTCCTTTACCTTGGTGTCGCTCTCCACAGTCGGAGAAACGCTGTCCATCAGCTTATTGATCAGGTGGATCATCCCGTTGGATGCCACAACATCTGATTGGACGATGGTTCCTCTCTTCCTGCTGCCATGGATACGGATGTAGGTCTGCAGGTCCTGGGACGAGACAAACAAGATGCATTTTAGTTTGTGTTTTTTCTTCTTTTGTGTTTTGTATCTTACATTTATATCAGTTCTGTCATCTACTATTGTTGAATGTTCTAGGAGATACTCCACCCCAGTACTTGAGTAAGAGTACGAATACTACTGGTCAAAATTTACTCCGTTACAAGTAAAAGTATCTCAGACGTGTCGACGTGTTACTGCAGTAAGAGTAAAAAAGTACATGCTTTTAAAGGTAGGTACTTTAAGTCAAAGTCAGAGTGAGAGTAAATGTCTTATTCTCCACATCAGTGAATGACTCTAATAGTTTGTAAATGAATGTAAGGAACTTTTAACTCTTGTTAGTGAGAATGAACTCTTTGAAAGCAGCTGCACTGATGTGCTGCTTTTAGGGGTTAGGGTTTCCTTCTCTGACAAACACAGCTTGTGTCCAATAGGAGTTTAGAAAAAGACCTGAAAGTAACCAGTACTTTTCAGCCTTCCTACTAATTAACTCCAGTAAAAGTACTAATATTTGTCTTGGAAATGTATTCAAGTAAGAATAATAAGTACAAATCCTCTGGATATGTTGACCCTATTGGCTGTTGATGACCTCACCCCTCCCGTCGTGTCCGTCTCAGCTGATTTTCCCGTCAGGGTGTAAAACACGTCGCTCTTCTTCAGGGAGTCGAAGGGCATCACCCCGGCAACCAGGTGCATCTTACACAGGTACTTGGCCTTGGACGGGTCAGAGGTCAGAGTCCTCACCTGGAGGAAACACACACACACACACACACACGCTGTGATGATCAGCTACTTCCTGTTCACAGGCGATCGATCAGCTGAGTGTGAGTCATAGATATATACTGACTAGATGCTGCGTTCCCAGGCAGCTCTATTGAGTGGAATGCGTCAACACGGCGGCCATCTTGGTCAGGGGGAAGCCGTGTCTACTTCCTGCACTAGAGGTCTATCAACCATTAACATCACCACAACTCACTGAATATTCAACCGGTTCTCAAGCCGTTTGGTTTATTATAGATGTCAGACATATAGACCCTTTCAGAGAGTATAAACAAATACAGGTGTTACCAAGGATACTAATTAAGGCTCCATTCCATTTAGTGTACCAGAGCGTTTTCTAATGAGCCACACCTGTCTTTGTTTATACTCTCTGAAAGGGTCTATAGTTATGATACAAACAAAAACAAACATTTTTTTTAAATGTATTAAACATACACTTAGATACTCAGACACACACCCACATGCATAAATACACAGTGAGATGTGTTGTACAGGGTCTGACTGGTCTGACTGCTGGTCAGACGTTTATATGACTATGGTCAGAAACCCCTCACCAAGATGGCCGCCGTGTTGACGTACGCTGAGAAGCAGAAGGCGGTATATATCTAGTCAATATATACATCTATGTGTGTGGTTGATCCTCACCGAGGTTCCTCTGAAGCCTTTGTTGATCGGGACGAACACGGTGAAGGGGCCGAGGTTCTGCAGAGGCCACAACACCGAGCCTGAAACACACAACATGAACACACAACATGAACACACAACACAACGCTCCTCAGGGTCAGCTCCACAAATTCATCATTTAAAACCACTTGTTAAAACATTTCTATCATATAAGACCAGTTCTGACAGCTACAGTTTACAAGCATGCTATGATATTTTCACACATAAATTATTGCTTTACAACTTGGACACACACAACAGAAAGTATATTATGTTAAAAACCATCAATGGCGTGAATTTGTGGAAATACTGTTAGAGAAATTTCTGGAAAAAAAGTGGTAAAAATCCTCAAAAAAAAAAAGTTTAAAAAAAAAATCTAGAAAAAAGTAAGATTTCACAAAAATAAAATGAAATAATGTTAAAAAGTTTCTATAGAGAAAAGTGGTAAAAATTTCTCTAAAAACGTTAAAACATTTCTAGAAAAACGTGGTAAAATTAAATTTAAATGTAATTGAATTTAATAATATAATTAATTCAATTTAATAATAATTCAATTATTATATTCTAGAAGAAACTGGTAAAATTCCTCAAAAAGTTTTTAAAAAATTCTAGAAAACGTGGTAAAAAAAAAAAAAAAAATCAAAACCACTGATGTTTAATGCACCAATGTGGATGGATGTGCATTGTCCCAATTCAATAAATAAATAAATGAGGTCAAATCAATACATAATCTATAATCTATAATCTATAATGCAGCCCGTACCGAACAGCGTGAGGGCGTTGCTCAGCTGACCCGTCCACTGGCCTCCGGGCTCCGTGTTCAGCTCGTTCAGACGCTGCACGATGTTCCCGTAACACACCTTACCGTTGCCAAGGTAACCCTGGAGGCAGGTGCACCTGAGGGACAGAGACACAGGTGACACACCCCCTCATCACCATGACAACTCCCCCCCATCACCATGACAACGTCCAGTGGTGTAGTGGGGATTTTCTTACTGGATGGACGCCATCGAAATACAAACTATGTGACGTCATTGAAACACCATCCACTGCCACAGAGAGTTTAGTGTGACTGAACAAGACTGTGATGTTTAATTGTTATCCAGCCTAATGCCACTGTCACTATCATTCACTCATTCATGTTGAAAGTCCAAGACAAAGTTTTAATCTCTAGACCAGGGGGGTCAAACTCAAATACGCTGTGGGCCAAACTTTACAAATTTGTAGGCTACAAGTCCCAGGGTAAGTACTTGTTTATTGAGAACATTTACTTTTTTGCACATATTTAAAGCAGAAGTAAGTGGTCCGGTCGTTTTCGCTAATGCTGCGTTCCAGGCAGGCTTTTGAAATCGTAAATTACAGCTTCAAGTCACGACTTACGACTTTGTAGCGTTCCAGGCAACCCACTCGTGTTTCTCCGACCTGTTTTACCTGTGAAAGTCACTATAACGGCCACTCGTAACTTCTGACCCGTGAACTCGTACCAGATCGAACTGGTACGACTTCACAGGTCGGAAAAACACGAGTTACGAGTTGCCTTGAACGCACCATAACAGTCCTTGTCCCTACGTCACCACATTCACGGCGTTCCTTGGCTGCACACACAGAGAGGACTGCCCCTTTATGCCGTTCTCTCCTCATTGGATAAAAACTGTAGGATACGATAAATGTTTTCTCCTGGGCTCAGAGCAGAGGGACTGACAGACCCGTGTTTCAGACCAAACACTCTATAGAAGTGATTGCTGTCGGAAGATACAACTATTTAAGACTTATATTAACACAAATATATCACTTACTTCTGCTTTAACCTAAAACTAACAAAGCCTGTAAGTTAACAACATCAAAATTAAATACATTTTAAAAGTCAGTTGCATTCATTTCTAATGGCTCTATCTATCTGCAGCTTTCCATGGTCATTTCTAGGGGGAAAAACCCATTTCTATTCCGCTGTTTTGACACCGCTCCGCCTGGCCATGTGGATTTGTTTACAACGAAGCCCGTGAAAAATCAATAGGGAGCGGTGGTGAATAACGTTACGATGTTACGACGTGTCCGTCACCATGACAACCCCCCCCCCCCAGAGAGAGATAAACACTGACTCTATCTGTCCCGGAGCCACGGTGCTGCAGTTGGCGTTGGGGTGACAGCTGTCTGGTCGACACCCGTCAGCAAGGCTGCAGCCGCCGCCGGCCAGCTGGTCAAAACCAGGAAGACACTCACAGTGGGACTGAGGACACACACACACACACACACACACACACACACACACACACACACACACACACACACACACACACACACACACAAAGGGTCACAGGTACAGCTGAGTCATCCTCATCCTGACTTCATCACACTGCAAAAACTCAAAATCTTACCAAGAATATTTGTCTTATTTCTAGTCAAAACAAATCTCATTCTACTTAAAATAAGACTCATCACATAAAAAGCAGCTTGTTTTTAGACACTTTTTACTTTTTTCAAGCAGATTTTCACTTGAAATAAGTAGAAAAATCTGATAGTGGAGCAGAAGTGAAGTGAAGTGTTTTTCTTCCTTTTAACAAGCACAAAAACTTGCTTTCACTGGCAGATTTTTCTACTTATTTCAAGTGAAAATTTGTTTGGAACAAGTGAAAATGATCTAAAAACAAGTTAATTTTTAGGTGATGAGTCTTATTTTAAGTGGAAAGAGATTAGTTTTGACTAGAAATGAGACATTTTGACAAGAAATAAGACAAATATTCTTGGAAAGATTTTGAGTTTTTGCAGTGCACTGATCACCACTGAATAAATTCATTCATAAAAAAAATAATGAAGGATGAAGAACCAGAGCCTTAACAAGAGGTGATAGTAATGTACCGAGGCGTAGAACAACATTTAGTCAAATAGTTGTTTCTGTAAGAGGAACTCAGTCTTGGAACAAGTTACCACCACACATCAGAAACTGTGAAAACGTCTTACTCTGTAAAAAAAAAATCTCAAACATTGGTTATAAACAAATCAGACATGTACTCATGTAGCTTAAATACTGTTTAATGTGATGTCTGTTCCCGGGGCGTGTATGGTATATTGTTCTTTAACTGTGGGTTAAAGTTGTCTGTTCTTATTTGTTTTGCCTTGATATTGTCTGTATGTGTTCTGTCTTGTAATTGTCCATGGTATGACTTGTCATCACAAGGTTTTAAAGTCTTCTGTGTTTATGTCTTTTAGAAACCTGCCTTGGGACTGCGGCTGAAGTTTAGCAGCTGTGCAAAGTCCGGCACATTTACACTGATGCTTAATGCGTCACACTGCAAAAACTCAAAATCTTTCCAAGAATATTTGTCTTATTTCTTGTCAAAATGTCTCATTTCTAGTCAAAACTAAGCTGTTTTCACTTAAAATAAGACTCATCAACTAAAAATGAACTTGTTTTTAGATCATTTTCACTTGTTTCAAACTAATTTTCACTTGAAATAAGTAGAAAAATCTGCCAGTGAAAGCAAGATTTTTGTGTTTGTAATAAGAAAGAAAAACTTGCTCCACTATTAGATTTTTTCTACTTATTTCAAGTGAAAATTTGCTTGAAAGAAGTAAAAAGTTTCTAAAAACAAGCTGCTTTTAATGTGATGAGTCTTATTTTAGGTAGAATGAGATTTATTTTGACTGGAAATGACATTTTGACTAGAAATAAGACAAATATTCTTGGTAAGATTTAGAGTTTTTGCAGTGGCAGTGTTGATGAATGTGCACTGTCCCAATTCAATAAAGAAATAAAGAAATGAAATGAAATGAAATGAAATGATCCTGATCCCGACCTTTCCCGGTCCATCGTAGACGCATCTGGAGGAGCCGGGGACGCAGCCGCCATGTTGGCTCTGACAGGGGTCGATGGCGGCGCAGACGCGTCCGTCCCCGGTGTAACCTTGGTGACAGGCGCACAGGTGCTGGTTGGGACCGGTGTGGACGCAGGAGGCGTGGGCGTGGCAGACCGGCCGCACACACGGGTTCATGGCTGAGGGAGAAAACACACTCAACAACTCAACCAATCAGGTATCACAACAGAGATACGACCTGCGAGACTTGAACTACAGAGCTTCACTACAACAGTCTCAGTCTGCCATCCAGTCCTCCCATTAAGCTGGTCTGTCCTCTCTTCCTATGAACCAGTCTGCCATCCAGTCCTCCCATTAAGCTGGTCTGTCCTCTCTTCCTATGAACCAGTCTGCCATCCAGTCCTCCCATTAAGCTGGTCTGTCCTCTCTTCCTATGAACCAGTCTGCCATCCAGTCCTCCCATTAAGCTGGTCTGCCCTCTCTTCCCATGAACCAGTCTGCCATCCAGTCCTCCCATTAAGCTGGTCTGCCCTCTCTTCCCATGAACCAGTCTGCCATCCAGTCCTCCCATTAAGCTGGTCTGTCCTCTCTTCCCATGAACCAGTCTGCCATCCAGTCCTCCCATTAAGCTGGTCTGCCCTCTCTTCCCATGAACCAGTCTGCCATCCAGTCCTCCCATTAAGCTGGTCTGTCCTCTCTTCCTATGAACCAGTCTGCCATCCAGTCCTCCCATTAAGCTGGTCTGCCCTCTCTTCCTATGAACCAGTCTGCCATCCAGTCCTCCCATTAAGCTGGTCTGCTCTCTCTTCCTATGAACCAGTCTGCCATCCAGTCCTCCCATTAAGCTGGTCTGCCCTCCCTTCCTATGAACCAGTCTGCCATCCAGTCCTCCCATTAAGCTGGTCTGCTCTCTCTTCCTATGAACCAGTCTGCCATCCAGTCCTCCCATTAAGCTGGTCTGCCCTCTCTTCCTATGAACCAGTCTGCCATCCAGTCCTCCCATTAAGCTGGTCTGCCCTCTCTTCCTATGAACCAGTCTGCCATCCAGTCCTCCCATTAAGCTGGTCTGCCCTCTCTTCCTATGAACCAGTCTGCCATCCAGTCCTCCCATTAAGCTGGTCTGTCCTCTCTTCCTATGAACCAGTCTGCCATCCAGTCCTCCCATTAAGCTGGTCTGTCCTCTCTTCCTATGAACCAGTCTGCCATCCAGTCCTCCCATTAAGCTGGTCTGCCCTCTCTTCCCATGAACCAGTCTGCCATCCAGTCCTCCCATTAAGCTGGTCTGCCCTCTCTTCCCATGAACCAGTCTGCCATCCAGTCCTCCCATTAAGCTGGTCTGCCCTCTCTTCCCATGAACCAGTCTGCCATCCAGTCCTCCCATTAAGCTGGTCTGTCCTCTCTTCCTATGAACCAGTCTGCCATCCAGTCCTCCCATTAAGCTGGTCTGCTCTCTCTTCCTATGAACCAGTCTGCCATCCAGTCCTCCCATTAAGCTGGTCTGCCCTCCCTTCCTATGAACCAGTCTGCCATCCAGTCCTCCCATTAAGCTGGTCTGCTCTCTCTTCCTATGAACCAGTCTGCCATCCAGTCCTCCCATTAAGCTGGTCTGCCCTCTCTTCCTATGAACCAGTCTGCCATCCAGTCCTCCCATTAAGCTGGTCTGCCCTCTCTTCCTATGAACCAGTCTGCCATCCAGTCCTCCCATTAAGCTGGTCTGCCCTCTCTTCCTATGAACCAGTCTGCCATCCAGTCCTCCCATTAAGCTGGTCTGCCCTCTCTTCCCATGAACCAAGTCAAAAACCGGAAGCCAGTTTTGCATTTCCGGTGGAATTGTACGTTTACGTTTCCATGGTTTTCAGTCGTTGTCATAGTTGCGGTAAACACATGGATCTATTAACGCTGGCTTTTAACAGTGGATGTCCATTTGTGTGATATCCATTGTTAAAAGCTGATGTGATGATCCATGCGTTTTACAGATTTTCATTGAAAAAAAAAACATTGACATTCGGAAAAAGGTGGATAGAGGAGCTAGCTGTGTTGCTACGGTAACTCACACAGACACTGGTCCCCTGACTTCTGGTAACCAGGTAAACACTGACACACCAGGCGACCGGTCAGCGCCTCCTCCATGCAGCGAGCGTTCTGCTGACAGCGGAGCGCCACGCAGTCAGCTGACTCTGCAACAGGTGAGGCACAGCAGGTAAAGGGTTAATACGTGATTATTGATCATAACTGATTATAACTGATTATCAGATCGGTAACACTTTACAATAAGGGTCCCTTAATTAACGTTAGCTAGTACATTATTAAGCATTAATTAACTGTTTACAGATATATTATCAATCATTATTATGTATTAATTAGGATTAGGAAACACAATAATTAATGTAGCCTATTAGTAAGCAGTTAATTAGGGCCACGGGCAATCGCACCGGGCACTGGTCCCAACAGCTATGAAATAGCTGCAGGGACCAGTGCCCGGGCGAAGCCCGGGCACTACTGTTATTGTGTGGATTTTTTCCTAGTTTTTATTATTTTTCATCTTCCGGACGCTTTTTCGATTCGCGACTAGTCCTGCAACTCGAAGAGTTGCAGGACATATTATATATCAAAACGTGCGTCTTGATCGGGATCGCTATGCTATTACTTTTTTCAACAGTTTATGAATTTTTCGCGACGTAAGTCGCGAAAAACTGCGCAAAATTTTGCATTGAAATCAATGGGACGGGCGAAAAAAAAAGAGCGAAAAAGACCAATCATTGGAGTTTAACAAACGTCTACTGCTCAGGCATACTTTCACCTAGAGACTTCATTTAAACTTTAAACTGTAGACACAAGTCTTGTGTATTGTCGTATTACTCCACGTTTTGATAGGTCATATAGTTTTTGATCAATCCCTGTTCAATGACCATGATCATTTTTGGAGAAATTATGATATTATAATGGTTGTGTATTGCACGGAATGTTCGTGTCAGAGTGCGTGACATCATCGGTTAGAGTGGGAGAGATGCCAGAAAAACTCCAGATTTTTTCTCTTTCCAAACTCCAAACGGCCACAATTTACACTCTACACACATAATTTTTTCAGAATTTGTAAGACAAACTTGTTATCTCTCCTATCATCTGCTCAAAATATCAGAGAGACTTACAGAATTTAAACTCTGAGCCTCTAAGTGCGGCCACGTCTGTCTCTGCTCCTCATTGAGTCCAATACAAATATTTTCTGAGAGAAGCAGAACGGCCTGATGTTTTAAAACTGCCAGCGTCGCCAAAATATTTACTGTAGAAACACCAAATCGTACCAAAATTTTCAGTAAGTCCTTAGAGCAACGTTGATCTGTGTTTTGTTCTGATAGGAGTTACCGTTTTGTCATGCTAAGCCTAAATGTGAGACCGGTGCAGAGGCAGAAAATCGCTCTTTTTCTCCACGTTTCTGTCTGTCTCAGCCTGCGGGGGCCCCTATCGCCGTGGTAACCTCTTTGATCCTCAGGCCAGAGCTCGTTAACTTCATAAACAATCCACCTGGCGCTCGTTTAAATGTTTATAAACACCGACACAGCTAAATCAGACTGACACAGGATGCAGCTACTAACTAACTATGTGTCAAGTCAGTCACACACACAGACTCTAGAGCCAGCTTCATGTGATTACAGTTACACACACACACGCACACACACACACACACAGTTAACCTAATGTGGTTACAGCTCCTCCATATCAGTGCTTATAGAAAGATGATCATGTGTCTGTCTGATCAGCTCTGTCTTGACCTTAAGATCGTGGGTTTGATTCCCATGTTGACAGAGATGGCAAAATCGGCAGTAGCCGTGGCCCATTCAAAATTTCCCGAGAGGAAATTTTCTAGTTAATGTTTACTACTCAAAGTTAGTTAATAAATGAATAATAAAAGTTGAATAATGTAATTAGTTATCGTTATGTATGCATTACTCAGCATTAATTAACACATTAGTTTATACATTAATGCTTAATAATGTACTAACTAATGTTAATTCCCAGCGGGCAATATGCAATATCTCTTTTTTTTTGTGGACTAATGTTCCCATATGCTTTTATATTGATATTTCATTATGTTTTTATAGGTTTTATGTTTTGTATTTATTCTGTCTTGTGTGTGTTGTGTGGTATCACAGCGGGGAAGCAACGTGAATTTCGTTGAATTCTTTTTTCAATGACAATAAAGGCAATCTAATCTAATCTAATCTAATCTAATTAAGGGACCCTTATTATTGTAAACTGTTACCATCAGATCGTATCAATAAACTGACCTTGATCACAGTTTGGACCTTTGTATCCAGAGAAACAGGTGCATCGACCGTCACCTGTCAACCCAGAGTCACACAGGCCGTGCACACAGGTACACACTGCACACACACACACACACACACACACACACACACACACATGGAACAGATCAATAGGAGTGAACGTCTGTGAGTCGTTTTATTCAGAGTCAGTCAGAAGTTACCTGAGCTGCAGGTGGAACCGTAACGACCCGGTGCACAGTCCTCACACGCAGTACCTGCAAAGCCCAGCTACACACACACACACACACACACACACACACACACACACACACACACACACACACACACACACACACACACACACACACACACACACACACACACACTTTACTCATCATTGATAAGCACTAACTGTATTTATAAACTACATATTGTTATAAAGAATTCAGTATTTATTATTGGTTAACTAACACTCAAAGGGATAGTTCAACATTTTGTCAAACTGAACCATCACCATAATCCCTATAGTCATAGCAGTAGGTTCGTTACCTTTAACTGTCGGTTGCAAGCTGTTTTTAGAACGGCGGAGCAGAGCCGTGAGCTGCTCAGAGCTACGCTAGGGAGGCTCATTATGGGATTTCTTGGTTTCCCTCATCAAACTCATCAAATACACAATCCAACAACTCCACAACGCTCTGGTGGACAAGTTGTGACCTGCACATTCACCACGCTATGAGATAATAACACAACGTTACCACACAGAGTTGTTTTAGAGGGAAATTCATGCAAAACCACTGATGCACGTTGCCTTCAGGGACAGTTTTTCATCATCAGTCTCAGTATTTCCCTCTAAAACAACTCTGTGTGGTAACGTTGTGTTATTATCTCATAGCGTGGTGAATGTGCAGCTCACAACTTGTCCACCAGAGCGTTGTGGAGTTGTTGGATTGTGTATTTGATGAGTTTGATGATGAGGGAAACCAAGAAATCCCATAATGAGCCTCCGTAGCGTAGCTCTGAGCAGCTCACGGCTCTGCTCCGCCGTTCTAAAAACAGCTTGCACCGACAATTAAAGGTAACGAACCTACTGCTATGACTATAGGGATTATGGCAATGGGACCATTTGACTAAATGTTGAACTATCCCTTTACTCGTGTCCAGGTGTGTTACCTGACAGCTGCAGGTGCCGTTCCCTCCCAGGCCGTCGGAACAAACTCCTCGGCTGCTGCACGGTCTCTCTGGCTGCTCCGGACACTCTGACACACACAAGACAGGAAACAGCTTCATCCCTCCATCCCTCCATGTGTGTGTGTGTGTGTGTGTGTGTGTGTGTGTGTGTGTGTGTGTGTGTGTGTGTGTGTCAGCACATTTGATTTCATTCCTGGTGACTGAGAGGAAGGAAGTCCAGGTCCTGCATCCTGCACCGAGCACGGCGACATCATGTGACAGAGTTACACCGGTGTGTTCACATGTTGTGAAGCAGAGCTGGAATACCGACCCTAAGCCTCACTCAGATGCCCAATTCCAATTCTAGTTTTCATCCCTAGCCCTAGCCCTAGCCTTTAAAGCAGAAGTAAGGTGAATGTTTGTGTTAATCTAAGTCTTAAATAGTTGTATCTTCCGACAGCAATCACTTCTATAGAGTGTTTGGACTGAAACACGGGTCTGTCAGTCACTCTGCTCTGCTCTGAGCCCAGGAGAAAACTTTCCTTGTATCCTACAACCTTTATCCAATGAGGAGAGAGAACGGCATGAAGAGGTGAGAGCAGAGTGACTGACAGACCCGTGTTTCAGACCAAACACTCTATAGAAGTGATTGCTGTCGGAAGATACAACTATTTAAGACTTATATTAACACAAACATTCACCTGACTTCTGCTTTAAGGCCCAGGGCTATACTAGGGCTGAGGGGGGAACTGGACTTCACTCAGAGTGTTTCCAGGTCTGAAGCTCCAGTTTGTTTGATCAGCTCCGAGGCTCCACGTGTTGGTAGCATCAGAGTAAATCTGAGTGTTGTGTGGACAATCAGATGTGGACAGATGTGAACAGATGTGCGTCCTCACCGAGACAGTACGGTCCCCAGTAGCCGGGGCAGCAGCTCTTGAGCTCCAGCTGCCTGTAGCACTCTGAGGAGCAGCCGCCGATGGCCAGGGTGAGGCTGGCCGTCCTGATCTGGTACTTGCAGTCCTTGGTGGTCGACCCGGGGGTCAGTCTGTACCCGGACGGACACGGCATCAACAGGCTGACGCTGCAGGACCGGCACGAAGTCCGAGTCCTCAGGACCGTCTGGTTGGAGCAGAAGTTCTGACAAAACACAACACACAGTTAGTTCTTTATTCCTTAAAGGTCATCTGGAGACCTGGGAGGCCGGTTCCTAGTCCAACCAAAACTTTATATGAGAGTAATAGGACCCGACACAAAAACCTCCATAAAACTACACAACAGCCCTTTAATATTCCTCCACACTGCTCGTCCACTGCAACCCAAGTGTCCTGAAGGGAGATAGTCCAGAGTTTACTGGAAACTACCTCATTGAGGTCGCTTTCACACTAGCCTCGTTTGGTCCGGACTTTAGGACCAAACAAGCGGACCATGGTCCCCCAAAACAGTCAGGACTCGGTCCGGTTCGAAGTGAACCATGGTCCGGTTCGCTTCAGGTGAGAACGTAATCGGGACTTTTAATATTGGACCAAATACAGGAAGCAAACCAGAACAGCAGTGTTTCCCATAATAAATTACGTCAACGCATCGTTTCATTCATTCATGTCCGCATAGCGCTCTTTCTCCGTTGTCTTCTTGCAAAGCAGAACTGTCAAAGCTGCTGCTCCCCGTTGTTGATGAATAGGAAAAAAATGACAAAGTGATTTTCCCTCACAAATGTTCTGACCAATAGCTAACGACCTGTTAGACCACGTGTCATTGGTTAACAAAAAAGCTGCGTTTTGACAAGAGACCGTGTGAACACAGACCGAACCAAAACTTCATTGCAACAACGTCTCATCTCTTCCCTCTGGTCCGGACCGTGGTTCAGACTTTCAGGTGTGAAAGGACCTTAAGTTCGGTCTGGATTATATTTTTTGTGAACTATTCCTTTAAATAAACTGCAACAGCCAAGTGTGAAGTGCAACAACAGCAATTATGTCTCAATGTAAAGCACTTTGGCTTCCCCTGTGGTTTTTTAAATGGGCTAGAAATAAAGTTGATTGATTGATTGAATGAAGGTTTTTTTGTAATTATGCAGGATTTCTCTAGAGAGATTGACAGAAGTGAAGCATCATGCTCTGTTCACTCTCTTCCCAGTCTGGACCTGAACCTGGTCTGGACCTGAACCTGGTCTGATCCGGTCTCAGTCTGATCCGGTCTGGACCTGGACCCGGTTTGATCCGGTCTGATCCGGTCTCAGTCTGATCCGGTCTGGACCTGGACCCGGTTTGATCCGGTCTGATCCGGTCTCAGTCTGATCCGGTCTGGACCTGGACCCGGTCTGATCCGGTCTGGACCTGGACCCGGTTTGATCCGGTCTCGTCTCCAGTTGGAGTCTCGTCTCAGACTCTGAACCATCAAAGTGTTTGTGTGTGTAAACAGGAAGTGCCTGATGTTAAACTGTTATCATCTGCATCTGAGCTGCAGGAAGCTGTCACACACACACACACACACACACACACACACACACACACACACACACACACACACACACACACACACACACACACACACACACACACACACACACACACACCGGTCCTGGACCAACGTGGACCAACTCTGTCCTGAGACGTCCAGCAACTAACAGACTATTTAGTGTCAAACAGAGGATTTAAATCTCCATTCACATCTGATCAATGAAGAAACCACTGATCACTGATCAGATCCATAACAAATGTGGTTTTGTTTCTGACATTATGCAAAACTCACTTTTTCACTGCTTTAGTAGCTATGTGTATTTGCGTATCCAGATGCCTCCTCACCCCTTAAACGTCAGTTTTGACGACTACGTCAACATTTTGTAAACTGCCATAGTAAGAAAATGTGTCTAGATGTTTTAATTTCACCCGGCTTATTACATCACAAGCCGGGTGATGTGAATATTCCAGCCCTCGCTCCCGTGGTTACCATGGTTACCTCAGCTACCAGAGCGAAGACTCTAAACCGAGCGTTTAGAGCAGCGCTGTGAAACTGGTGTGTAGAGAAACCTCTATCTGTTGGTTTTTCTGACCAAAGTGTGTTACTAACATTATTCTTAGACATCAAGGAGCAGAAATGAGCAGCTATAATACGTATGTTCCCTTTAACAACTGAAGATCAACTTCTTCCACTGATCTGATCCATAATTGATCTGATCACATCAATCAGATCAGATTCAGGTTCAAGTTCATCATTTGTAAAGTCGGTCTTCATGAAGCAGTTTTGTCCGGTGACACTGAACCTTTAAGACCAACTGAACCTGAATCTTCGTCTTACACAAACAAACTTGAGCTTCTGAGCTGGGAGGAGATCATAAAATATAGGAACATCTGTCTGATCTTTAAAATCCTGCACGGTTTAGCTCCTCCACCACTGAACTCATTCATAAACCAACGCAGTAACACTGGTCAGATCACTAGAAGCGCCACTCGTGGCGACTCAACAGTCCCATTCAGGAAAAGTACATTTGGCCAGCTATCGTTTTCTGTTAAAGCATCACAACATTGGAACTCACTTCCCACCCATATTAAAGAAATACTACATACTGTACATTTACATCCAAACTAAAAACATGGCTCACTCATAACTACACCTGTACACACTAAGATATTGTGCTATTTGCGTCATGATCATGCTGCCTGTCTGTGTTCTATCTGTCTGTGTGTGATTACTGGTATATTGCATGTGCTGCTCTTGTATGTTTCTATGTGCTGTCTCTGCATGATTGTACTGATGCCTACCTGTTCTATCCCTAGTGATTCTTTTTAATCATTGTGTTGTAATGTTTTTTAGGGTGCCCATTGTCATCTGGCCGGGGACTACAGCAGGTCATTAGCCATGCTGGCTAAAGCCCTTTTTACTGTATTTGATGCAGTTGATTATAATTGGGACTGTCAATGTACAATAAAACAATAAAATAAAGTAAAGTAAAGAATCCACGTCTGAATGAATGAATGAATGAATGAGTGACGTTACCTGTGACGCAGCTGAAGCCTTGGTCATCATTGTCATCATCATCATCATCATCATGAGCGAAGCCAGCAGCAGCTTGGACCTGCAGCCGTCGTCCATGGTTCCTCTGCTCTGTCCTGGTCTCTCTCTGTCCCCCAACTCTATCCCTCTTTTCACTGTCCCCTCCTCCCTTCTCCCCCTCCTCCCCCTCCTCTTCCTCTTCCTCCTGTGTTTCCTCTGACCCCCCCCCCACCAATTACAACTGCTGACTCAGTTGTTCTTTTACTCCAGTTCAACATTTTTGTCAGATTGGCCCATCACCATAATCCCTATAGTCATAGCAGTAGGTTCGTTACCTTTAATTGTCGGTGCAAGCTGTTTTTAGAACGGCGGAGCAGAGCCGTGAGCTGCTCAGAGCTACGCTACGGAGGCTCATTATGGGATTTCTTGGTTTCCCTCATCAAACTAATCAAATACACAATCCAACAACTCCAAAAAACATTCTTTCAGAGGGAAATACAGAGACTGTTGATGAAAAACTGTCCCTGAAGGCAACGTGCATCAGTGGTTTTGCATGAATTTCCCTCTAAAACAACTCTGTGTGGTAACGTTGTGTTATTATCTCATAGTGTGGTGAATGTGCAGCTCACAACTTGTCCACCAGAGCGTTGTGGAGTTGTTGGATTGTGTATTTGATGAGTTTGATGAGGGAAACCAAGAAATCCCATAATGAGCCTCCGTAGCGTAGCTCTGAGCAGCTCACGGCTCTGCTCCGCCGTTCTAAAAACAGCTTGCACCGACAATTAAAGGTAACGAACCTACAGTACTTTTTTTTGTTTATTTAGACGGGACAGTGCATATTAATGTAAATACACCGGACTCAGCACTGCTACTAAATTTCATGCCTAGTCCCCAAACAAGACAACAACTAACATAAAAAGTCCATAAAGACGGACAGAGGACCGATAGATGACAAAACAAGTAGATTTACATGACTGCAGGAGGATTAGACACACGCTGAGACTAGATACGATTACTTTACCCAGACTGAGCACGGTTACATGATTGCACACTTACCGGCCATAGACATACACACTTAATAACTATATAGGCTACCTACACTATTGCACACGTACAGGCCATAGACAATAGACACACAACTGCACACACAAGAAAGACCCAGATTAAACATGACTACAGGTGCTCACAGGTTAGTTTGTCTAATATCCAGTGTGTAAGTTGTGCATTAAAAGTCCTAAAAGTCGGACGCTCTCTAATAATAATGGGTAACTTGTTCCATTCTGAACATCCTTGGATTGATAACACGTTTAGAGAAAAAGTTGTGCGTCTAAATTGTACCTCACAGTCCCGTCTTGTGGTAGCTCTGCTCCCTCTATATATTCCTATCTGGTGGTTTTTTATCTTCTCTTCCAGGGCCGTGTAGAGATTTATAGATCACACATACTGTACATGTTTAAAATACTTAAGATTGTCCAAACATGGCAACGGGCCAATATGACAACATGTTGAACTATCCCTTTAAACTTTATTTAAATTTAAATTTAAATTTAACTTTATTAAATAAATAAATAAAAACCACATCATCACAAACTGAGTCGACTCAACACAGTAGAAATGACGAGTACAACAACACAGCTTCACTCTGTAATGACCTGCTGTGTGTGTGTGTGTGTGTGTGTGTGTGTGTGTGTGTGTGTGTGTGTGTGTGTGTGTGTGTGTGTGTGTGTGTGTGTGTGTGTGTGTGTGTGTGTGTGAATAGCAGGAAATCCTGGACTGTAAATAAGAATCTGTTGCTCTTTTCTCTTTCCTGAAACTTTCTGCTCTGTCATCACACACCGCTGATAAGACACACACACACACACACACACACACACACACACACAGCAGTTTGTGCTGACTGTCAGTGTGAACAGGAGTCGTCTTTGTTTTTTGTTCCAACCTTCTCATAAATCACATGTTCACCATCAGTCCAGACAGATGTGACACTGTTCAACATCTGGAAGATGAACCCACTCTGACTCGCATTAGAGCAGACACACACACACACACACACACACACACACACACACACACACACACACACACACACACACACACACACACACACACACACACACACACACAGACACACAACTCAATCACAGCTCATATAATATTATTAATCAATTATAATAACTCACATTTATAGCGATTTAATAAAAAGCCCAAATCCTGAAATATTGCAGTCATGTTAAAGGAAGCTGTAAAAAAGCGTTTTCTTAATTAAAATAAGTCATATTTTAGCTCCAATAGTCCTGGTAAGGAGAACATCATTGTTTTTTAGTCTTGGGACCTGTTCTATTGGATTCTTGACTCTGAAAACGTACAGTTTGACACCAAATTAGTTATTACAGCTACAACAGAAGCAAAGATATGATGGGCCTCTCTAGTAGGCCTATGGTCGGCGGTATAATATAGATGTGCTTACAACTTACAACAATGTGAGATTTGGTTTCATAATGGAGGACAAGAAAATAGAATATAACATAAATAATTTGATTATACTCGCCAAATACTTTCTACACAAATGAAAATTCTCTAAAACTCCACGATTCTGTATTCTGCGTACTTACTGTGAAATAAAACAGGTATTTATTTGACCCAGAAAACGATGTTTTGTATAATTAGTCTAAAAAGAAAAGATCCCTGTGTGCTCCATGTAGAGCTGTGTTCTTGGTCTTCATATGGAGACCAGAGGCAGATGTGTCGGCACAGCAGAAGACGATAGAGTTTGTAATTTATGTGACATCCAAGAGGTGGAGAATGAAATTCATTTTGTGTTCTACTGTCCTTTCTATGACTCTATAAGACACAAACTGTTTAGTAAAGTAGATCCAAATAATGAGTTTGTGTGGTAGGACGATGCTGAGAAGCTAAAACTTCTTTTTCAGTTGAATATTTTTGCATTTTCTTTATTTCTTGAAAAGGCTCGGGCAATGAGACGAAGAGCGATGTATAGTTGAGAACTGAAAGTAATGAAAGTGTTTATGTGTTGCACCTGTGTGGCAGTAACACCAACAGGAAGGACTGTCGTGGCTTTTTTCTTGTACTTGTCATTAAATGTGTCTTGTAATCCCATATGGGATGGACCATGGTGGTGGCAAGACACCAAAATAAAAAAAATGCATTTATTCATTCATATAATAATATTAATCAATTATAATATCTGACTTTTATAGCGATTTTTATGCTTTACAAATGTGAGCTGCTGTTGTTGTTGTAGTTGTCATCGTCATGTAGTTGTTAATGAAGCAGAAGAATGTAGCTGTTATAACTGACCCTCTCTGTGTCTGGTGCTGTTCTCCCTCCGTCCACCAGGGGGTGGCAGAGACTCAGAGACAGAAACATCTGGATTAAAAACTCAACACAGTGGTTTTCATATAAATTATGTTTATTGTTAAAAAATAAAATACAAAACATTTACAGCTCGTCCTCTGCTGCAGCAGCCAATCACAGCTCATCTTCTGCAGCTGCAGCCAATCACAGCTCGTCCTCTGCTGCAGCAGCCAATCGCAGCTCATCCTCTGCAGCTGCAGCCAATCACCACTCATCCTCTGCTGCAGCAGCCAATCACAGCTCGTCCTCTGCTGCAGCAGCCAATCACAGCTCGTCCTCTGCTGCAGCAGCCAATAGGACGAATCTCCTTGTTGTTTACAACTACTTCCTGGTAGAAAACCAGCATGAGAACAATAGTGACGGACGAGAGTTTCTCTATATATATCTAATTTTTCATGTCACTATATCACCGTTTAGACTAATCTGATGTTTGTAAAGTTTATAAAACCAATGATTGGACAAACATTACTATTTCTGTGTGCATGTTTTTGTAATTAGTCATGGTTATCATAGATTAGCCGGGCTAACGGTTAGCTACCTGTTTAACTTTAATAACTCAGTGACTCAATAAACGCTCCATGAAAAAATATTTTCTCCAGCGGATATCTGAGTTCCAACATGACTGAGCTAACTGGAGTAGTTTCATGTGGTGTCCCACAACGGGAGGGTTTTAACAGCTGACGTCCTGCTGTTAGCTTAGCTACCGCCGTTAGCTTAGCTACCGCCGTTAGCTTTGCTGCCGCCGTTAGCTTAGCTACCGCCGTTAGCTTAGCTACCATTAGCTTAGCTACCGTTAGCTGTCCCTGTCAGCTGAGCCACTGATGCTTTCTAGACACCGTGATTCCCCCAAACTGAATAAATACAACACATAGCAACACAAAACACACACACAGAAATAGTAATGTTTCTTCAATCATTTCAGATTTGTCTAAACGGTGATAGGGCGGCAGGGCTCCAGACTGTGACTAAATGGTCGCATTTTGCGACTAAAATTTGATACAATGCGAGTAAATTTTTCATCTACTCGCGCATGTGCGACCAGTAAATTTGCCGATTTTTTTTTTTTTTTAATGACCACTGTGATTGGCTAATGTGTGAAAAGAAACGTGTGTTTCTCTTCTCTACATCACGGAGCGGAGGAGACGTCTTTCCACAGCGCAGCTCCGTGTGAAACAGCACGAGACACACAGACCGGTGACCTGCGCGCGTGTGTGTGCTGTGTCACCTGCATTTTTTTTTTCGACGGCCCGCTACAAACCTTAAACATCCCATAATATGCTCGCGCTCTCGGCAGCGGTACTCAAATCGTCACAAGGCAACGAAGCAGGTTGACTCGCGCTGCAGAACGCGCTGCACAGACTAGGCTCGGAAATGATTGATTGATTGTTGATCGATAGATCCTTTTTTTTTTTTTGGCCGTGCGGAGGAGGTTGGGGGGGGGGGGGTCGACGAGTTTGATGCCAAGGAGGAGTCCGTGCACATGTGGCTCAGTCAGGGTCAGCAGACAAGGAGGCCAACAAGGGCTGGCCTACACAGGGGGGGGGGGGGGAGGTCTGTTCTAGGATGAGTTTACCACAAGTGGTGTGTCTACTTGTTCTGTTATTGGTCAGTGCAGCCTAAACATTAACTTTATATTTTCAATATTTAAACTGTTGCACAATAAAATGTGAATTTAAAACATTATAGTTTCTGCATTTATGCAGTATTTATCAGTAATACAGTGAAAATTAGAGGAAATGTGCAAATTTACTTTGCAAGTCGATTTCGGTGTGCGCCCCTAAATTTTCTGCTTGCGCTCCTAAAATTTTAAGTTAGGGGCCACTGTGCTCCTAGTCAAAAAAGTTAGTCTGGAGCCCTGCGGGCGTGAAAAATATGATATATAGCTAAACTCTGGTTCGTTACTATTGATCTCATTCACATTACAGCTGGTTTTCTACCAGGAAGTAGAATGTAAACAACAAGGAGATTCGGTCTATCCTATCACAGCTCGTCCTCTGCTACACAGGTGAAAGGTGAAGAGTTTCCACCATCACTGTCTCATCGGTTTGTGTCTGCAAACGGTTTATAAACCCCGTCTGTCCTCAGGTGTCTCTGTGTGTTTATTTACAGGTGTGCATGTCGTTCATGCTCTCGCAGCGCCGGCACTGGACGTAGCAGCACCAGACGAACTTGCACTCGCAGCGCTGGACGTGTCGGACCAGGTGTGTGTTGTAGCCGCGGCCGCAGCAGAGCAGGTTGCAGCCGTCCGGCCCCGTGGACGCGCGGCTGCAGCGCCGGCCCCGCGTCCCCGCCACGCCGCGCCGCCGGTCCGCCACGCAGTAGTTGGGCGACTTGTGGAGGAAGACGAGCTGGTGTTTGTCCACGGGGGCGGGGCCGCGGCGGCGCCGCTGCTGCTGCTTCTTCCTGCGGGAGCGGTCGGCCACGTGGACGCTGTGCTCGTAGCGCTCCTTCAGGTACACGCCCACGCGCTCGAACGACGCCATCGTCCTCCAACACGTCTTCACCGCGCACGAGCCGGACACGCCGTGACACCGACAGTCTGTGGACATGGTCCGGTCCACGGCCTGAGGGACACACCAGGAGACAAGAACAAGGTTCAGAGGCAGGACTAAAGGACAGAGTACTCCACCCCAGTACTTGAGTAAGAGTACAAATACTACTGGTCAAAATGTACTCCGTTACAAGTAAAAGTAGCTCAGTCGACATGTTACTCCAGTAAGAGTAAAAAAGTACTATCATAAATGTGTCTATTGTCTTACAAACATTCACACATAACTATATAACTACACTATAGCACACGCACCGGCCATAGACATACAACAGCACACACAAGAAAGACCCGGGTTAAACATGATTACAGTGCTCACAGGTTAGTTTGTCTAGTATCCAGTCTGTGAGTTGAGCTTTAAAAGTCCTAAAAGTCGGACGCTCTCTAATATTAATGTGTAGCTTGTTCCATTCTGAACATCCTAGGACTGATAACACGTTTGGAGAAAAAGTTGTGTGTCTAAATTGTACCTCACAGTCCCCTCTTGTGGTAGTACTAGCCTAATATTTGTCTGGGAAATGTATTCAAGTAAGAGTAATAAGTACCAAAGAAATCTAATACTCAAGTAAAGTACAAATCCTCTGGATATACAGAGCTCAAGTAAATGTACTCCGTTACTGTCCACCACTGGTCCTGACTCACCGTGGACGTGAAGAACAAACAACATGAAATTGCACAATATTTGGCGGCAAATATTTCACATCAAAACCGTTCACACCGGCCGCGATGTGAATATGTGACACATGCGACAATTATAAACCAAAGTTTCTCTTTGTGTCAGGTGGTTCTTCTCCTCCACGTCGAGTGTTAAAGTCCCACTCCCGCGACCCTTTTCGGTCATGTTAAAACCAGCTCATTAGCCATGCACATTAGCAATGCACCTCTGGGGGGTGGGCGGAGACTGAGCTGCTCTGCACCCGCCCAGCCACCTCCTCCCACCGCTTGCTGACAGCTGGACATTGTACAATTACAGATTCAGCGCGTTTAGCGTAAAACTCCACACTGGGATTCGATCCCAGACTGGAACATAGTCCTTGTTCACAGTGCAAGCTGCTCTACCAGGTGAGCTACACCTGTTATACCTTGACAGCTACACCGAGCTGGCAAGCCGTTCACCTCTGAGCCAGATGCAGAGCGGGGCGGGAGCTTGTAGCACTAGTGCCCTCCCCTGGAGCTGTGACACCCTCAACTCCAGTCTCCCTGAAACGGCCAGTTTGCGTCTGCCATTGGTTCACAGCAGTTTGAAGGCAGAAAAACTCAGAAATGCAATTTTGCACTTCCTTTTCTGCTGATATGTGCTCTAACACAAGAAAAAGGCCACAGGAACATGTGAAAAGCTCAAAAAACACGATTTTCACGGGAGTGGGTCTTTAAAGGAGAATTAGCGTTTTTTACAATCTCCTTTGAGATACTATGACCTGGACAAATGAGAATATGCACAGGCTTATCAGAACTAAATATTGGTGAAATGAAGGAGTTTCTCTGCAGATAATGTGTTATTTAGAGGCTGCATTCTGCTGCCCTGTAGACTCCATTATACGGATATACGCGCCTCTCGGCTGGAGCTCATTTCATCACAACCACTTGTAATGACACCAAAGTTATCTGGGGGAGGAAATGATCGGATTTTATGATAGAAATAAGGTCCAGGTTGTAAAAAAAACGGTAATTCTCCTTTAACCTGCAGTCTCTGCTGCGTCTCACCTGGCGTCCTGCCTCGGCGTTGTGCTGGTTCATGGTGACCAGCGTGTAGCCGCCGCCTCCTCTGCTCGCCGCGGTCGTCGTCGTGTTCTTCACCGTGTTGTCGATGAACTTGCGGCTGAACCAGGTTCCGTACTGGATGTGGTCTGAGCAGCCGCCCCAGTGCCAGCCCTCGGCCGCCGCGCCGCCGCCGCCGCCCTGCAGCCGCGTGTCGCAGCCGCACTCCGTCAGGTTGCCTTGACTACAGGACCGCGTGACGGCGTGAACCAGCCCCGCCGCCATCACCGCGTGGATAAACGCTGTTTCTTTGGTTCCTGTAGTGGACAGAGAAGGAGGAGGAGGAGGCTAAGTGACAGAAACACATTGAAATCATCAAGTCTTAAAGGGATACGCCAACATTTTTTTTTCCGTGTCTTGCCTCACTCCCGAGTCCATGACCAGCAGATAGACACCATCCTTTCGACTGTGCGTGCAGTAACCATGGAGATAGAGCCGTATCGCTGTAATTATCTTAGCTCAAACACTGGAAGTGTATGGGTAGTGTTAGCCTGCCTCCACCTAAAGTCGCTAATTAGCTTAGCTCAAACGCTGGAAGTGTATAGGTAGTGTTAGCCTGCCTCCACCTAAAGTCGCTAATTAGCTTAGCTCAAACGCTGGAAGTGTATGGGTAGTGTTAGCCTGCCTCCACCTAAAGTCGCTAATTAGCTTAGCTCAAACGCTGGAAGTGTATGGGTAGTGTTAGCCTGCCTCCACCTAAAGTCGCTAATTAGCTTAGCTCAAACGCTGGAAGTGTATGGGTAGTGTTAGCCTGCCTCCACCTAAAGTCGCTAATTAGCTTAGCTCAAACGCTGGAAGTGTATGGGTAGTGTTAGCCTGCCTCCACCTAAAATCGCTAATTAGCTTAGCTCAAACACTGGAAGTGTATGGGTAGTGTTAGCCTGCCTCCACCTAAAGTCGCTAATTAGCTTAGCTCAAACACTGGAAGTGTATGGGTAGTGTTAGCCTGCCTCCTACCCGAGCTGAAATCAGCAGTCAGAAGATGATTCATTTTAGCTCTAAACTCTGTAAATATATCACTTTATCCACATTTCAAACATGTTTAGGTGAGAAAGTAGCCGTTGAGATCAGCAGTTTGTCGTTAATTTGTCTAAATACCAGCTGTTTACTATTTTGTTCGGACGAATTTGGCGCTACTCAAGCTAGCTGTTGTGACCAACGCACTTCCGGTTACTTTCACAAAATAAAACACCCGTTGCCCTTTACATACAGAAAACCATGATGATAGAATTTGTGCTTTTACTTTGAAATAGGAAGCTAACCTACCCTTGATGTAGCTAGCTTGAACCAAAATAAAATAAAGCGTCTTTGCTTGAACCCTCCGTTTTGACCGATCTCGTCCCGTTAGCGGCATTTGACCGCTCAAGATGCCTTACCGGAGAGTTTTGTCAGCTCTGAGACCAAGATCGGCCCGCCGGTTTCTGTTTAGAGTTGCTGAAGAGTTTCTCTGATGACTTTAGGTGGAGGCAGGCTAACACTACCCATACACTTCCAGTGTTTGAGCTAAGCTAATTAGCGACTTTAGGTGGAGGCAGGCTAACACTACCCATACACTTCCAGCGTTTGAGCTAAGCTAATTAGCGACTTTAGGTGGAGGCAGGCTAACACTACCCATACACTTCCAGCGTTTGAGCTAAGCTAATTAGCGACTTTAGGTGGAGGCAGGCTAACACTACCCATACACTTCCAGCGTTTGAGCTAAGCTAATTAGCGACTTTAGGTGGGAGGCAGGCTAACACTACCCATACACTTCCAGTGTTTGAGCTAAGCTAATTAACGACTTTAGGTGGGAGGCAGGCTAACACTACCCATACACTTCCAGTGTTTGAGCTAAGCTAATTAGCGACTTTAGGTGGAGGCAGGCTAACACTACCCATACACTTCCAGTGTTTGAGCTAAGCTAATTAGCGACTTTAGGTGGAGGCAGGCTAAAACTACCCATACACTTCCAGCGTTTGAGCTAAGCTAATTAGCGACTTTAGGTGGAGGCAGGCTAACACTACCCATACACTTCCAGCGTTTGAGCTAAGCTAATTAGCGACTTTAGGTGGAGGCAGGCTAACACTATACACTTCCAGTGTTTGAGCTAAGCTAATTAGTGACTTTAGGTGGAGGCAGGCTAACACTACCTATACACTTCCAGTGTTTGAGCTAAGCTAATTAGCGACTTTAGGTGGAGGCAGGCTAACACTACCTATACTAAGCTAAGAGCTAAGCTAATTACGGGCGATAGGCTACGGCTCTATCTCCATGGTTACTGCACGCACAGTGGAAAGGATGGTGTCTATCTGCTGGTCATGGACTCGGGAGTGAGGCAAGACACGAAGAAAAAAAGATGTTGGTGTATCCCTTTAAGATCAAGTCCAACAGGTCCAACACTAGAACCTGTCGTTTTATTTTGGCGGGGTGAGATTCTACATCCAACTCTTTCCTGTTTGTGTGTGTGAGTGTGAAGAGACAAAGAGTGAACTGAGGAGAAAGTGTCCTCCATGTCTGTCCGTCTCGCCTCACGTGTCTCTAACATCCTGGTTTAAAACATGTGATCCTCTCAATTTAATTAACATACACATCCTCACATGTCCTCACATCTAATTCACATCTACTCACACATTAAACTGTGACACTAAAGATGAAGAGGGAAACTGAACTCACTCAGTCTCACAACACAAGGTCCCAAACATCCCATAAACATCCCTCAACCCCTCATGACAGCTGAGATGTGATGCTGCTGGTAGAAGGGCCGACTGAGGACTCACCTAAGATACAGTGCTTGTTTGTCCTTTATTGAAAGAATTTGGACTTTTTCATTCATCTGTTGGTACAACAGCTTGTAAACTTGTCTGAGCAACATAGTGAAGCTGTGCTCCATAATAACGGGGCAGCAGCAGCAGCAGCAGCAGGACCTGTGTTCCCTTTGGGATGGACGTGTGGTTAAAAAACCAAAGTGATGATGAATCAGAGCGACTACATCCTGGTGTCGTCTAATGGCGCTTTTCCACTACAGCTGAGTTCTTTTTTTCACGGGGGCGATCACCGAGGCAATCGAGGGGCCGCATTGTCCGTCTCTCTTGTTTCTCTCGTCTCGTCAGCTCCAAACTCACTGGTCTGCAGCTCGTTAACAGACCTCAGTGGTTTTACACACAGCAACATTTAACTCAGGTGAAGGAACAACAACAGTCTGATACAGAACGAGAGGGGTCTGGCTGCAGACCTCCACTGTGAGGCCACCTCCACTGTGGGGATGGAAGTTGATTTGAAGCTTTTCAAAATAAAAGCGAATAAACCGGAAGCATATTTGTAAAGTTTTTTTTTTTTTTTTTTACATGAAGAATAAGAACAAGTGGTCAATAATGGCAGGGTTTCCTCTACATGTAATTGATCGTGGCGCACCGCCACGGCAAAATAAAAGCCGCCACACCTTCAGAATGATGATTTTTTCCTTCACTTTATAATGGAGTATGTTAATTTATAGGCTCCTACAGTGTTTGTGTGCAGATAAATGTTAAAAATGCAGATTAAAAATCGGCAATATCGTAGAATCGCAATTTAAATCGAATCGCCATCCAAAAAATCGTAGAAGAATCGAATCGGGAGAAAAGCATATCGTCCCAGCCCTAGTTTGCACGTCCTGTATGGGTGAGTGAGTGAAACCTGGACCCTCCGTTACATGTGCACACATTGTCGTCTCAGTGGGAAACACAGCGTTCTGCTGAACAGAACTGTCCTCTGGGATTAAGTGGACTCACCGCTGGTCAGCTCGGGTCCGAACACGGCCGGCTCGGTGCTGGTGGAGCAGTTCCAGCGCTCGTGTCTGAACTGGCTGTGACACTCGGTGACGGCGAGCCGCGCTCCGTCCTGCAGGCTGGGCAGCAGCAGCGGCTTCTTCCTGCAGAGCTCCCGCTGCCGGGGGCTCAGAGGGAGGTTGGAACAGCCCAGCTTCTCCGGAACGCCGTCCGCCGTCACTCCCAGCCACCTGGAGGGAAACACACCGTTAATGTTGCTGTTTAACAGAGCTTCTCTAACGCTTTTACATCAACGGCCCTAAACTGACTCAAACTAGACCACGGACACAAAATGTTGAAGCAAACACAAGAAATACACAAATATTTGTTCTGAGACTGAAGAATGTGACTTTTTTAGTCAATGTACGTTCACATTAGGACCAATGGGGCGAATTTGTGGAAATATTGTAGAGAAACTTCTGGAAAAAAGTGGTAAAATTTCTAAATAAAAAAAAAAAAATGCCATTTGTGATTTAAGAAATAAAATAAACTTTAAAATAAACGTAAATATTTTGGTTAGATGACAAATAATCACTGAAATAATTCAAACATTTCCCCTGGAGGATTAATTAGTCCTTTATGAATAGATACTGAAAAGATTTTGTTAGTTTGTTATTAGTAGGCTAATTTAAGTATATTTTGACTCTATTTGATTTGATTTGAACATGATTTTTTAACTCAATGTAGGCCTACATTCAAATTAGGACCAATGGGGTGAATTTGTGGAAATATTGTAGAGAAATTCTTGGCAAAAAGTGGTAAGATTTCTCAACAAAACGTTTAAAAATTTCTAGAAAAAAGTGGTAAAATTTCTCAAATAAAATAAAAAAAATGCAGGTAACACTTTACTTGACGCCTATTTCTATAAGACATTATAATCATACTTATAGTGAGTTATAATGCAGTTATAACACTGTATAACTATAGTTATAAATACTCATAAATGATCATAATGCTTTATAACAATAATCATAACACACTATAAAGCTTTTTATCATGACTTACAAGGTCAGGTATTATAATACATTATAATAAGACTTTATAACTATAAGCATAACACACTATAGATAGAGCATTATAACTCTATTATAATACTAAGACCTTATAAACCATTATAAAATGCTCTATAATGTGTTATGCTTATTGTTATAAAGTCTTATGATAATTAATGAGTGTTTATAATGATAGTTATACACGTTTATAAGCCAATTATAACACATTATAACTATATTTATAATGCATTATCGATGTGGGCATTGTCAGCAAGTTACTAACTATTATAATGTGTTATAATATATAATTATAATACCAAAATGCCATTAGTGATTTAAAAAATAAAATAAACTTTAAAATAAATGGAAATATTTGGTCTAAATAATCACTGAAATAATTCAAACATTTCCCCTGGAGGATTAATAAATGGTCCTTTATGTATATAATTAATCATTTAAGTATATTTTGACTTTATTTGATTTTTACACATTCATACAGTACGTTTACATAGCCCTTTAAAAAAACTTTTACAATGATGACCTTAATACTGGACAACTGAAGTTCATGTAAACACATTAGTCCAACTAATACTAATAGACTGATAATGAAACTAGTTTTCTTCTGTGTGTCAACGCCTCAATCTGGACGACGTGTGTGAGCTGCTGCAGAAACAGTAGGTTTTTTTATTATTATTAATTAAGGTCGACCCTAAACCATGAGCCCGTGGACCGAACCGACCCGACCCGACCCGAGTCATCTGTTCTGCATAGAAACTCTGACCGTCAGTCAGTAGACGTGGACCGGGCCGAGACTGAGACGGAAATGAATTAATGCAGAATAATTATGATGATTGTAATATCTTTGATTATTTCTCTGACAATTATCGCACCAATTTTTTTTTTTTTTTTGTTTCCTGGGCAAATTGAATCGTAGGCAACTGGACTTGTATTAAATTGTCTGTGAAGACGTTTCTCCTCTGATCCAAGAGGCTTCATCAGTTCCTACGCAACAAATCTCACTAGTCCAACTAGCTGGACTAAGACAGTGGAGTGAGACCCAGGTATTTATGAAGCTCCTTGGATCAGAGGAGAAACGTCTTCCCAGACTAACACAAGTCCAGTTGCCTACGACTCAATCTGCCCAGAAAAGAACGATGACCTGGATGAATGAAAATGACCAATAGATTTATCACACCAATAAAATCTAATCTATAAGGGGGGGGGGGGGGGGGGGGGCTCTGGGCCCGAGGCAACGGCCCTGTTGCACCGCCCCTGTGTCTGTCTGTCTGTTGGTCTACACACACACACACACACACACACACACACACACACACACACACACACATGACATGTTGTCACCGCCTTGTTAAAATGTGTTGATGTGGATCAGTGGTGGTTTGTCCCAAGGCTCTGGTTCAGGTCTGGGTTCGGGTCTAGATCTGGGTCTGGGTCCAGTTCCAGGTCCAGTTCCAGGTCTGGGTCCGGGTCCATGGTCCTGGTCTGGGACCGGGGGGCGAGGTCGAGCACGTGCGGCTGATTACCAGTCCGCGGCTGTTAGCGGAGGGATCTGTGGATGCGGCGGTGACGCGGTGATTAGATCTGAAGGTGAATCCGCTGCTCGGTCACATGATCAGATACATCCAGCTGCTGCCGCGGCGCCGCCCTGGTCCTGGTCCTGGTCCTGGTCCTGGTCCTGGTCCCGGTCCCGGTCCCGGTCCCGGTCCACATCTGGATCTACAGCTGTTCATGTTGAAGCAGCTTCGGTTCTGGTCCCACTAAACCTTGATCCAGGTCCAGATGCTCCAGGTCCAAAGGAGCCGAATTAAAACTTTTTAAGTCCAGTTGTGATGTTTAAAGTAACGGACCCGTGGTTCTGATCTCTAGGACCTGATACCTGGATCAGGAGTATTATGGGATGGATGGAACAGACGCGGTACCGGGAGCTGGTTTCACTGACTCCGCACAGTTGAGTCCGTTGCGTAAAGACCGGATCAGACCCGGACCCAGTTCAACTATTAAACTATTAAACTATTAAATCTAATAGTTCAGTATCTGGACCCGCGGCTCCAAGCAGCAGCAGCGGACTCTCCGTACCGGGTTCGATTCCGACGTTGCTGCGTAAAAAGAGTCCAGTCCGGTTCCACATGAACCCGCAGAGACCGAACCGGGTCAGAGCCGCTGCTGCAGAGAGAGTGTGTGTGTGTGTGTGTGTGTGCAGGCACGTGCACACATAGGGCCCAAAGGGTGCTTGAGCCCCTGCCCTTTTTGCCTCGTATTAAAAAGTGCCCTTTTTTATGTTTTTTTTTTTTTTTCAATAAATGCATTCCTGTTGTGCATGAGGATGTAAACAACCGCGCTGTAAAAATGCCACGGCTATCTACCGTACGCTTTTCCTTGTAATACACACGGTATTGTGTATGTACGTTGGTGTGTGTGTTGTCCGCTGCTGCTCCGCTCTGTCCCTCACTGAGGGGCGGGGCTGCCCCGCGGTGCGCGCTCCCTCACATGCACGTCCAGAGAGAGAGAGAGAGAAGTAGAAGCTGCTGCCTCATCGATAACCCGCACATATATGAGACGTGACAGTGGAGAGACTTGTGTCGAATCTTGTGAGTTATAAATCCACCAACATAACTTCCTTGTCGGTTCTGACAAGTCGCCGTCCACTTATTCAACGAGCTTGATAAGAGTCATATTTAAGAAAAGCCCCATTTGTGTTTGTTTAGCTGACTGCTTGTTAAGAGTTAAGCCCCACCCCGTCCTCTGTCTAACATCACCTGAATGTAGTGAATAACAGCAGCAATAGGAGGAATCACTCACTCAGCTTGATTTCACTGACTATTTGAATTCGTTTCCAGATATTGAGTTACTGGTAATTGTGACTTTGCTGTGGTAAATATTGCTACTGTTGGTAAATATGCACAGTAGCAGTCACAGTAGTCATTTCTTGGTTTTGTGTGTGTAGGCTGTAGGCTTAGCCTACTTTTTTTTTTTTTCTGCAAGCCATGTTAATGTGCACCCAATACCATATTAGCCTTAGCCACCAGTTCAGAAGTCATGACTCTGTTTCGGGAAGTTGGGAAATAGGTCCAGCGTGTTGACTGCAGTCCTGAAGGCGTGCAGGCTTTCTCTACCGACTAAATAGTAACTGTAATTTATTTTTATTTATTTATTTTGATATTAAGGCCTTGTACACTGCCCTTTTCTGATGTTGAGCCCCTGCCCCTCTATAGTCATGTGCACGTCCCTGTGTGTGTGTGTGTGTGTGTGTGTGTGTGTGTGTGTGTGTGTGTGTGTGTGTGTGTGTGTGTGTGTGTGTGTGTCCGGTGGTTCCGTGGACTTACACCCAGGTGGCTCCGCAGCGCAGCGGCCACGCGCACAGCACCAGCAGCAGCGTCACCGTGCACGCGCGTCCCAGTCTCAGTCCGCAGGTCCGAGTCTCCATGGCTCCATCAGGTCCAACAACCCGGTCCCGTTAGTCCCGGTCCTGGTCCCGGTCCTGGTCCCGTTAGTCCCGGTCTCAGTCCATGTCTGTCCCGGTCCCGGTTCGATCCCCGCTGTGAGCCGCTGCTGCTGTCACGCTGCTGCTGCGTCCGCACCGTTTTATCCCGCGGACGGAGGATCCTCATTGGACCAGCGGTGACGTCAGAGCTGCGCTCCAATTGGACGGACGCGTCAGAGGGACAGGGACTGACATCTGACGTCATCGGGGTGTTTACAGCACGTTGACACACAACAAACAAACACTCATATTCATAAATGTAAATTTCAGAATTCTTCTCCATCATTAAAGCAGAAGTGAGTGATATGTTTGTGTTAATCTAAGTCTTAAATAGTTGTATCTTCCGACAGCAATCACTTCTATAGAGTGTTTGGTCTGAAACACGGGTCTGTCAGTCACTCTGCTCTGCTCTGAGCCCAGGAGAAAACTTTCCTTGTATCCTACAACCTTTATCCAATGAGGAGAGAGAATGGCATAAAGGGGCAGTCCTCTCTGTGTGTTCAATCTGGTACAAGTTCACGGGTCAGAAGTTACGAGTGGCCGTTATAGTGACTTTCACAGGTAAAACAGGTCGGAGAAACACGAGTGGGTTGCCTGGAACGCTAAGTTGTCGTAAGTCGTAAGTTGTGACTTGAAGCTGTAATTTACGGTTTCAAAAGCCTGCCTGGAACGCAGCATTAGCCAAAACCACCGGATCACTTACTTCTGCTTTAACCTTTGTTATACTGTCATAACTGTAACTTTACTGTAACTTTACTGTTGTAACGAATGTGAGCTGGAAAGACTGAAATGTTGTTGTTGCTACAACTTTAAATAAAGTTTGAAGAAGAAAAAAAACACAACAAACACATGAACTAACACACACACACACAAACACACAACCAGACTCAACAGGTGAAAAGTTATTTCACTTTATTAAAGTTCAAAGGTAGAAAACAGATTTAAAAAAAAAAACAGATTTTCACAGTCGGAGCCATAAAAAGATACAAACAGGAGCTGATAAATATTTATATATTTATATTTATATATATTTATATACTATATAGACTCTGAGTCCAGCATGTAAACATGTCCAGAGATAATAATAATCAATAATCAATAAACATCTGTAGAAAAATAAAGATCAGAGGATTAAAGACGAGACGGAGTCAGTGAGGTAAAACACATCGATGACATCACTGATCGATCTCTGACACGATCAATAACATTAACGATCAGATGTTAGCTTTGATCAGATGATGAAGATGAAGATGAAGATGAAGAGGTAACACTACAATAAGGTTCACAACATTAGAGTAGTTACTGAGGAACTAATGAGTAGTTACTGAGGAACTAATGAGGAACTAATGAGTAGTTACTGAGGAAGTTGATGTCTCACTTTACTTCAGGGTACAAAAAGTGTAACTAATGATTAAGTAATAGTTAGTTCCTCTGTAATTTGATTAGGAGTTACTGACGAACTGGCCATTAACTAATAGTTAGTTCATCATTAGTTCCTCACTAACTACTCATTAGTTGGGGCCACGGGGCAAACGCACCGAGCACTATTGTTATACTGTGGATTTTTTCTTATCTTTACTCTTCTTCCGGACACAATTTTGAATCGCTACTTTCACCTAGAGACTTCATTTAAACTTTAAACAGTAGACACAAGTCTTGTGTATTGTCGTATTACTCCACGTTTTGATAGGTCATATAGTTTTTGATCAATCCCTGATCAATGACCATGATCATTTTTGGAGAAATTATGAGATTATAATGGGTGTGTATTGCACGGAATGTTCGTGTCAGAGTGCGTGACATCATCGGTTAGAGTGAGAGAGAGCCCAAAAAAAGTTCAGATTTTTTCTCTTTCCACACTCCTCCTGGACACAATTTACACTCTACACACATCATTTTTTCCAAATTTGTAGACAAACTTGTTGTGTCTCTCACAATGTGCTCAAAATATCAGAGAGATTTACAGAATTTGAATTATCAGCCTCTGAGTGCAGCCACGTCTGTCTCTGCTCCTCATTGACTCCAATACAAAGATTGAAGCAGATGAGAGAAGCAGAACGGACCCCTGTTTTAAAATCGCACGTTTCTGCAAAATATTTACTGTAGAAACACCAAAATCACACCAAATCGTTCAGGAAGTCCTTACAGCGATGATGGTCTGTGTTTTGTTCTGATAGGAGTTATCGCTTTGTCACAGTAAGCCCAAATGTGAGACCAGTGCAGAGGCAGAAAATCGCTCTTTTTCCTCGACGATTCTGTCTGCCTCAGCCTGGGGGGCCCCTATCGTCATTGGCAACCACCTGAAGTTGCCGTGGTAACGTCTGATTCTCAGGCCAGAGCCACAGTTCATCTACTGTGGGTTTGATTCCCATGTTGACAGAGATGGTATCTACGCCCGGCAGTAGCCCCGTGGCCCTATCAAGTTCAGTTACTAATTAGTTCCTCAGTAACGACTCTAATCTTGTGTCCCATATTGTAAAGTGTTACCGATGAGGATGATGAAGATGATGACACACACACACACACAGTCAGGTCCTGGTTCTGGTTCTGGTTCTGGTCCTGGTCCTGGTTGTAGTTCTGGTTCTGGTCCTGGTCCTGGTTCTGGTCCTGGTCCTGGTTGTAGTTCTGGTTCTGGTTCTGGTTCTGGTTCAGGTTCTGGTTTTGGAGCAGATGCGGCTCAGCAGGATCTCAGAGTACACCTGGTTGACTGGTCCTCTCACGTGATAGGTCCAGCCGTCCTTAGGCCCCGCCCCCTGCTCCACCTCCGGCCCAGCTGATTGGCCGGTGCTGTTGCCTGGCGACGGCCTGGAGGACCAGAGCTTCTCCACCTGTGAACAACCACAGAAGAAGAGTTTGTAAACCAGGGTTGTGTCCGAAATCACTCCCTCATTTCCTCCTCCCTACTCACTATATAGTGAATTCAATATAGTGACTCACTGGTCAAATAAAAAAACACTACTCCGCCGCACAGTTAATGACGTATTACGTCGCGTAATTAAAACGTTCTGACCGCGATCCTAACGGCTGGTGTAGGTACCATGGATACAACCATGGTAACGGCCGGTGTAGCATAGACCTACGGGTGTGCCAACATAAAAAGAGGAGTAAAGCAATATATTAAGCGGTAATATACTTAAGCATCAAAGATGTTCAATCAAACCCACACAGTTTGAAACAACGTTCAAAACACACACAGCCACTCACAACTAAGCATAAAGTCCGCTAGCTTAATGCTAACGTAATGTAAAACACCATAGACGGGCTAACAGAAATTAGCCTTGCTATCCAGAGTCTGTGGTCAGTTTATAACGCTTGTTAGGAAATTTGCTCTGACGTTTGTTGTGGGAGTCTGTGGAAGCCGCGACCGGACAACTCTGACAGCTGGACACATTTATTGAGGCTGCTGCACTACTGCATTTATTTGGTAGCTACACCGGTCACTACTGCATTTATTTGGTAGCTACACCGGTCACTACTGCATTTATTTGGTAGCTACACCGGTCACTACTGCATTTATTTGGTAGCTACACCGGTCACTACTGCATTTATTTGGTAGCTACACCGGTCACTACTGCATTTATTTGGTAGCTACACCGGTCACTACTTCATTTATTTGGTAGCTACACCGGTCGCTCTGGGCCGCTGTGGTAACGGCGATCCGTGACCGCAATGCATGATGGGATATCTTGCTCTGGTTAGTGACCATGGGATGTTCACTACATTTGGCAGTGAATTGTGGGATAGATTCAGTCACTATATAATGAACATTAATAATCACTGAACATTCGGACACCACTACAAAATGGCCTGGTTACTATATAGTGAGTAGGGGGGGATTTCGGACACAGCCCAGGTCTCTCCACTGATTGGTTTCTTCCTGCTCTTCAGTGATTGGTTCGTGGGCCGTGGTTACCGTGGTTACCTCGTGGAAGTGGCAGGCGCAGCGTCCCTGCAGGAACTCCTTGTAGCGACCCATCGTGATGCTGAACGTGTCGATCGCCTCATACCCATGATGCTTTGCAGCGGCGATGATGTCGTCATTCTCTTTGTCCAGATCCTGGATCTCACTCTGGAAACAGACACACACACACACACACACACACAGAGATGCTTGAGGCTCCGCCCCCTCACAGGTGACAGCTTGAGGCTCCGCCCCCTTATTTAAACTCAGAGATATAATTAAGCAATATATCACTCCAGGCCGTGGTCTCTGCTCATTCTACCACTCTAAGGGGCGTTGTTCCCCCTTAGAGTGGTAGAATGAGCAGAGACCACGGCCTGGAGGGATATATTGCTTTTATAAAACGGTTACCAATAATGACAATATGAAAGAGGACATGTAGTTTTCTTCAAGCAGAATAAAAATCTGTTCCCAGCTGTCCAGACGTTAGCTCCAAGTAGCTCTGTCACTGCTCAGTCCCCTCTACCATTGTTAACCCTCTGGAGGTCAAAGTTCACCTTAAACATGTCAATTACACTACTTTACTACATTTTTAACATCGTAAAAACATCAGCTGTCTGTTGCTACGGACTGCAACAGTCCGTTGTCATGGATACATGACAACAACTTCCATTCATACCAGTCATACGTGCCTGAGGCGGAGTGATAGCCTACGCTGTGATAAGGCTTTAGAATAGTAGCCGTGGTGGTATATGCTTATAACATCGTTGAGACAAAACACAAAACATTTGAGACGAACAATGAACACATCAGAAATACCACATCAATTCAGCCTTCAAACAGAGGAGTCTCGTTAAAAACAGGAGCAGTTGGAGGTGAAATTAGATTTAAACTGTCCTAATGAAAAGAGTTTCTGGTGAGTTTCAGGTGGTTCTGCAGAGGGTTGCAGGTCGCAGGTGCAACAGGAAGAAAAACTGAAATTTTCAAACTCAGTGTGAAGAGAAGGAACCTGCAGTGTGAGCTGGTCCAGTTAAAAGATACTAAAGAGTTAATACAGGACGGTGAAAGACCAGTGAGGACTTTAAAGATAAATAAGACGTACCAGACTGAGGGAGCGGATCCCATCCACCTGCAGGTGGAAGCCCAGACCCAGAGACTTCACCACCACCATGACGTCGCCCAGAGACTCTCTGTGGGGGGAGGAGGGGGGGGGCTGTTGTCATGTTGTCATAGTAACCACCGTCTGCATCATCCTCATCCTCATCATGATGAGTGAACTCACCGGTCCAGCACCTCCCTCACCGTCCTCAGGTGCTCCGTGTTGAGCCACTGGACTCCGCCCACCACCAGCACCGTCCGCTCAGAGTTCACCAGAGGTCGTGACCTTTAGGAGCACAGGCCCAAAGTTAACCTCTGACCTGCAAAGTAACTATGCTACGTTGTTAGTTCAACTAGCCGGAGCTTTAGTGAGTCCAGGTTGAGGAGAGGAAGCCTGAGGAAGCTGAACTTCATCCAGCTGCTCATTTTGTTCTGACAAGTCAGAAACACTAAAACTAGACTAAAATCAGTTTTCGTCGACTAAAACTACACGAAAATAGTCCTGGGTTATTCTGACTAAAATAGGACTAAAATGCTCAGAGTTTTAGTCGACTAAAACTTGACTAAACAAAAAAGAGCATGAACCTGACTAAAACTAATAAAAACTAAAATGACAGTTTGGCACAAAGACTAGATTAAATTAAAAAAACAACACTAGTCACATCACCATGACGACAATGTGAACAACCTGTGTCTCTGAGATGGTTTAGACACAGCAACAGAGGATCTTTACTCTCTCCTCCTTCTCACCATCTCTTTATCTACAGGTGGTGAACAGACTGTAGATGAAGAGGTGCCTCCCCCCCCCCCCCCCCCCCCCCCCCCCCCTCACCTGTGCAGCAGCTGCAGCAGCGCCTCTCTGAACGTGCCCCCCCCTCCCCTCACCTGAGCAGCAGCTGCAGCAGCGCCTCTCTGAACGTGCCCCCCCCCCCCCCCTCACCTGAGCAGCAGCTGCAGCAGCGCCTCTCTGAACGTGCCCCCCCCCCCCCCTCTCACCTGTGCAGCAGCTGCAGCAGCGCCTCTCTGAACGTGGGCCTCTGCTCCCTGTCCAACCAGAACTGGGGGTAGTAGCTGTAGCTGACGAGGCTCCGCCCCCCGTTCAGGGCTCCGTACACCTGCGTGTCGTGAGCTTTGCCCCAGACGTCCAGGCTGGAGTTGACCCGCTCCATCAGGAAGTACATCATCCCCCGATTGGTCGAGTCCCCGATGAACAGCACCTGAAGGGGGGGGGGGGGCTCACGCAGGTCAGTTTAGAACTGTTTATTAAAGGGATAGTATCATTTTTTTAAAGTGTGGTTGTATGATCTCCAAATAGCCCCCAAGTACTTTAATTGCAGTAGAAGACTCTCTGCACTCCTCCCGTTAGCAACGCCAGCCCATAATAGCCCTGCCCAGAGATTTACAACATACAGTGTTGTGAACAGACCCAAAGAAACGGCCTATTTTCACGGCCTAAAAGAGGTTTTACCTGAAAAAAAACACACAGTTCCATTGTTCACTATAATATAATTTTTTCCAGCCCCTCAAAGTTCAGGAAAAACACAGTTTTTATTTGGACCTAACCAACTGCTGATCGGCGGGCGCTAACCCTGGGCGGAGGGATACGTGAGGTGGTTAGGTCCAAATAAAAAGTGGTAACGTAGATATGAGACTTTTTTTATAACCAAATAGAAACTCCTCGTTGTCCCTTTAAACAGAGTTTTTCTTAGATAACAAAGTGGAACCACTCTTACTCGTATACAGCTCATAAAAAATAAAATTTCAATTTCTTTTTAAATACCTGTTTCCTTTCAATACAACAGAGGTAGTGAGGTAGATTATTCCACAGAGTTATTGCTCTATCCACCTTTTTCCGAACGTCAACAACGTAGCCTGTTTTGCCGGTTTTGCTCTTCCGGTGGAATTTTATGTTTACGTTTCCATGGTTTCGGTAGTCGCGGTAAATGCATGGATTTCTTTTCTTCTTTTCTCAATGAAAATCTGTAAAACGCATGAATCACCACACCAGCTTTTAACAATAGATATCACACAAATTGACATCCGTGTTAAAAGCCAGCGTTAATAGATCCATGCGTTTACCGTAACTATGACAACGACTGAAAACCATGGAAACGTAAACGTACAATTCCACCAAACCGGCTTTGACCACAGATGACGTTGGGAAACTTGTGGATAGATAAAAGATGGTGATGACCTCTCAGCTCTGAGCTCACCTTCCTGTCGGTCATACAGTCCTGCAGCAGGGGGCGGGGCACCGGCCGGTGGGAGCAGCCGTCTGGTTGCCAGGCAACCTCCCGCCAATCACACGTCCTGTTGTCAGAACAGCTGAGACACGGGACCACCCACCGCCCTGGTGAGACAGGTGAGACAGGTGAGAGGACAGAGACAGATTTATATTTAGAATACTGGGAAAAGAAAAGAAAAACTCAAAGCAGACTAAATTGTTATTTAACTCTAAACAGAGAATATAAATTGGCCGAATACCTCCACTCTGTTATGGCGCATTTCCACTAGCACGGCTCGGCTCGATACGGTACGGCTCGGCACGGCTCGGCTCGGTTTGGTTGTGTTTCCATTACAACTGAGTATCACTAGTGCCGCCGTGACGTCATTTACACGTCGCCGAGCAACGCTCTAAACTCTGTAATTATATAACTTTAGCAACATTTGAAACATTTTCAGGCGAGAAAGTAGTCGTTTAGATCCCCAACGTGTTGAAAATCTGACTAAATACCAGCTGTTTACAATTTTGTTTCAACGAAGTCGGCGTTACTAAAGCTAGCCGTAGTGAGCAACGCACTTCCGGTTATTTTCACAAAATAAAATACCCGTTGCCTTTTATCATAAGGAAAGCCATTACGATAGAATTGGTGCTTTTACTTTGAAAACAGGAAGTGAACCTACCTTCGCTGTAGCTAGCTTTAAACCGCCGTTTTGACTGCTCTCGTCCCGTTAACGGCATTTAACCGTTCAATATGCCTTACCGGAGAGTCTGGCCAGCTCTGAGATCGGCCTGGTTCATTGTAAAACATTTATTTATTGATGTAAATGTGGTGTTTTCTGTGCGTACAGACCCCAAGGCAGTGCTGCTCTTCTGTCTAACCACAAACAAACTTCTGCTACAGCCACTTGTTAGATTTCATCAATGAGACCAACATTTAAGAGTTTAACCAGCCGGTGGTAAACCTCTAAAAGCCATCGGGGAAGTTAATTAGCGGTCTGTTCTCCTCGGGGTGACGGTGGTAGGCTGGCCGGCGGAGCACGTCAGGAGCCGGGCTGCTGCCTCTGTGATGTCGCGGTCGCTGCTCGGACCTGGAGCTTCACTTCTCCGAAAAACATCGGGGCAAACTTCTAAACAGCCGTCGTTTGGATAAACTAACCGCACATGGGGATCTAAACAGTTACTTTCTCTCATGAAAAAATATTAAAACTTAATAAAGTCACGTAATAACAGAGCCAGTCTCAATATTAGAAATTCTCTGGTAATAACAGGCTTCAGGCTTCAGCAGGAACATTTCTGTTGTCGGTCGTCGCTTCCAGTGACGACACTCATCGGCCAATCAGTGGAAGGCAGTCGGCTGACGTCACGTTTTAGTAACGCTTCGGCTCGCTTGGAACCAGGGCTGAGGTGATACCAAAAATGTACCCGGTTGCAGGTACTGCGTGCTAGTGGAAACACGCAATAGCGCGCCGAGCCGTGCCGTACCGAGCCGAACCGTGCTAGTGGAAATGCGCCATTAGAGACATAAAACAAAGACTGATCCTGACCAAGTACAGGCTGAGTGACCAGCAGCTGGCTGTAGAGAAAGGACGACACCGACAGACATGGCTGCCCAGAGAGCAGCGGCTATGTGCTCACTGCTCCACAGGAGAGATAGAGACAGAGATGCACTTCCTGCTCCACTGTGAGAAATACTCGTTAATAAGAGACGCTCACTTTAAAGAAATAACTAAGAGAATCAAAAGATTCCACCTACTAACACCAGAGGAGAAGATGTCCGTCCTGCTGGGAGAAGGGACAGCAGCTCCTCTGGCAGCTAAATATGGAACTGCTTGCCACAACCTGAGGGACTCTTTAACATCTTAACTTCATACCAATAAAGCTGTTTGAACTGAATTGACAGACAGGTGAGACAGGTGAGACAGGTGAGAGGACAGACACCTGGGACGTGTCCGGAGCTGCAGGTCTGTTGTGGACTCTGAGTCCTGGTGAACGGCTGGAGACCACAGTCCTGACGGGGCCGGACCAGCAGTCCACAGTCCTAGAACCAGAACACACACACACACACACACACACACACACACACACACACACACACACACACACACACACACACACACACACACACACACACAGCAGTTTGTGCTGACTGTCGGTGTGAACAGGAGTCGTCTTTGTTTTTTGTTCCAACCTTCTTAGGTGTACCATTTGGTCAGTGGATCGTATCGTTTTGTCCGTGTACCGTTTAGTCAGTGGATCGTTTGGTCAGTGTACCATTTGGTCAGTGCATCGTTTGGTCAGTGCATCGTTTGGTCAGTGCATCGTTTGGTCAGTGAATCGTTTGGTCAGTGAATCGTTTGGTCAGTGCATCGTTTGGTCAGTGAATCGATGATTTGAATACTAGTAAAAATCCCACAGTCAAGTGCCATTAGGTAGTGTTAATGTGGAAAACGGTCCGGGCGGGAATCACCGTTTGGTCAGTGCATCGTTTGGTCAGTGCATCGTTTGGTCAGTGAATCGTTTGGTCAGTGTATCATTTGGTCAGTGCATCGTTTGGTCAGTGCATCGTTTGGTCAGTGCATCGTTTGGTCCGTATATCGTTTGGTCAGTGCATCGTTTGGTCCGTATATCGTTTGGTCAGTGCATCGTTTGGTCCGTGTATCGTTTGGTCAGTGCATCGTTTGGTCCGTATATCGTTTGGTCAGTGTATCATTTGGTCAGTGCATCGTTTGGTCAGTGCATCGTTTGGTCAGTGCATCGTTTGGTCAGTGCATCGTTTGGTCCGTATATCGTTTGGTCAGTGCATCGTTTGGTCCGTGTATCGTTTGGTCAGTGCATCGTTTGGTCAGTGCATCGTTTGGTCAGTGCATCGTTTGGTCCGTATATCGTTTGGTCAGTGCATCGTTTGGTCCGTATATCGTTTGGTCAGTGCATCGTTTGGTCCGTGTATCGTTTGGTCAGTGCATCGTTTGGTCCGTATATCGTTTGGTCAGTGAATCGTTTGGTCAGTGCATCGTTTGGTCAGTGCATCGTTTGGTCCGTATATCGTTTGGTCAGTGCATCGTTTGGTCAGTGCATCGTTTGGTCCGTATATCGTTTGGTCAGTGCATCGTTTGGTCAGTGAATCGTTTGGTCAGTGAATCGTTTGGTCAGTGAATCGTTTGGTCAGTGTATCATTTGGTCAGTGCATCGTTTGGTCCGTATATCGTTTGGTCAGTGCATCGTTTGGTCAGTGCATCGTTTGGTCCGTGTATCGTTTGGTCAGTGCATCGTTTGGTCCGTATATCGTTTGGTCAGTGCATCGTTTAGTTGTTGGATTTTCTTTTGACGAATGGGAATTAAAAAACAAAAATCATTGGTTTATTCTATTTTCATTTTGAAATACAGAAAATAAAATTGAAACACAAAGCGTTGTTGTTTCAATGCTGACATGGAGTCCGGCAGACAGTAAACATCAAACACCGCTGGACGGAACAGTAAAAACAAACAAACGGTCCGATGGCACAATGGCAAGACGCGTCACCATGTTGCTATGGCAACGCCAACATGCTCGTACTCGTATGTCACGGCAAAAGTTAAAGTATTCGAACTGTGGGCGGCGTCACCGTTTGGCGGCCCTTACCCAAGTTTTACCGTCATTGTCGTCGTTTGCACTAGAATGACATTCGGTCCGCCGTCTCCATGGCAACGCAGCATAAGGGTCAAAGAACAATTAACTACATTTTAAAAACTGTTTGATTTTCATGTTCTAGTTCACATAACGAAAAATAAAATAAAACAAGTCTCTCTACAGTCTCACCTTGTAAACAACGACTTCCAGGGTCAGAATATGAAACAAAAACCCTTTGTTTTCTAGTGATTTTATTTTTGTTTATATGAACTAGAACATGAAAATTAACATTAAATGTAGCTCATTGTTCTTTGATGCTCAGAAATAAAAAAGCTTTGTATCATTTTTTGTTTTTCAAAATGAAAATCCAATAAACCGATCAGTTTTTGTTTTTTATTCCCATTCATCAAAATAAAACTCAACGGCCAGAAGACAAACTGACCTCTGACCTCTGAGCTGAATGTGTTTTAACCCACTGTCAGCTGGTATAACTACTATTTCTTCATAACATTCTGACTATATAGGCAACATAAAATAAATCTGGACTGAAATGTGGAATAAATGAAATTCACTTTTGCAATGCAACACTATTTTACAATATTTGTCACATATTATTTTGGAGAAAAGCTTTTTGTTTTTACTGCCCAGTGTCGCTAAAATGCGTTAAAATCTAATTATAGAAACACAGAAAAAATCTATTTCAATGTAATGTTTCCAGAAAAAAGTATATTTTTATAAGTACACTTATAAACCCACTGTAGGTGGATAAAATATTCCATATTTATTATTCTTTTGTGGTTTCACCCTTTGACATTTTCAGGGGTTTCAGTCTTAAAAATGTCATTTCCAACGACATGAAATCAACATGAACCAAAATGTACATTTCAACAAATCTGATGGTTTTGAAACACTTTTTTTTTTAACTTATTAATTTTCATTTATTTACTGTAAAACTTCTTTCTTTTATTTGTCACTGACCCTTTAGTTTGTCGTGTGAGATGGAAAAACTAAAACAACTTAATAATCAGTTAAATAGAAGAACAGAGAATAGAAAGAAAGAACGAGTCACAGATTCAAACTGCACCAAGTAAAAACAACTGGTCGGCAGCGAAGCAGCTGAACTACTATGGGATGCCCCCCCCCCTCCCCCCCCCCCCTCCTCCTCCTCCTCTGTCGTCTCGTGGTCAGAGGTCAAAGGTCAAATAAACTGAACCAGCTCAGATCCTCATGAGAGACGAGTTCAGAGACACCGCCGACACACACACACACTCACACACACGTACCTGAGTGTGTGTGAGTGTGTGTGTGTGTGTGTGTGACTCCGCCCCCTGTCAGGACCAATAGCGATGAAGCAGCGAGTCCAGTTCCTCTGGTCTCAGCCAGAATAGAATAGGGTTGATTGTTATATTGTAACTAACTTAGTATAATATATTTATTTATGGGGATAGTTTATATATATTTATATTTATATTTACGAGGATATGTGTGTAGTATATATTTATTTTTGTAATTATATATTTATATAGCCTAGATATTTATGAAGTGTATATATGGTATATATTCATATAGGTGTATTATGTAGTTATGATATCTGTGTAGTTACAAACTGAAGAATAGTTAAAAAGAGGTGGGAAATTAAAAAAAAGTATTGTACTTCTTCCCACTCCTTTTTCGAACAATATGCGGTGTTTTGTTATGTCTTAGCTCTTTATTTTATTGTATTTTTTATTTTCTTTCTCTTTTTCTTTCTTTTGTATGTACAATAGTTACATACATTTTTTTTTTATACATGTTTGAAAATAAAATTCATTCATTCATTCAACAAACTTTTCATAAACCTACAAACCTTAAAACTTAATGATATCGTGGACGATAAAACTGCTCAAATGATGTTTAAAGTCAATAATAATCTGGACTGGAACCAGTAGATATGAACTAAGAGTGACTGACTGTATGTCTTTACAAAAGCAAAGGTACGAACAAGTGTGAAACAAAGATGTATTGATCAATTAAAGGAGTCAATCAATGGAAAAATCTAGAATTAGAAATCAACTGTGCAACACACTTAAAGGGACAACGAGGAGTTTCTATTTGGTTATAACAAAGTCTGATATTAATGTGGATGAATCTACGTTACCACTTGTTAATGGTCCATTTTAGATAAATCTATGGTTTTGTCTCTATGGTTATTTTGTTATTATTAGTGGTGGTGGAAATGCTGGGCGAGCCGACCAGCGTTTCTTTACTTTCGGTTTCGTGGCGAGTCATGAGAATAACGCCGCCGAAAATAATAAAATAAATATAAAACTGAATTATAAATAAATACCAGTGTGCTCATAAACTGCTGTATGGAGAATATGCAGGTTTTTTGAGTGAATGAGTGAACGGAAAAAAGGTTCATTTACAGTAAAAAGGCAAAATAAGCTGCTGCTTCAGCCGATACCTTTTTGGTCAAAGTGTGTGTGTGTGATGTTGGTGTGTCTGAACTCAGCCCAGATGACACACACACACACACACACACACACACACACACACACACACACACACACACACACACACACACACACACACACACACACACACACACACACACACACACACACACGCCCTCTGAGCTGCAGGTTTCTCTGGGCGCCGTCACATTCCTCACCGCGCCGTCGCTCCTGGCGACAAAGTGCGATGAGAAAACTTAACAGGGATTTTCTTGTTCGTACCTGAGCTCAGTGTAAAGCTCAAACACGCGGCGCTGGTCCGAGACCCGGTCCGAGACCTCAAACAGGCCGCCGCCGTCGCCGCCGGCAACCGCCTTTCATCCCCGCCCAGCGTCTGAGGCGCCGCCACGTAGGCAGAGGTCGACAGTAATGGAGTAAAGTTACTTTGAGTACTGTACTTATCTTACTGTACATATCCAGAGGATTTGTACTCTACTTGAGTATTAGATTTCTTTGCTACTTATTACTCTTACATAGGGATGTCACAATTACTTGTTTTCACAATTAAAGCAGATATCAGCTTCACAGCCGTTTCGGCTAATGCTGCGTTCAAGGCAGGCTTTTGAAACCGTAAGTTACAGCTTCAAGTCACAACTACGACTTGGTAGCGTTCCAGGTAACCCGTAGCTCGTGTTTTTACCATCCTGTTGTCTGTGAAAGTTCCCTATAACGGCCACTCGTAACTTCCGACCCGTGAACTCGTACCAGATCGAACTGGTATGACTTCACAGGAAGGAAAAACACAAAGTACGAGTTTCTTTGAACGCACCATGAGTTAGCAGCCCCCGCCCTTGTCAGGCATCAATTGGTCCTCGTGCTATGTCACCACATTCACGCGCATCCCTTGGCTGCACACACAGCCCTTCATGCCGTTCTCTCTCCTCATTGGATAACACTTGTATCCCACAAGGAAAATTTTCTCCTCGGGTTACAGCAGAGCAGAGTGACGGAGAGACTCGTGTTTAGGCTGAAATACTTCATGTAAGTGATTGCTGACGGAAAATAGGACTATTTAGGACTTATATTAACAAAAACATTCCACTGATATCTGCTTTAATCGCGGTGTTAAACGCCAAAGTAAAGGTAAATGCACAGATACTGGTCCATTTGTCTAAAGAAATGCTGAATTGGTAGGAATTTAAATGTTTGCATGTCATTTGTATTGTAAAAAAATGATTAAAATAAACTTAAACATTTTGTATAGAGGACAATTACAGTAATGACTTAAATATTTCAAACACTTCCCCTGGAGGATTAATAACTGATCCTAAGAGATTAGTAATGTTGTTATATTTTCACTATATTTGATTTCACACATTCATAGTGTTTTGACATTTATTGATGTATAATAATCGTGATAATCGTAATACTGTGATTATTTCTCTGACAATAATCGGACCTAGAAATTCTGTAATCGTGACATCCCTACTCTTACAGCAGATGTTTGAAAGATGGGGGTGGTTAAATTAAATTAGAGTTCATTCTCACTAACAAGAGTTAAAAGCTCCTTACATTCATTTAGAAACAATTAGAGTCATTCATTGATGTGGAGAATAAGACATTTACTCTGACTCTGACTTTGACTTAGAGTACAAAAAAAAAGCAAGTACTTTTTTACTCTTACTGGAGTAACATGTCGACTGAGCTACTTTTACTTGTAACGGAGTAAATTTTGACCAGTAGTATTTGTACTCTTACTCAAGTACTGGGGTCGAGTACTCTGTCCATCTCTCCACGTATGGAGTCAACACACACACACTGCAAAAACTCAAATATCTTACCAAGAATATTTGTCTCATTTCTAGTCAAAACAAATCTCATTCTACTTAAAATCAGACTCATCACATTAAAAGCAGCTTGTTTTTAGACACTTTTTACTTCTTTCAAGCTGATTTTCACTTGAAATAAGTAGAAAAATCTGATAGTGGAGCAAGTTTTTCTTTCTTATTACAAACACAAAAAACCTGCTTTCACTGGCAGATTTTTCTACTTATTTCAAGTGAGAATTAGTTTGAAACAAGTGAAAATGATCTAAAAACAAGTTCATTTTTAGGTTTTGAGTGGAAAAAGAGATTAGTTTTGACTGGAAATGAGACATTTTGACAAGAAACAAGACAAATATTCTTGGAAAGATTTTGAGTTTTTGCAGTGCAGGCCTCTTCCCACAATGCACCAGGGCAGCAGGACGCTCTGACCCCGGTCCCATTCAGACCAGAACCAGCGAGTCCTCTGAGATCAAAGACTCAGCCGGACTCAGTCCTGATCCGATCCGACTCCAGCTCCCTAATCCGGATCAGGACTCATCAGATCACATTCCCTCATCGAGCCAGAACCACCGGCCGGACCGAGGCCAGAGACCAGTTCAACATTTAGTCAAATTGGCCCAATGCCATAATCCCTATAGTCATAGCAGTAGGTTCGTTACCTTTAATTGTCGGTGCAAGCTGTTTTTAGAACGGTGGAGCAGAGCCGTGAGCTGCTCAGAGCTACGCTACGGAGGCTCATTATGGGATTTCTTGGTTTCCCTCATCAAACTCATCAAATACACAATCCAACAACTCCACAACGCTCTGGTGGACAAGTTGTGAGCTGCACATTCACCACGCTATGAGATAATAACACAACGTTACCACACAGAGTTGTTTTAGAGGGAAATTCATGCAAAACCTCTGATGCACGTTGCCTTCAGGGACAGTTTTTCATCAACAGTCTCTGTATTTACCTCTAAAACAACTCTGTGTGGTAACGTTGTGTTATTATCTCATAGTGTGGTGAATGTGCAGCTCACAACTTGTCCACCAGAGCGTTGTGGAGTTGTTGGATTGTGTATTTGATGAGTTATATATTTATTAGTTCTATTTATTTGTATGTAAATTAGCTCTGTCTTTAGCAACTGGAAAACAAAGGCACCTAATGTGTCAATAAATTTAAATCTGAGACCGAGGAACTGGACTTCACCTCTATTGGTCCTGACAGGGGGAGGAGTGTGTGTGTGTGTGTGTGTGTGTGTGTGTGTGTGTGTGTGTGTGTGTGTGTGTGTGTGTGTGTGTGTGTGTGTGTCTCACCTGTACGAAGCTGCAGGTCACGTGGTCTCCGAACATGGGCAGACTCGGCCGGCTCTCGCGGGTCACGTGGACGGTGTAGATCGTCATGACGACGGGCTGCGGCCCGGCGTCGTCGTCCGTCACCAGGATGCTGATCCGGCTGTTGCCGAGGCCGACCGGGTAGTTCGCCATCCTGCATGAGGTCACAGAACGCCGCCAGTCAGGAGCCAATCAGGAGCCGGTCTGGTGGTCTTCACATTTTACCACTTTCTTCTGGAATTTGTAAACTTCTTTTTTTTGAGAATTTTTTACCACTTTTTTTTTCTGAGAATTTTTTACCACTTTTTTGGGGGGGGGGGGGAGAATTTTTGAGGATTTTACGGAACAGGATTCGAGTCGCTGTGGAAAAACAGTGAGTTCTGACTTTTTTTTAAATTTTTCACTCAATTCTGAGATAAAAGTCAGAACCTTTTTACCACTTTTTTCTAGAATTTGTAAACTTTTTTTTGTTTTGAGAAATTTTTACCACAAAATTATTATTATTATTATTATTATTATTATTATTATTATTATTATTATTATTATTATTATTATTATTATTATTTTATTTTGGGGGGAAATTTTACCACTTTTACTCAAATTTTTTTTTTCCCAGAATTTCCGACACTTTTTTCTAAAAAAATAAAAAAAATCTTTTTTGGGAGAAATTGTACCAGTTTTTTCCAGAAAGTTCTCTACAATATTTCCACAAATTCACCCCAGTGGCCCTAATTTTAAAAAAGTAACGTCCTTCAGTCTCAGAACAAATATTTGTGTATTTCTGGTGTTTGCTTCAATGGGTCCGTGGTCTAATTTGGGTCAATTTAGGGTCCTTGTTGTAAAACAGTTTGGGAACCACTGGTCTGGGTCCTGGTCTCAGGTCCTGGTCTGGGACCTGGTCCTGGTCTGACCTGGGTCCGTGGTGCTGGTCCAGATGGACTCGGCAGGCGGCGCTGACCGGTTCTGGCCGGATGCGGACGGTGGCGGTGTCGAAGGTCACCTCGGCGTGGTACTCCTTCACCGCCGGGCTGAAGGGCGGCGAGAGGGGGAGGGGCGGCGAGGTGTAGATCTGCCGGAGCCGCGGCTCCACACACCCACCTGACACACACACACACACACAAACACACACACACACATCAACCGACCAATCACAGGGCTGCACACTAGAGCCGTCAGAACTTCACTGTTCAAACAGAATCTAATTATTTTACAGTAACAATGAAACATCTGAAGGTGAAACTGAACAAAACTAAACACATTGATGAAACGAACTATGTTGTTGTAGTCCAGGCAAAATAGCGTTTAGTCCGACAGACTAATTGTAACAGAATGTTTTTCACCATAAATCATTTCTATGAGGTGTCCAGAACAACATACTAAAAGTCCTAAGAAATCCTAGTTGGGGAAATATGTTTAATTCTCATCAATCCAACATTGATTTACTGTATAAAGTCTATGGTGCCAATAAGGCCAGAAAACAATACACCCCAATGGGGCTATTTTGGACCATAAGTCAATTAGTGTTGAGCTCATTTGCATATTTAAAATAAATTTTCCAAGAAACTTGAATACAGAAAATGTTACTTTTCATGGATACTTTCATTGTGTAAAGTTTCATTGTGGTAGGAGTAAAGGAAAAAAAAAAAAAAGCCTATTCGGGTTTATTTTGGGCATATTCAATTAGTGTATTGCTCATTTGCATATTCAAATTAATAAAAAAAACAAACTTGTAATACAAAAAATGTTACTTTTCATGTATACTTTCATGGTGTAAAGTTTCATTGTGATAGGAGTAAAGGAAAACAGCCCCATTGAGGTGTATTGTATTGGCACCGTAGACTTTATAGTCCAGGCAAAATAGCGTTTTCCGACAGACTAATTGTAACAGAATGTTTTTCACCATAAATCATTTCTATGAGGTGTCCAGAACAACATACTAAAAGTCCTAATGAATCCTAGTTGGGGAAATATGTTTAATTCTCATCAATCCAACATTGATTTACTGTATAAAGTCTATGGTGCCAATAAGGCCAGAAAACAATACACCTCAATGGGACTATTTTTTTCCTTTACTCCTATCACAATGAAACTTTACACAATGAAAGTATCTATGAAATGTAGCATTTTTTGTATTACAAGTTTCTTTGAAAATGAATTTGAATATGCAAATGAGCCACACACTTATCAAATATGCCCAAAATACACCCGAATAAGCTTAATTTTTTCCTTTACTCCTACAACAATGAAACTTTACACAATGAAAGTATACATGAAAAGTAACATTTTTTGTGTCTTTTTTTGTGTTTTTGTCGTCATGGAGACGGTGTCGACAGCAGCGTCTCACCTGCAGCTGTGGCTCCGCCCGGCGACAAGGAAACAGCCGGCTGCTGATTGGTCGAAGAAGCTCCAGCGTCGTCGCCTCTGTCACAGACAGGAAGTGAGTTTAAGGTTTTTACTTCCTGTTTTTACATCTGCTGAGTCGCCGCAGCAATGAATTATGGGATGTTTCCTCACCTGGAGCTCAGGTTCCTCTGGAGCTCGTAGTGACGGACGATGGAGACGAGGAGGTCGGACACACTCAGAGGAGAGGAGGAGGAGGAGGAGGAGGAGGAGGAGGAAGAAGACGAAGAGGAGGAGGAGGAAGAGGATGAAGAGGGGTAGAGCTGCACAGAAACAATAAACAGCATCTTACTTTGTGTGTCTGTGTCAGTGTGTGTGTGTGTGTGTGTGTGTGTGTGTGTGTTGTTGCAGCTCGGTGCAGCAGCTCCACCTGCTGGTTCTCAGCTGAAACTGACACAGTTCACTAAACTCATTCTGCTCTTTTCTGCAAAACCTTCAACAGACAACACGTTGTTCTCATTTAATTTCACACTGTGATACACACGTGTTGTAAAACTGTGAACACTTGCAGCAGAATGTGAACACAGCTCCAACACACTGTCGTCTATTACACACAACAAGTCAAACCTGAACACACACACACACACACAGATGTGTAACTTTGTGCTCAGAGCTCAGGAGACACAGTGAACCAGACACAACCAGACTGTTACTGAGGAAACAGACGATCACAGCACGTTAAAGGCTGAATACTGAGAAAACAGCAGAACAGCTCCGTCTGCTGGTCACAGACTGGAACTACAACTACAGGATACTCAAGTGGATTCACCACGCTATGAGATAATAACACAACGTTACCACACAGAGTTGTTTTAGATTAGATTAGATTAGATTAGATAAAACTGTATTCATCCCGAAGGAAATTATTCTGCCAGGCCGCTCCAGAGAAAATAGAAATAAATAGGATACAAGGAGGAAAATATATGACAAAATATATCCTGCAATGTCTAGACAATATACACAACAAAGAAGCAACCTAGATATAAGTTAAAAGTTAAATACAGTGCAACATTAATTTAAAAAATTGCACTCATGTTTTAGAGGGAAATACAGAGACTGTTGATGAAAAACTGTCCCTGAAGGCAACGCGCATCAGAGGTTTTACATGAATTTCCCTCTAAAACAACTCTGTGTGGTAACGTTGTGTTATTATCTCATAGCGTGGTGAATGTGCAGCTCACAACTTGTCCACCAGAGCGTTGTGGAGTTGTTGGATTGTGTATTTGATGAATTTGATGGAGGGAAACCAAGAAATCCCATAATGAGCCTCCGTAGCGTAGCTCTGAGCAGCTCACGGCTCTGCTCCGCCGTTCTAAAAACAGCTTGCACCGACAATTAAAGGTAACAAACCTACTGCTATGACTATAGGGGTTATGGTGATGGGCCGGTTTGACAAAATTGAACTAACCCTTTTAAATTAGACTCATCACATAAAAAGCAGCTTGTTTTTAGACACTTTTTACTTCTTTCAAGCAGATTTTCACTTGAAATAAGTAGAAAAATCTGATAGTGGAGCAAGTTTTTCTTTCTTATTACAAACACAAAAAACTTACTTTCACTGGCAGATTTTTCTACTTATTTCAAGTGAAAATTAGTTTGAAACAAGTGAAAATGATCTAAAAACAAGTTCATTTTTAGGTGATGAGTCTTATTTTAAGTGGAAAGAGTTTAGTTTTACTATAGGGATTATGGTGATGGGCCAATTTGACAAAATGTTGAAGCCGTGTGGACGTCCGACCGGACAAGACATGTCTCACCAGCTGGAAGGATGATGACGTCATCACCTGGCGCTGAAACCTCAGCAGCAGAAGGAAGTCGTCCTCGGAGAGACACAGACTGTCTGTCCCTCTGCAGCCGCTGCCGCCGCCGCCCGGTGTCCTCTCTGTCCCCTCCGTCCTCTCTGTCCTCTCCGTCCTCTCTGTCCTCTCCGTCCTCTCTGAGGACAGGTGAGGGAGCGTCCTCAGCAGGAAGTGCAGCGTGTCCTCCAGGATCAGGTCTCTGGTCACCTGTCCGTCAAACGTGTCTTCACTCAGAGAGGAGAACGTCAGGTCGGTGTCCACCTGGAGGGACAGAGACAGAGACAGAGACAGAGACAGAGGCTGTTTTCGAAACTGCATACTACCGTACTGTATACTACATACTGCGTTAGTATGTACTGTATACTGCATACTGAATGTAGGATTCAATCTGCTACTTCAGCAGACCGACACCGTTCACACCGCAGTAACAGTATACAAGTTTCCCAGAATGCATTTCACAGCAACCGGTAGCAGTAGCTGTAAAACAGGCTAACAGCTGTTTTATTTCCCGCTCTAGCGCTGTTATTATGTAACTTTATGAAGTTTTAATATGTTTTCATGTGAGAAAGTAACTGTTTAGATCCCAAATCTACGGCCAGTTTATCCAAACGACGGCTGTTTAGAAGTTTGCTCCGATGTTTTTCAGAGAAGTGAAGCTGCAGCGACCGGGACATCACAGAGGCAGCAGCCGGTCTGCAGAGCTGCTCGGCCGGCCAACCTCCGTCCTCATCCCGGGGGAGAAAACCATCACTAATTAACTTACCCGCAGGTTTTTAGAGGTTTACCACCGGCTGGTTAAGTTATTTCTAGGAGATAAATGTTGGTCTCAGTGATGAAATCTAACAGCTGTATCAGTAGCATTAGTTAGTGTGAATGTAAAGTGAAGCTTCCTGTGTGTGTTGGACAGAAGAGCAGCGCTGCCTCGGGGCTCTGGAGCCTACGGACACAAACCACCACATTTACATCAAGAAATACATGTTTTACAATCAACACATCAGTCTGCAGTAAGTTTTATTTTATTAAACTATAGTTACGGTACACGGCTACACTATCGTCTTTGATTACGGTTAGGACGTCAGGGGAGCATTGCATTGTGGGATACAGTACGTGATGTAGACTGGTCAGATACTGGAGATATTTTCCGAATCAGTACGACATCCGGGAATTTTTCACATACTGCAGATTTTGCGTTTGTTTGCATACTGCATACTGCATTTTGGCAAAATACAGCCAGAGACAGACAGGTGAGACAGACAGGTGTCCTCGGGGACTTGGACGTGTCTTACCTGGAGGACGACAGGTGTGGTGGAGCTGCTGAACATCAGAGTGAAGGTGAGCAGCTGGTAACACAACACACACCTGAAACACACAACACACACCGACCAATCAGCTGCCAGTACTCTACCAACAACCAATCAGCTGCCAGTACTCTACCAACAGCCAATCAGCTGCCAGTAGGCTACTCTACCAACAACCAATCAGCTGCCAGTCAGTACTCTACCAACAACCAATCAGCTGCCAGTCAGTGATCAGATGATTGGTCGATCGTTTCACCTGTCGACCGTTCCTGTCGTCTGATTGGCCGATGCCGCTGCCTGCAGGACTTCACCAATCACCTTCTTCACCTGCCCCAAGGCATGCTGGGAGTCTGTCGGTCCCAGCTGCTGCAGCAGGAAGTCCCCGAGCTGAGGGGGCGGAGTCAATTAAAGGGACAGTTCAACCACACTTGTACAGGTAAACAGTCACTCCTCACTTTAATCTGAAAATCCTCCTCCAGTGCTTTTATTTTGAAGGGGTCTGGTTTCAGACAGGTGACTGACCTTCGTGGACCGTCCCCTCGCCTCCTGATTGGTCGTCACCACGCTGATGTCATGCAGGAACGATGTCAGCGGTCGGACCGAGGTCACCAGGACGTAAACGTTCACCATGGCAACCAGGCCAGAGGGCGGGGCTCTGGTCAGAAAGGAGGAACACGTACATTTTTGAAAGATTATAGAGACATTTCTGGAAGAAAAGTGGTACAATTTCTCCAAAAAAGTTGAAACATTTCTAGAAAAAAAAGTGGTAAAAAAAGTTTTAAATCCTTTAGAAAAAAAGTGGTAAAATTTAGCAATTTTTTTTTTTTTTTTTTTTTGAAAAATCTGGTAAAATTTCTCTGAAAAAGTGGTAACATTTCTAAAAATAAAAAAAAAGCTTTAAAATTTTAGAAGAAATTGGTAAAATTTATCAAAGAAATTCTAGGAAAAGTGGTAAAATAAAATAGAAAGTCAAACAATTAAAAAACAAAAAGTGGTAAAAGTAAAAATAGTATATAGTAAGTAGTACAAAGTAGTTTGTTTGTTTTTTATTGTGAAGAAACTGGTAAAATTACTCAAGAATTCTAGAAAAAGTGGTAACATTTTTCAAATATTATAGAAAAATATTGGCAAACAATAATACAAAAAGGGGTAAAATGTCTTTCAAAAAATTGTAAAAAGTAGAACAGAAAAATTGAGAAGAAACTTTTAAAATTTCTCCAAAACATTCTAGGCTGACACTTACCTGTCCAATGACAGCGGCGGCCTCTGATTGGCCGAGCCGCAGGAGAACGGCCTTCTGGGTAAATCTGGAGACAGAGACAAGCGACAGACTCCTCCCCCCGCGTCGGAGAACGCCGCCATCAGCGCCGGGATGAGGTTGACCTGAGGGGGCGGAGCCAAAGGCCACAGTGAGGTCACACAGGGAGCTCTGCTGTGATTGGATGAGCTTTGAACAGGTGAACAGGTGAAGAGTCTCACCATCTGATGAGGAAGCAGTCGGGAGAAGGAGACTCTCCGGATGCAGCTCAGCTCGGCGCCGCTCAGACACAGCAACAGGCTCCACCCACTCACTCCTGTTGCCACGGAGACGCACACAGACGGACAGTTAGAAACAGACGTTTCACCTGGTGGGGACTCGAACCACCGGACCGGTTCAGACCAGACAGGTGAGACCAGCTGGTTCACCTGAGACAAACCCAAACATCTGTCTCATATAAAAACTGATTATTTTTGTTTCCTCAAACTTTAAAGTTTAAAGAGACAAAAATAGTCCGTAAAATAGTCCGTCTCATATAAAAATTTACTATTTTTGGATCTTTAAACTTTAAATTAGAGTTAGAAGAAACAAAAATAGTCCATACAATAGTCTGTCTCTTTTCGTTTTCCAAGTGGAAGTTTCAGTAACATTACATGGTTTTGATGAGATGCAACTCCTTATTTGCAAACATTTCCAAAAGTTATCTTTTCCTATCAACTTAAATTTCTGCAACAGTTTATCAAATGACAAAAACACCCCATCTTCGAATAGATCGTTAATGGTGCTTAAACCTTTAGTGCCACTGTTTCCAAAACACAGGTTTCACACAGAAAATGTTTTATTACATCATCCAGTTGTCTAAAAGTAGTGGATGGTATCCTAATTGGTAACATCATTGCCACATAGCTGAACTGTGGGGCAACTATCATTTTTATAACATTAATTTTCCCCCACAATGTTAGTTTTAATTTTTCCCACTTATCAAGGTTTGTTTTTATCTTTTGAAGTAGGGGGTTAAAGTTTAGTGCCACTATTTTGTCCATATCCTCAGAGAGTTTGATGCCAAGATACTTCATCCCCTGTCGTACCCACCTAAAATTAAACTTCTCCACCAGACTAGAAACAGGTTTTATCTGGAACAGGAAACAGGAAACAGGAAATGGGTCGGAGCAGAAACAGGAAGTGGCTGAACAAACAGACTGTGATGTGGCTTCAAGGACCCGACCCCCCCAGGCCCCCCTCTCTAACCCCCCTCTACCCTCTAACCCCCCCCCCCCACCACCACCACCACATGTTTACCGTGGTGGGCTCGCAGCAGGCTGCTGGTCTCGGCGTATCTGGACTGGTGGACCTGGTAGTCCGTCTGCTGCAGCACCTGCTGGTACAGCTGCACCTCGGGGTCCGAGACCGGGAGTCGACCCGTCAGAACCACGGCCCCACGGGGGGGGCGGACCAGGGGGGGGCGGACCTGGACCTGGACCTGCACACAGACACAGACACAGAGAGATCAACTTCAACTTTTATTCATTTTGTCCCCCGGGGGGGCAGTTGGTTTTGCAGTAGACAAGCAAGGGACAAAACAACCCCTGAGACAAACACATACACATCCAATTACACAAAGCACAGTTCCATCAACACAGGGATGGTGATCCGCAATGCACAACCACAAGTCAACAATAGAAAGATGCATGTCAGTAGTACAGACATCAATATCTATATAAATATAAAGTGCAACAACACTGCATGTAAAAATAAAAAACAAGGTGCAAAAACACTGAATGCATGTAGCCTGGGTCTAAGCCATAGAAGAGCTCTGTCAGGTAAGAGCTGGTTGACTCCTCCCCTGACCAGAGTTTGAAGTGGAGATGGCTGCAGGGATAAAAGAGTGCTTGTATCTGTTGCTCTTAACAGGAGGGAACCTAAACCTGGCACCAGAGGGCAAGGTCTGAAGTTCCCTGAACAAGGGGTGGGTGACATCTGCCTTCCTCTCTATCTGTCTGGTGAACAGGTCAGAGAGGGTGCTCTGCTGAACTCTTGCCACTCATCTTGACTGTTTTCATGAGTGCATTTTTGGATTTAACATTGAGGTTCCCATACCAGCACATTATAGAAAAAGGAAGTACAGACTCCACACAAGATTTATACAACAAGGTCATGAGGGACCTGTCCACATGAAAGGATAATAGAGATGGAGACGTTACAGGATCACCAGATGATGCTGCAGCGCTGCTCACTCTGTGATTGGTGGAGAGAGCAGCAGTGGGCGGAGCAACAGCAGCTCTAAACACTAAACAAACATTAACATGAGTTTAGATGTCTGTGGATATTCTCATTCATCCAGGTCGTCGTTCTTTTCTGGGCAAATTGAGTCGTAGGCAACTGGACTTGTATTTGTCTGGGAAGACGTTTCTCCTCTGATCCAAGAGGCTTCATCAGTTCCTACGCAACAAGTCTCACTAGTCCAACTAGCTGGACACTAGTGAGACTGTGAACTGATGAAGCTCCTTGGATCAGAGGAGAAACGTCTTCACAGACAAATACAAGTCCAGTTGCCTACGACTCAATCTGCCCAGAAAAAAATTAGATGTGAATATTCTACATGAACATGGTTCCTTCATCTCTGGAGACAAAACCAGGACTAAGACCTGGTTCTGGACTCACACTCTCATTTGAGACGGTCAGAAGAAGAAGGAGGAGGAGAAGGACCAGGACTAGAGACCAGAGACCAGGACTGGGAGGTCGTCCTGAACTCTGTGTGTCGACAGACAAACTCACTAACGAGGTCTCATTCCACTGACTGATGAACCGTCACCACACACACACACACACACACACACACACACACACACACACACACACACACACACACACACACACACACAGGTCACATGACAGAGTCAGTCAGCTGATCAGAGCATCAGGAGGACAAACTGTCTGAGGAGACAGAGACCAGGACCACCTGACTCCTGTAGTGAGTGGATTCAGACAGTTGGGGGCGCTACACCGCTAGTTGGGTGATTTGGTGATTATTTGTTCTGCACCAGCAGTAAAACTTTGTAGCTACAGACCGCGGTCTGGTCCGCGTTCACAACCAAACCAACCAAAACTGGTCTGAATGACGTTTCCTCATCTTCCAGTAGAAATAAATGCCAGTTTGGACTTTCACAATGGAGACAAGGTCGTACACTGTTACCGTAATCCGGCATTGCTCAGGAGACCGGTCATTCTCCCTCAACCGTTATATTTCACTATTCTTGTGGGTTGATGACAACTGTTCACTAATGTGTTCATCCCACCAGACATCAATGAGGGCTTGGATTTCTTGGTTAGCCCACGTTTGGCCACATTTGGCCACATTTGGCCACATTTGGCCACGTTTGGCCACGTTTGACAACGTTTTGCCCAATTGGCAACGTTTGGCCACGTTTGGCAACGTTTGGCCACGTTTGGCAACGTTTGACCACGTTTGGCCACGTTCACGTTTGGCAATGTTTGGCAACGTTTGACAACGTTTGGCCACGTTTGGCCACGTTTGACAACGTTTTGCCCAATTGGCAACGTTTGGCCACGTTTGGCAACGTTTGGCCACGTTTGGCCACATTTGGCAACGTTTGGCCACGTTCACGTTTGGCAATGTTTGGCCACATTTGGCCACATTTGGCAACGTTTGGCAACGTTTGACCACGTTTGACCAGGTTTGGCCACGTTTGGCCACGTTTGGCAACGTTTGGCAACGTTTGGCAACGTTTGACCACATTTGGCAACGTTTGGCAACGTTTGGCAACGTTTGGCCACATTTGGCAACGTTTGGCCACATTTGGCAACGTTTGGCCACGTTTGGCCACATTTGGCAACGTTTGGCCACGTTCACGTTTGGCAATGTTTGGCAACGTTTGACCACGTTTGACCAGGTTTGGCCACGTTTGGCAACGTTTGGCAACGTTTGGCAACGTTTGACCACATTTGGCAACGTTTGGCAACGTTTGACCACATTTGAACATTCACGTTTGGCAACGTTTGGCAACGTTTGACCACATTTGGCCACATTCACGTTTGGCAACGTTTGGCAACGTTTGACCACATTTGGCAACGTTTGGCAACGTTTGACCACGTTTGACCAGGTTTGGCCACGTTTGGCCACATTTGGCAACGTTTGGCAACGTTTGACCACATTTGAACATTCACGTTTGGCAACGTTTGGCAACGTTTGACCACATTTGGCCACATTCACGTTTGGCAACGTTTGGCAACGTTTGACCACATTTGGCAACGTTTGGCAACGTTTGGCCACATTCACGTTTGGCAACGTTTGACCACATTTGGCCACATTCACGTTTGGCAACGTTTGACCACATTTGGCAACGTTTGACCACATTTGGCCACGTTTGGCCACATTTGGCAACGTTTGACCAGGTTTTGCCACGTTTGGCCACGTTTTGCCACGTTTGGCAACGTTTGACCACATTTGGCCACATTTGGCAACGTTTGGCCACATTTGGCAACGTTTGACCACGTTTGACCAGGTTTTGCCACGTTTGGCCACGTTGGGCCACGTTTGACAACGTTTTGACTGATTGGCCACGTTTGGCCACGTTTTGCCACGTTTGGCAACGTTTGACCACATTTGGCCACATTTGGCAACGTTTGGCCACATTTGGCAACGTTTGACCACGTTTGACCAGGTTTTGCCACGTTTGGCCACGTTGGGCCACGTTTGACAACGTTTTGACTGATTGGCAACGTTTGGCCACGTTTGACAACGTTTTGCCCGATTGGCAACGTTTGGCCACGTTTGGCAACGTTTGGCAACGTTTGGCCACATTTGGCCACATTTGGCCACGTTTGGCCACGTTTGACAACGTTTTGCCCAATTGGCAACGTTTGGCCACGTTTGGCCACGTTTGGCCACATTTGGCAACGTTTGGCAACGTTTGACCACATTTGAACATTCACGTTTGGCAACGTTTGGCAACGTTTGACCACATTTGGCCACATTCACGTTTGGCAACGTTTGGCAACGTTTGACCACATTTGGCAACGTTTGGCAACGTTTGGCCACATTCACGTTTGGCAACGTTTGACCACATTTGGCCACATTCACGTTTGGCAACGTTTGACCACATTTGGCAACGTTTGACCACATTTGGCCACGTTTGGCCACATTTGGCAACGTTTGACCAGGTTTTGCCACGTTTGGCCACGTTTTGCCACGTTTGGCAACGTTTGACCACATTTGGCCACATTTGGCAACGTTTGGCCACATTTGGCAACGTTTGACCACGTTTGACCAGGTTTTGCCACGTTTGGCCACGTTGGGCCACGTTTGACAACGTTTTGACTGATTGGCAACGTTTGGCCACGTTTGACAACGTTTTGCCCGATTGGCAACGTTTGGCCACGTTTGGCAACGTTTGGCAACGTTTGGCCACATTTGGCCACATTTGGCCACATTTGGCCACATTTGGCCACGTTTGGCCACGTTTGACAACGTTTTGCCCAATTGGCAACGTTTGGCCACGTTTGGCAACGTTTGGCCACGTTTGGCAACGTTTGACCACGTTTGGCAACGTTTGACCACGTTTGGCCACGTTCACGTTTGGCAATGTTTGGCAACGTTTGACAACGTTTGGCCACGTTTGGCCACGTTTGACAACGTTTGGCCACATTTGGCCACATTTGGCAACGTTTGGCAACGTTTGGCAACGTTTGACCAGGTTTGGCCACGTTTGGCCACGTTTGGCAACGTTTGGCAACGTTTGGCCACATTTGGCAACGTTTGGCAACGTTTGGCAACGTTTGGCCACATTTGGCAACGTTTGGCCACATTTGGCAACGTTTGGCCACGTTCACGTTTGGCAATGTTTGGCCACATTTGGCAACGTTTGGCAACGTTTGACCACGTTTGACCAGGTTTGGCCACGTTTGGCAACGTTTGGCAACGTTTGGCAACGTTTGACCACATTTGGCAACGTTTGGCAACGTTTGGCAACGTTTGACCACATTTGGCAACGTTTGGCAACGTTTGGCAACGTTTGGCAACGTTTGACCACATTTGGCAACGTTTGGCAACGTTTGACCACATTTGAACATTCACGTTTGGCAACGTTTGACCACATTTGGCCACATTCACGTTTGGCAACGTTTGGCAACGTTTGACCACATTTGGCAACGTTTGGCAACGTTTGACCACGTTTGACCAGGTTTGGCCACGTTTGGCCACATTTGGCAACGTTTGGCAACGTTTGACCACATTTGAACATTCACGTTTGGCAACGTTTGGCAACGTTTGACCACATTTGGCCACATTCACGTTTGGCAACGTTTGGCAACGTTTGACCACATTTGGCAACGTTTGGCAACGTTTGGCCACATTCACGTTTGGCAACGTTTGACCACATTTGGCCACATTCACGTTTGGCAACGTTTGACCACATTTGGCAACGTTTGACCACATTTGGCCACGTTTGGCCACATTTGGCAACGTTTGACCAGGTTTTGCCACGTTTGGCCACGTTTTGCCACGTTTGGCAACGTTTGACCACATTTGGCCACATTTGGCAACGTTTGGCCACATTTGGCAACGTTTGACCACGTTTGACCAGGTTTTGCCACGTTTGGCCACGTTGGGCCACGTTTGACAACGTTTTGACTGATTGGCAACGTTTGGCCACGTTTGACAACGTTTTGCCCGATTGGCAACGTTTGGCCACGTTTGGCCACGTTTGGCCACGTTTGGCAACGTTTGGCCACATTTGGCAACGTTTGACCACGTTTGACCACGTTTGACCAGGTTTTGCCACGTTTGGCCACATTCACGTTTGGCAACGTTTGGCAACGTTTGACCACATTTGGCAACGTTTGACCACGTTTGACAACGTTTTGCCCGTTTGGCAACGTTTTGCCACATTTTGCAGCGTTTTGCCATGTTTTGCCACGTTTGGCAACGTTTGGCCACATTTGACCAGGTTTTGCCACGTTTGACAACGTTTGGCCATGTTTGGCAACGTTTGACCACGTTTGGCCATGTTTTGCTACGTTTGGCCACGTTTTGCCATGTTTTGCCACGTTTTGCCACGTTTTGCCACGTTTCTCACCAGAGGGACCAGAGGTCGGCATTTGGTGCGGAATCAAGCGGACCGAGACCCCTAACCCCTTTTTTGAGGTCTGTTTTATTAGTGTGCTGTTGCTGTTTAGTTGTTTTCTAAGTTAAAAAGCCTCTGGTCCGGGACCCGGAGCAGCAGCTGAGACAACAGAGTCGCCTGTGGAGCAGCTGTCAATCAAACACCGGTGTGATGATGTCACAGCTCTGAGTGACAGCTGACAGCTGAGACCGTCGGCCAATCAGCTGTCAGCTCCTCCTGGACCTTCAGGACCTTCAGGACCTGCACTGAGGTCTGAGGACTCAGAACCGGGTCAGTCCAGTAGTCTGGGTCTGGTCCTGGTCCTGGTCCTGGTTCTGGTCCTGGTTCTGGTCTCTGGTTCCAACATGGCCGCTCCCACAGAAACGTTTTACTGCTGCAATAAAACGTCACTGATGGTGAAACCAGCTGACACACACACACACACACACACACACACTGACAGGCTGTCAGCGTGTGCGGGGGCTTAACGCTGTGTGTGTGTGTGTCTGTGTGTGTGTGTGTGTGTGTGTGTGTGTGTGTGTGTGTGTGTGTGTGTGTGTGTGTGTGTGTGTGTGTGTGTGTGTGTGTGTGTGTCTGTCAGCTGCCACTTCACACTCTGTTATCCGTCAGGAACTGGATCCTCAGCTGATTCATGACCCTCAGGTATTTACAGTGTGTGTGTGTGTGTGTGTGTGTGTGTGTGTGTGTGTGTGTGTGTGTGTGTGTGTGTGTGTGTGTGTCTTAAAATACACTCTGGCTCCTGATTGGTCCAAGCAGCTGTCAATCATCCTGCTGTGAAGAGTAAAAACTAAACAATGTATAGTAATGTAATGTATAGTTGGTCGGTTGTTATGGAGAAATAAACCCCGACAGGTTGTATGGAACCCCGATAACGACGTCATTATACAGAAATAACGGACCGTAGAACGCAGCGATGGACCAATCAGAGAGCAGCATTCAATAGAGCCGTGTAATAATAATGAATATAAAACTGAATTATAAACTGTTGTATGTAGAATATACAGGTTTTTTGTTTGGTCAAATTGTTTTAAATGAATCAATCATTTATTGAGAGCCTTATGTGTTTTTCGTTCATTTGTTGGTTTCACTGTCTCTCAGTCAAGGACAGAAACAGCCTGACTAGTATCATCAAGTCCTGCTCTAAGATTACCGGAGTAAAACTAAGAGATTTAAGTTCCTTCTGCAACCAGCAAATTCTCAGAAAAGCAGAGAGCATTTCAGCCTCCCCGAGTCGAGCCAGGTCCTTGTGGGTGAATTCACTCTGTTGCCTTCAGGGCCGTTATGTCCTTCCTTCTTCCTATGTGTAGAACGAACCGCTTCTCTAAATCATTCATCCCCTCTGCACTCAGACTTTTAAATTCCTCATATGGTTTCTCTACTTTTTTTTAAAATATATATATACTATACCCGTTTCAAGCTCTGTGTTGTTGTTGTTGTCTGATGTGTGTTGTCTATTTATTGTGGGCCATGTAGGCCATATAAACCACGACAACCTGCTGCTCAAAATGAATTGGCCCTTGTGGGATTAATAAAGTTGTTTTGAATTTGAATTGAATGAACAATGTTAATTTAGTAATTTAATAAACTGATGCTCCAGCCTTTAGATCAATGTGCTTTGTGTTGCTTTGTTGTGTTGTGTTTTGTCGTGCATCTAAACTTTTATAGGTCTACTTTGTTGTGTTGGACTTGTTTTTACAAGACTGAGATAAACCAACTGAATAAAATAAAACCTAAATATTGATTATTGATTCATTAAAAAAAGAAAAGAACTGTTGAACTGACCTGAGGCTCGGTCTTCTCCAGGACGGAGATCAGCTTCCTTGTTTCCGTCATCAGGAACTCATCCCAACTCTCTCTGCTCCGGACCGGGACCGGGACCGGGACCGGGATTCGAACCTGGTCCTGGTCCTGGGCTGGAGGCTTGTGTCCGGTGCGGTCCAGCATCAGCATCAGGGTCTGGTAGCAGAGACAGAGCGCCACGCCGAGCAGCAGCAGCACCGGACCGGAGCAGCAGCGGCGCCGCAGCAGCAGCAGCAGGGTCCCGGTTCGAATCCCGGCTCCCCGCAGCAGGACGCCGAGGCCCGGGGGGCGGGGCATCACTGGACCGGCACCGGCACCGTCCGCTTCATCTTCACCATCCTGATGCTGGGGGCTGCTCGGTCCGGGACCGGGACTCGATCTGCACGGAAAAAACTCAAAATCTTAGAATATTTGTCTCATTTCTGGTCAAAACACTCTCATTATACTTAAAGGGATAGTTCAACATTTTGTCAAATTGGCCCATTGCCATAATCCCTATAGTCATAGCAGTAGGTCTGTTACCTTTAATTGTAAATACAGAGACTGCTTGATGAAAAACTGTCCCTGAAGGCAACGTGCATCAGCGGTTTTACATGAATTTCCCTCTAAAACAACTCTGTGTGGTAACGTTGTGTTATTATCTCATAGCGTGGTGAATGTGCAGCTCACAACTTGTCCACCAGAGCGTTGTGGAGTTGTTGGATTGTGTATTTGATGAGTTTGATGATGAGGGAAACCAAGAAATCCCATAATGAGCCTCCGTAGCGTAGCTCTGAGCAGCTCACGGCTCTGCTCTGCCGTTCTAAAAATAGCTTGCACCGACAATTAAAGGTAACGAACCTACTGCTATGACTATAGGGATTATGACAATGGGCCAATTTGACTAAATGTTGAACTATCCCTTTAAAATAAGACTCATCACATTAAAAGCAGCTTGTTTTTAGACACTTTTTACTTCTTTCAAGCAGATTTTCACTTGAAATAAGTAGAAAAATCTGATAGTGGAGCAAGTTTTTCTTTCTTATTACAAACACAAAAAACTTGCTTTCACTGGCAGATTTTTCTACTTATTTCAAGTGAAAATTAGTTTGAAACAAGTGAAAATGATCTAAAAACAAGTTAATTTTTAGGTGATGAGTCTTATTTTAAGTGGAAAGAGATTAGTTTTGACTAGAAATGAGACATTTGGACAAGAAATAAGACAAATATTCTTGGATAGATGTAGAGTTTTTACAGTGTGTGTGTGTGTGTGTGTGTGTGTGTGTGTGTGTGTGTGTGTGTGTGTGTGTGTGTGTGTGTGTGTGTGTGTGTGTGTGTGTGTGTGTGTGTGTGTGTCTAACCTGGAGGAAACTTCACTTCGGGTTGTTGCGACTTCACTGACGGAAACACACGAGTCTCAAAGTGTTTGGACTCGAGTTAAAAAAAAGGAAGAAGAAAAAAAAAACTACGCAGAAGTTTAAATCCACACGCACGGACTCTTTAAACGCAGCTGGTTCTGGTTCTGGACCTGGACCTGGACCTGGATCAGCTCTCCTCCTCCTCCTCCTCCTCCTCCTCCTCCTCGGTCACGAGCTGCTCACACACACACTCACACACACCGACTCACTTCAAAGAGAAAAACAGCGTCTCCTCCGTTAGTTGGTTATTATCCTCTGACACGTGAACGCACCACGGACCAAACTCCGACTCTTCTGCTTCTTCTAGTCCGAGTCCGTCTCAGTCCGGTTCGGTTCGGTTCTGGTCCAGAGGAGAGTCTGGAGGAGACTCTGAGGCGCTGAGGAGGAAGAGGAGGAGGAGGAGGAGGAGGAGGAGGAGGAGGTCCAACATCTGGGTCCACTTAGACCTCAGGAGGAGGAGAGACCGTTTCCTGTCCGGCCTCCTCCTCCAGAACCAGGACCAGAACCAGGACCAGGACCAGAACCAGAACCAGGACCAGAACTTCACCTCTTCCTCTTTTCCTTCTGTTTGTTTTTCTCCTCTAAGTTTCTTCTCCTTCTTCTAGTTCAACAGTTGGACAGAACTCCTTCCTCCTCCTCCTCCTCCTCCTCCTCCTCCTCCTCCTCCTCCTCCTCCTGCTCCTGCTGGTAAACCGCTCTGGAGTTATTTCTGGAGCGCACACACATGCACGCGCACTCACACATGCATGCACGCGCGCACACACACACACACACACACACACACACACACACACACACACACACACACACACACACACACACACACACACACACACGCTGCAGCCACTCAGCTATAAACAAACTTTAAAACGTCCTTGTTCTGACTGATGCAGTCTGGTGCCGACCCCCCACTACACACACACATAAACACACACACACACACACACACACACATATAAACACAAACCCTCTCTCACACACACAGTCTTGTGTTAGTTTTCTGCTCCATCTATGGTGTTCGGGTTTTAAATCAGCTGTAAAATAAACTAAAAACTTTTTTTTTCATCCAATCTGTTTTTCTTCTCTTCGTTACATCGTCAGGCTTCTTTATCCATGAAAATATTGCTTTTAATATTTTTTGGTGTGGACCCCTTGGCCTTTTTTGTCAGTGTGACCCTTGGCTTCAACTGAACCTTCCTCTTGTAGCTTTCTGCTCCATCTATGGTGTTAAAAATAAATCTTAAACCAGCTGTAAAACACTAAAAACAGTTATTTATTATCCCATGTGTTTCTCATCTCTTGGTGTTAGACTTCTTATCCATGAAAAGGTTGGTTTTAACACTAATGATTTCAGTTTTATCTCTCATTATTGTTCTTATCGTTATAACCAGGTCAAAATTGACCCTAAAAACACAAATGTCATAATTCTAACCAAAGCATTTTAGAATTTTGTGAAAAAATTTATTTATTTTTTGTTTAATTTTGTTTAAATTGAGGTTCCTGACAAAGTCAAAAGGCCTTGATGCTATGAACAAATGTATATGGTACTTGTATGCATTTCAAACCTGAAAACGGGTCAGTGGAGACCTGGACAGGGTAAAACCTTTAACTAACACATTTCACCATGAAACTTCCCAAGTTTATCACTCACATTAAGACAAATATTTTATTGTATTACAAGTTTTGTCCAATTTTATGTTTAAATATGTAAATGAGGCAATGTCTAATTAAATATGCGCTACTTTGCATATATTTCCAGAACAGAAATCTGAACAATGGATGAAGCTACTTTTAAAATTCTTGTTTTATTTTGTTGAAGTTTTCACCGAGGGGATTTTGGATATCTCTTTTTATCACTAAAATCCTGTCACCAGCCATAAAGCCCATAGAGCCCCATAGAAATCATGTGTTTTAGCAGCTAAAACAACTGGCCAGGAAGGGGTTAAACCGATATGTATCACTATACTTTGGGAGTAACTGATGTCTAAATTTTGTCCAGGGGTCATGGAAGTGGAACAAACTGAAGGATCATCAGAGAGACCATGAGAGTTCAGTCTTTATAGAAACAGTCTGGACCGTTGTTGTGTAGTTGTGTTGTGTAGTTGTGTAAACCTCTGGTCACATGACACACCACAGATCAAGTGATCGATCAGCTGAAAATCTACTGATCAGTAAAAAAAACAAATTGAGGAGATGAATCATGAGATTATTTTGTTGTTCAGGAGGAAAAATATGAAACAAGTTTAATCACAGAACTGAAGCTTTTATTGGACCTTAAAGGAATAGTTCACCAAAAATGAAATTCAGTCATTATTGACCTGGGGGGGGTTCGTAGTCCAACAAAATCCTTATATCAATAGGGACGGACACAAAAACGTCAGTGCAGTGGACAAGCAGTGTGGAGGAATATTAAAGGGTTGTTGTGTAGTTTTATGGAGGTTTTTGTGTCGGGCCCTATTACTCTCATATTGGTTGGACTAGGAACCGACCTTTGAGGAATACAGTTTTTCTCAGTTGCTAAAACACTAAACCCTGTTGTCTGAACCAAATTCTCAGTTTCCTGAACCCACTGATTGAATCAGTCACTCTTCTCTTTTGGCAAAACCATCAGCACGTTTCACCTGTTTAGACTCAACTCACCAACACATTTTCATTGTGATGCAGCAGTGTTGCATAATGCTGAGCACAGGTGGCAAAAGTCAAACACAACTAAAGCACAAGTTTCACCGGTTGAACACAACAACTCAAAACTGATCACACTTGTGTCTAATGATGTGAGGGTACTGTAAGCCAGTTGAGGATGAAGTCCTGTGGCCTGATCCAGTACAGAGAAATGATGCTGTGGATGAGTTGTGCACTTCTCATTTCTATATTTTTGTACTTTATTTTTACGTAGGTTTACTGTATACAAGTACTAAATGCACAAGATTTCTGTTTGTTTTTGTACTGTACAAGTGCTACGTGTAAAATGAACAGGATTTCAGTTTTTTGTACTTGTTTTGCAACATGCATTTAGCTACAGTGAACAATAAACATTTATTTCTTCAGCTTCATGTGCTGAGCGTTGTGTTTTCTATTTTTCTATGTCGTGTTTAGTGACGGCTCAGTAGTGGTTTTAATGTTGATTTGACAACATAGTTCAGTTTTGGGCACCAGATTGAACTGTTTTGAGGTGAAAGTTTGGTTTTGCAAGAAGAGTCTGATGTTTTGTGAATGTAGCTTGAAAATTGGGGTTTGTGTTCACAGTTTAGAGAAAATGAGAGAAGCTTTACAGAAATGTGTCTTAGCAATCGAGAAAAACTGTAAAAGTAGTATTCATCAGCATGAGGGGGAGGCAACAATGACTAATGAATTTCATTTTTTGGTGAACTATTCCTTTAAACATCTCACACAGTTAAGTTCAGTCTCTATAGAAACAGTCTGGACCAGTAAAATAAAAAACCAAATGAGGAGCTGAGTCATGAGATTATTTTGTTGTTCAGGAGGAAAAATATGAAACAAGTTTAATGACAGAGTTACAAACAACTGAAGCTTTTATTGGACCTTAAACATCTCACACACACATTAACACACACACACACACACTCCGTCACACACACACACACACACACACACACACACACACACACACACACACACACACACACACACACACACACACACACACACACACACACACACACACACACACACACACACTCCGTCACACACACACTTTGTTCTGTACAACGTCATCAGAGATCCCAGCCAGGCCCCGGTAGTTGTAGTCCACAGCCTCCATTTGTAGTTCTTCCTCTTCCTGTTCCTGTTCCTCTCAGGAGGCAACAACCAATCAGAGCGGAGCTTTGATCCGAGCATCAGAGGGTTCGACAGATTTTCACAATAAAAGTCTCAAAACGTTAAACCAGAATTCATCATCTAAATCTGTCGATAAATCAATCAATCAATCAATCACCGGATCAATAAAGTCCAAGTGGAGTTTTTTCTTCTTTTTTTTTTAAACTGTATTGAATTGTTCAGACTCCGCCTCCTCCAATCAGACACCACGTTGAGACGACGACATCCTGGAGTGTGTGTGTGTGTGTGTGTGTGTGTGAGGGGGCGGAGTCAGTCCAGAAAAAACAAAAAGGAAAAACAAAAAAGTTCATGTGTTAAATCTCAGTTTAGTGTCGAGACGTGTGTGTGCATATGTGTGTGTGTGTGTGTGTGTGTGTGTGTGTGTGTGTGTGTGTGTGTGTGTGTGTGTGTGTGTGTGTGTGTGTGTGAGCATCTCCGTCCGTCTGCGTCGGTTCATGTGGCTTCTTCTTTTTTTTTTTTGTATTTTTTCCGAGGACGATCAGGAGGTTCGATTCCAGCGCGGCGGCGGTGGACGTTGCAGCTGGTGTTGAGTCTATTTGTGGCGGCTGCCTCTCCTCTTCATGGCGGCCGTGCACTGAGGGCAGTACCACTTCCCCTTGGGCGCCTCCGTCAGCCCCACGCAGCCGTAGTGGAACCACTCGATGGGACACTGAGGAGGAAACACCGATGATCAATGATCAATGATCAATAATAAATACACAAGCTCACTGGTAATCAATACGTCACATACAGACCATTTGGTAACTAAACGATAACATGGTTTTTTGATCAGGATACTCACGTCTGTGTTGTCACATCCGACCATCTCACCGTACGACACCTGCAACACAACACAGTCACCTGTTACCATCCTGTGAGTCTCTGTGTGTCTTAGAGCTGCAACAATTAATCTGTTAATCCAACAATTAGTAAAGTAAAATGATAATTTAAAAAAGTGGTGAAAATTACTCAAGATTTAAAGCAGAAGTGAGTGATATATTTGTGTTAATATAAGTCTTAAATAGTTCTATCTTCCGACAGCAATCACTTCTATAGAGTGTTTGGTCTGAAACACGGGTCTGTCAGTCCCTCTGCTCTGCTCTGAGCCGAAGAGAAAACATTTATCGTATCCTACAGTTTTTATCCAATGAGGAGAGAGAACGGCATGCAGGGCTGTGTGTGCAGCCAAGGAACGCCGTGAATGTGGTGACGTAGGGACGAGGACTGTTATGGTGCGTTCAAGGAAACTCGTATTTTTCCGACCGTGAAGTGGTACCAGTTCGATCTGGTACGAGTTCACCGGTCGGAAGTTACGAGTGGCCGTTATAGTGACTTTCACCGGTAAAACAGGTCGGAAAAACACGAGTGGGTTGCCTGAAACGCTACAAAGTCGTAAGTTGTGACTTGAAGCTGTAATTTACGATTTCAAAAGCCTGCCTGGAACGCAGCATTAGCCAAAACGACCGGACCACTCACTTCTGCTTTAAGAAAAATTCCCAAAGAAACTGGTACAATTTCTCAAAAAAGTAAAAAAAAAAAAATTCTAGAAAAAAGTGGGAAAAAATTCTCAAAGTTAAAAAAAAATCTAAAAGAAACTGGTACAATTTCTCAAAAAAAAATTCTAGAAAAAAGTGGTAAACATTTCTCAAAAATAGAAAGATTCTAATAGAAACTGGTACAATTTCTCAAAAAAGTCAAAAAAAAGAGAAAGATTCTAGAAAAAAGTGGTAAAAATCTCTCAAAATGTATAAAAATCTAAAAGAAACTGGTACAATTTCTCAAAAAAGTAAAAAAAATAAAATAATAATAATTCTAGAAAAAAGTGGTAAAAATTTCTCAAAATTTTAAAAAGTCTAAAAGAAACTCGGACAATTACTCAAAAAAATAAAAAATAAAAAAATAATCTAGAAAAAAGTGGTAAAAAATTCTCAAAATTAGAAAGATTCTAATAGAAACTGGTACAATTTCCTCAAAAAAGTCACAAAAAAAGAGATTCTAGAAAAAAGTGGTAAAAATCTCTCAAAATGTATACAATTCTGGCTTCCGGTGGCGCGCTACACGGCATGGCAGCATAGTGACTGAGCTCCGGGCATCAGCCTCAAATTCAATAATCTTTACTCAATAGGACTACATATAAACAAACAAATTACACTCTGCTTCGACGATGAACGTTGACAAAGCCAAGAAAGAAAGGTACGACCTGCGCAGTAACCCAGAAAGAGAACTCGAGACGGAGGCTGAAGCTAGCGAAACTCCGAATCAAGATGGAGGCGGCAGGGAGACCGAAACTTTGGATTCAATACGCACGGCGGTGAGTGAAGTTTTGACTACGGGAATGGCAGCGCTACAAGCCGAATTGAAAAAAGACCTCTCAGACTTCCGCGAGTGCTTCATGGAAGATACCAAAAAACAAATGGACGAATTTGTATCAGAAGTAAACCGGAAAATACAGGATGTGACAGGCCAAATTGAGGGGGCAGTGGAACGCGTGAGCCAGATGGAGGAAAACATGCTCGGCATGGAAAGATGGGACATTGGAGTCAAAGACACTCTCACCCAGCTGCTCACTAAACAACGGGCGCTACAGGAAAAAGTGACTGATCTGGAAGGGCGCTCTCGGCGCAATAATATCAGGATTTATGGCATCCCGGAGGACGCCGAGGGCACGTCTGCAGTGACTTTTATTGAAAACTTCATCAAGACGGAGCTGGGGAGCGAACCCGGCCGTGGACTGGGAATTGAGCGCGCGCACCGCTCCTTGGCACCAAAACCACCACCGAGTGCCCCCCCACGCTCCATGGTGGTTCGTTTCCTCCAGTTCTCAGTCAAAGAAAAGATCCTTCACGCAGCCTGGAAAAAAGAGCTCCGTGTCCAAAACAAACGGGTGTATTTTGATCATGATTATGCAACGGAGGTACAGAACCAAAGGAAGGAATATATACCCATCAAGAAAATACTGCGAGAGAATGGCGTGCGCTTCCAGACCCCGCTGACAAAACTGCGAGCCTTTTTTGACACGGGCCCTGTAACTTATAACAGCGCCGCACAAGCAGCAGAAGATTTGCGGAGGAGAGGATACACGGTGGGCGAGATCCCCGGCAGGACCAGGAGCAAAGACATCTCGGAGGAGACACTGACTCGGCTTCTCCCCTGGGAAACAACGGAGGCCCGACCCGAGAGAGAAAAACAAAGATTCCAGCGGCAGATCCGAGATAAGCTGAAGGAATATCGCAGAACGGAACCGGGAGCAACAGCAAGGGATGAGTGAGACACTTAATGATAACCTCCCCACTATCCTATTATTACGTTAAAATACAGGCTGGTGCCTATGGGCAATAGACAGAGCCACCAAACTCTCTTTTCTTTTTCTTTTTTTTCTACTGAGTGAGGGCCCCACCCTGTGGCCAGCTCCCTCACGGTCGAAAGCGACATGACAGCTTTTCTGATGGAGGTTCAGTTCACTGTTCTACTACGTTCTCGATGTTCATCTGTTTTATACTGTATTGTTTATTACCATTGGTCCGGGATGATACAAGAATGTTTCAATTGCAAGACGGATGCATTATCAACACTATAATATACAGTCCCTGAATGTAAATGGGCTGAATAACCCCATCAAAAGAAGCAAAATGATTGCTAAAATAAAGAAGGAAAAAGTAAACGTGGCATTTTGGCAGGAAACGCACCTTTCAGGTGCTGAACATGAAAAACTTAAAAAGATGGGGTATAGAAATACTTTTTTTTCATCATATAAGAAAGGAAAAAGAAGGGGAGTAGCTATATTGATCTCAAATGCGGTCAAATTCGAATTTATATCCCAAATTAATGATAGAGAAGGTAGATTTGTTTTGGTGAAAGGAAAAATAGACCAAAAAGAAGTAACATTATTTAATGTCTATGCTCCCCCGGGAAGCAATATAACCTTTTTCAGAAAGATATTTGAATTAATTACATCACAAACGTATGGGACTCTTATTTGTGCAGGAGATTTCAATATGCTTCTGAACCCTTCTTTAGATACAACCAATAGAACAAGAAAAAGGAATTTGACTGAAAAACGCATGAACAAAGTACTTAAAGATTTGGGACTTATTGATGTGTGGCGGGCTCTGAATGGATCAACCCCAGGTTATACTTTTTATTCTGCAAGACACGCAGTCCATTCAAGGATTGATTATTTTTTCATGTATAACAAAGATCTTCATAGGTTGAAATGTTGCAGAATAGGTCAGAGGGATCTTTCAGACCACTCAGGGATTTTTCTAACCTTACATTTAGATGGAAGACAGCGAAAAACTTTGTGGCGACTTAATACTGGCTTGCTAAATGACCATATCTTTAGAGATTCAATGGAAAAGGACTTTGCACTATATATGCAGGACAATAATAATGGAGAGGTAAACCCCAGCATATTGTGGGACGCTGCTAAAGCTGTTCTCAGGGGGAAGATTATTGCCAGGACAGCTGCACTAAAAAAAATAAAGACCCAAAAATTAGCTGGTCTACAGGAAAAACTGAGAAACTTGGAACAAATACACATAACAAATAAAGAACCCTCAATCATACAACAAATTAGACATACTAAACAGGAAATAGATAAAATATTAAGCGAGGAGGTGGAGAAAAATATAAGATTCATGAAACAAAGATATTATGAGGCTGGCCCCAAGGCTGCAAAATTATTGGCTTGGAGGCTCAAAAAACAACAGGCAGAAAACACTATCCATAAGATCAGGGATCCTACTACAAATAGAATTACTAACAATCTGGACGGCATACAAAAAGCATTTGAAAGATATTATAAATCTTTATACTCTCAGTCAGAACAGGTTAATAGCCACTCAGCTGCTGAATTTTTGAGCTCTTTAGACCTTCCCACGTTAGGTAAAGAAGCTAACGATAAACTTACCTCGCCAATAACAAAGGAGGAAATAAGTAAAGCCATCTCAAGCTTGAACACTAACAAATCACCTGGGACGGATGGCTTTCCTCCAGAATGGTATAAGTCAATGAAAGATCACCTGCTCCCCTATTTGGAGTCCAGCTTTAATTATATTCTAAAAGGAGGCTCCCTCCCCCCCTCCTGGAGAGAGGCCTTCATATCTGTGATCCCCAAAGAAGGGAAGGATAGAGTGGACTGTAAAGGGTACAGACCCATTAGTGTTTTAAATTCAGACTATAAATTGTATGCCACCATCCTTGCAAAAAGAATGGAACCTGTAATGCCCTTACTAATAGACGAGGATCAAACAGGATTCATAAAGAATAGACAGACACAGGACAACATAAGAAGAGCCTTACATACTATCGAACAGATTAACAAAGATCAAATCAGTGCCATCATTCTCAGCTTAGATGCTGAAAAAGCTTTCGATTCAGTCGGGTGGGAATATCTGTATTTAGTTATGAAAAGATTCAATTTTAGTAAGGATTTTATACATTGTATCCAGGCACTTTACACCTCCCCCACGGCAAGAATCAAAGTTAATGGCAGTCTGTCTGACTCTATAACTTTACAACGTGGCTGCAGGCAGGGCTGCCCCCTCAGTCCCAACCTATTTAATTTATTCATCGAACCCTTAGCCCAAGCAATACGCCAGGAAATAGAATTAGAGGGTATATCCATGGGAGGAGAGGAATATAAAATAAGTCTGTATGCGGACGATGTGTTGATCACAATAAAAAATCCTAATTCAGGCCTGCCTCTGTTAATGAAAATGCTAGAAACATATGGGGGATATTCAGGATATGCCCTAAATATACATAAAACACAGGTTATGACATTTAATTACACACCTAATGAAGAAATCAACGTAATGTGTAGTTTTAAATGGAACACGCCCTTTATTAAATATCTGGGAGTAAATTTGCCTAAAGACATGTCACAGTTATTCAATATTAACTATAACAGTATTAACAAAAAAATATATGATGACCTTGATGGGTGGAGCCTGTTGCCTCTTGACTTTGGAAGCAGAATTAGATCAATAAAAATGAATATTCTCCCTAGGTTATTATATCTTTTTTTATCATTGCCAGTGGAAATCCCTTTGAAACAATTTAGAGAGTGGAACAAACATATTTCACGATTCATTTGGAATAAACAGAGACCAAGGGTAAAATTTTCCACCCTTCAGCTTCCGGAGGAGAGGGGCGGCAGGGCCCTCCCATCTTTAAGGGACTATTATTTAGCAGCCCAACTGAGGCCTCTTGTATATTGGTGTAACCCTTCTTATGAAGCGAAATGGAAAACCATGGAGTTATCTTTAACAGATACACCAATCCATTCACTGCTTGGCTGTGCGGGGGTGGAGAAAAAAACACTACATACAGAGAGCCAATGGGTGAACTGTTCATTGAAGGTATGGGGTGAGGTGGTTAAAAAATTTGAACTCCAGAAACAGATAAAACTACTTAGATGGCCAGCGTATGACCCCGAATTCACACCAGCATTATTAGATCACAGATATAAACAATGGACCTATTATGGTGTTACTGCTCTATGCAAAATTGTTAAAAAATGGGAACTTATCAGCTTTAAAGATTTGTGTCAAATGTATGGACTAGGTGGGCAAGACTTCTACAGGTATTTACAGGTCCGTGATTATTTTTGTAAAAAGCTAAAAGGTTGTAACCCAGCAGAGCTATCATTGTTTATACATATATTTATGGATGCATACAACTCTGGGAAAATTAAAGGACTTATAAGCAAGCTATACCACAGCATCATCTCTCTGAAGAAGGACTCAACTGACTACATAAAACAACGGTGGGAAAAGGAGTTAAATACTGTAATAACAGAGGACATGTGGTCAAAGGCCTGGAAAACACAATCATCCTCCACCAATTCATGGACCTGGAGAGATTTTTGCTGGAAAAGTTTAATTCGTTTTTTTATAACTCCCAAACAGAAGTCCAAACAGACTGGTACACAAATGACCTGCTGGAGAGAATGTGGAGAAGCTCTTGCTGATCATGCCCATATTTTTTGGTCTTGCCCCTCCATTCAGTCTTTTTGGAGAGAAGTGACAAAAATTATTTCAAAGGTTCTATGTTTTAATATGAATGTATTGTTCACAACTCTTTACCTTGGGAATATGCCAGATGGGTTGAGTGAAGCTGATCAGTATCTACTCAGGGTCTTGCTGGCCTCAAGTAAGAAGGCCATCACAAAATGTTGGCTCCAGAAAAATGCTCCCACTACAAAATCTTTTGTTAATATTGTAAAACAACTACATGTACTAGAGCAAATGACATACTCAATCAGACTCCAAAAAGATCTAGGTGAAAAACGGTGGCAGAAATGGAAAGACTACTTAGCAAATGAATGAGACTGTATGCACACATTTGTCTTGAGGACTTATTGATCACCCCCGGACCTTGAATATGGGTAATTGTTCAATGTCTTGTATCTGTTTTTTGTTCTGTACTAAAAGTTGAAAATGACTTTTAAATAAAGAGTTTAAAAAAAAAAAAAAATGTATACAATTCTAAAAGAAACTGGTACAATTTCTCAAAAAAGGAAAAATAATAATAATAATTCTAGAAAAAAGTGGTAAAAATTTCTCAAAATTAGAAAGATTCTAATAGAAACTGGTACAATTTCTCAAAAAAGGAAAAAAAAAAATCTAGAAAAAAGTGGTAAAAAATTCTCAAAGTAAAAAAAATTCTAATAGAAACTGGTACAATTTCCTCAAAAAAGTCAAAAAAGAAAAGAAAGATTCTAGAAAAAAGTGGTTAAAATCTCTCAAAATGTATAAAATTCTAAAAGAAACTGGTACAATTTCTCAAAAAAGGAAAAATAATAATAATAATTCTAGAAAAAAGTGGTAAAAATTTCTCAAAAATAGAAAGATTCTAATAGAAACTGGTACAATTTCTCAAAAAAGTAGAAAAAAAATCTAGAAAAAAGTGGTAAAAATTTCTCAAAATTAAAAAAAAATTCTAAGAAACTGGTTCAATTTCTCTGGTACCTGGTTGCAGATGCAGTAGCGCGGCTCGTTGGGGTCGTAGGTCCAGTCCACCTGGCTGTTGGCCTCGGCCTCGGGGAGAGCCGACGCCTGCTGGGACAGTTCCTGAGCCAGGGCCGAGGAGGAGGAGCAGGAGGACAGGGAGGAGGAGGAGGAGGAGGAAGAAGACTGGTGGTTGGACGACTTGATGCTGCTCCTGGAGGAGAGAGGAGAGAGGAGAGGAGGAGAGAGGAGGAGAGAGGAGGAGGAGGAGGAGGAGGAGGAGAGGAGGAGAGAGGGGAGAAGAGGAGGAGAGAGGAGGAGGAGGAGGAGGAGGAGAGAGGAGGAGGAGGAGAGAGGAGGAGGAGGAGGAGAGAGGAGAGAGGAGGAGGAGGAGAGAGGAGAGAGGAGGAGGAGGAGGAGAGAGGAGGAGAGTGATGTCATGTTAGAACTGGCTCTAAAGTTTGATTCCATCTGAATCACTGAGAAGTTTGCCATTTATTTATAAATATATATACTGTTATTCCCATCACTGTGTGTAAAAATTTCTCAAAATGTAAAAAATTCTAAAAGAAACTGGTACAATTTCTCAAAAAAGTTACAAAATAAAAATAAAAAATTCTAGAAAAAAGTGGTATATTTTTTTTCAAAATTATAAAAGAAACTGGTACAATTTCTCAAAAAAGTAAAAAAGAGAAAAGAAAAATTCTAGAAAAAGGTGGTAAATTTTTTTTCAAAATTATTATAATTTTTTTAAGGAACTGGTACAATTTCTCAAAAAAGTAAAAAAAAAAAAAAATTCCAGAAAAAGTGGTAAAAATTTCTCAAAATTAAAACAAAATTCTAAAAGAAACTGGTACAATTTCTCAAAAAAAGTGATAAAGATGTCTAAAAAAAACTTTAAAAACTAAAGAAAGTGCAGCCCTAGTATCTGTGTGTGTGTGTGTGTGTATCTCTGTGTGTGTCTGTGTGTGTATCTCTGTGTGTGTGTGTATCTCTGTGTGTGTGTGTGTGTGTGTGTGTGTGTGTGTGTGTGTGTGTGTGTGTGTGTGTGTGTGTGTGTGTGTGTGTGTGTGTGTGTCTCACTTGGACTTGCGGCCGCGGCTGTCCGTGGCGGCGGCGGCCGGGGTGAAGGTCTGTGTGAGCGTGTTGGCGAGGGCCGAGGTCGAGTACCCGGCGGCGGCCGCGGCGGCGGCGGCGGTTGCCGTGGCAGCGTTGTCCCGCGACACAGAGAACTCTCTGCTCAGCTGGAAGTCGTTGTTCTTGATCGCCTCGTAGCTCGCCTTCAGACTGGACGTCCTGCGGCCCTCCTTCATCTACACACACACACACACACAGGGTTACCATGACAACCGACACACACAGGCAGGCAGCGGGTTACCATGACAACACACAGGCAGCGGGTTACCATGACAACGCCACGCTACAACCCGTCACACACAGGCAGCGGGTTACCATGACAACGCCACGCTCCAATCCAAAAGTCACACTGAGGCAGCGCTGAAGTTTCCTACGACGCCTGAAGGGAACACACTTTGTCCTTGTTTCTACTTCCTTCCTTTTTGACCCAATTGAACTGATCTGTTCCCTCCCTCCTTCTATCTTTCCTTCCTCTTTCCTCCCATCTTTCCCTTTGTCCTTCCTTCTTTCTTTCCTTCCTTCCTTCCTTCCTTCCTTCCTTCCTTCCTTCCTTCCTTCCTTCCTTCCTTCCTTCCTTCCTTCCTTCCTTCCTTCCTTCCTTCCTTCCCTTAGTCCTACCTTCCTCTTTCCTCCCATCTTTCTCTTTGTCATTCCTTCTTTCCCTTCATCCTTCCTCCCTGTCTGTAACAACATCTCTGTCCTGGGTGATGATCCCTCCTCTGTTGCTCACCCTGAGCTTTCTCCTGGTTTTCCCTGTTTAAAGGGTTTTCTATGGAGTTTTTCCTCAGTGGATGTGAGGGTCTAAGGACAGAGGATGTTGTTATGATGGGATGTAAAGCCCTTTGAGACAAACTGGTGATAAAAACGGGCTATACAAATAAAACTGCCTTGCCTTGCCTTCTTTCTTTCCTTCCTTCCTTCCCTTCGTCCTCCCTTCCTCCTTCCTCCCATCTTTCCCTTCATCCTTCCTTCCCTCTTTCCTTCCCTTCGTCCTTCCTTCCTTCCTTCTTTCCCTTCGTCCGTCCTTCCTTCTTTCTTTTCTTCCTTTTCTTCCATTTTCTCATTTACAGAGTGATAAAAAGAGATATCCAGAATCCTCCTCTATAAAAACTAAAGACTCTAATATGTCAACAAAATAAAACAAAGTAGTTTTATCCATTGTTCAGATTTCTGTTCTGAAAATATATGCAAATTAGCGCATATTTAATTGGATATTGGCTCATTTACATATTTAAACATAAAATCTGATTGAACTTGTAATACAAAAAATAACTGTCTTAATGTGATAAAGTTGGGAAGTTTCATGGTGAAATCTGTTAGTTAAATGTTTTACCCTGTTCACCTGTAGTGTCTCAGTGTGTGTGTCTCAGTGTGTGTGTGTGTGTGTGTGTCTGACCTGTGTGTGTGTGTGTGTGTGTGTGTGTGTGTGTCTGACCTGTGTGTGTGTGTGTGTCTCAGTGTGTGTGTGTGTGTGTGTGTGTGTGTGTGTGTGTGTGTGTGTGTGTGTGTGTGTCTCAGTGTGTGTGTGTGTCTGACCTGTGTGTGTGTGTGTGTCTGACCTGTGTCTGACCTGTGTGTGTGTGTGTGTGTGTGTGTGTGTGTGTGTGTGTGTGTGTGTGTGTGTGTCTCAGTGTGTGTGTGTGTGTGTGTCTCTGTGTGTGTGTGTGTGTGTGTGTGTGTGTGTGTGTGTGTGTGTGTCTGACCTGTGCCGTGGCCTGCACGGCCTGAGCTGCTGCCATGGTGATGGCCCCGGCCCCGGCCCCCGGTCCGGCCGGCAGAGAGCTCAGGTTGTAGGAGGGAAGAGGCTGAGACGAGTTCACGCTGTACACGTTGTTGGTGGACGAGGACGTGCTGTTGGCACGGCAACCTGGAGGGGACACGGGAGAGGAGAGAGGAGAGGAGAGGAGAGAGGAGGAGAGGAGAGGAGAGGAGAGGAGAGAGGAGGAGAGGAGAGGAGAGGAGAGGAGGAGAGGAGAGGAGAGGAGAGGAGAGGAGAGGAGAGGAGAGGAGAGGAGAGGAGAGGAGAGGAGAGAGGAGGAGAGGAGAGGAGAGGAGAGGAGGAGAGGAGAGGAGAGGAGAGGAGAGGAGAGGAGGAGAGGAGAGGAGAGGAGAGGAGAGGAGAGGAGAGGAGAGGAGAGGAGAGGAGAGAGGAGAGGAGAGGAGAGAGGAGGAGAGGAGAGGAGAGGAGAGGAGAGAGGAGGAGAGGAGAGGAGAGGAGAGGAGAGGAGAGGAGAGGAGGGGAGAGGAGGGGAGAGGAGGGGAGGAGAGGAGAGGAGAGAGGAGGAGAGGAGAGGAGAGGAGAGGAGAGAGGAGGAGAGGAGAGGAGAGGAGAGGAGAGGAGAGGAGAGGAGGAGAGGAGAGGAGGAGAGGAGAGGAGAGGACACGCCGTCAGAACAACTCACCACATGTCGTCTTATTAGGTGAATAAAGCTTCTCGTTCTATTGGCTGCAAAAAGAAACTAAATTCATGCTAAACCTCTGATGCACGTTGCCTTCAGGGACAGTTTTTCATCAACAGTCTCTGTATTTCCCTCTACCCCCAGACTTTAAAGGGATAGTTCAACATTTTGTCAAATTGGCCCATTGCCATAATCCCTATAGTCATAGCAGTAGGTTTGTTACCTTTAATTGTCGGTGCAAGCTGTTTTTAGAACGGCGGAGCAGAGCCGTGAGCTGCTCAGAGCTACGCTACGGAGGCTCATTATGGGATTTCTTGGTTTCCCTCATCAAACTCATCAAATACACAATCCAACAACTCCACAACGCTCTGGTGGACAAGTTGTGAGCTGCACATTCACCACACTATGAGATAATAACTAGGGCCGGGACTTTAACGCGTTAATTACGATTAATTAATTACACAAAAAATAACGCATTTGAATCGCACTTATTTTGCACCACGGAACGTTTCTCACTGGATGAGTTTCAGGTGTACTGATTACACTGGAGCACAATCATCTAACAAGCCGCCGACACTGATCACTGCAAGGGAGATTAATTGATTCCAATTAAAGGTAACGAACCTACTGCTATGACTATAGGGATTATGGCAATGGGCCAATTTGACTAAATGTTGAACTATCCCTTTAAGAAACCAGACCCAGGTGTAGTTGAGGTTGTGTTGTGTAGAGGTTGTGTAGAGGTTGTGTTGTGTTGTGTAGAGGTTGTGTTTGTGTTGTGTAGAGGTTGTGTATAGGTTGTGTTGTGGTTGTGTTGTGTTACCCGGTGTGTTCTCCTTGGAGGCGTCTGACGTGAGCGTGGACAACAGAGCTTCAGACTTGAACTTCTTCTCGGGGACGTGCTCGGTGGTGTGGTGGGCCGGGGCGCTGTACTTCCTCTCTACACACACACACAGAGAGAGACACACACACACACACACAGAGAGACACACACACACACACACACACACACCTGGTCATCCACAGCTCAGACCGACCAATCAGCGATCAGATCAGATGAGGTCACTCAGCTCTACTTACTCTCGGCGGCGGTGTGAGAGTGGACGTGGTGGTTGTTGACGGGCTGAGACGGACTGTCCATCTCCAGAGAACCTGAGGAGGAGGAGGAAGAGGAGGAAGAGGAGGAGAAACATCCTCGTCACAGAGAGAAAAAGAAGAAGAGGAGGAGGACAGGAAGCCTGTATTCTAAACCGCATACAATACTGCTAGTACGTACTGATTTGGCCAAAATGCAGTATGCAAACAAAAGCTAAATCTGCAGTATGCGAAAAATTCCCGGATGTCGTACTGATTTGGAAAATATCTCCTAATTATTGGTTAATAATGTAACCAGCCGGTGGTAAACCTCTAAAAACCTGCGGGTAAGTTAATTAGCGATGATTTTCTCCCCCGGGATGACGACGGAGGTTGGCCGGCCGAGCAGCTCAGCAGAGCAAACTTCTAAACAGCCGTCGTTTGGATCAACTGGCTGTATATTTGGGATCTAAACAGTTACTTTCTCACATGAAAACATATTAAAACTTAATAAAGTTACGTAATTACAGCGCTAGAGCGGGAAATAAAACAGCTTTTCACCTGTTTTACAGCTACTGCTACCCGTTGCTGTGAAATGCATTCTGGGAAACTTGTATACTGTTACTGCGGTGTGAACGGTGTCGGTCTGCTGAAGTAGTATACTGAATCCTACATTCAGTATACAGTATACAGTACTAACGCAGTATGTAGTATACAGTACGGTAGAATGCGGTTTTGAAAACAGCAGTAGTGATGTCAGCACAGGAAGTGATGTCAGCTGTGACTCACGTCTCTCCAGGATCTCCGTGATGCCGGCGTTGTCGGCCTCCAGCTCCATCTTGAACTTGGCCAGTTCCTGGTCCAGTTTCCTCAGGTGACGGTCCACCTGGAGGAGAGGAGGGGGGGGGGGGGGTGTTAGATCAGGACACACACCATACACTAATGCTGCGTTCAAGACAACTCGGAGGTCGGAACTCCCAACTCAAAACCATGGATACCTGAAGGAAGTTTGTCGTATTGTGGCTCATCGCTGAATATGAAAAATCAATGCAGTAGTAAATGATGTTTATTATGGAGGCAAATGAAGAGGAGAGGAGACGTTACAGCCTTGATAACCGTTTAACGTTATTTCCGTTACATACGAGGAACACAATTCCACACAATACAACAATCACAGCTTAATATAAACGTATTTCATAGAGGCTACTGCAATAATACACAAGAATATGCATTAAAACCTCAACAAATAACTTAAAATTTCTAAATTCTAACTGTTTAAGATGAGGGCCACCGTTTTTTTCAGACTTTGGGGTTGTTTTGAACACAGCATCACACACACACACACACACACACACACACACACACACACACACACACACACACACACACACACACACACACACACACACACACACACACACACACACACACACACACACACACACACACACAATGTGACTCACCAGGTCGTAGATCTGATTGGCCAGCTGAACCTTCTCATCTGCATCTTCCAGAGCTTTGTAATAATCCTGTTCAGACAAAACCAATCAATCAATCAATAATCAATAACACACAAACACTTATACACATACATACATATATACATACAGGGTTCCTACACATTTGAAATGTCCAAATTCCAGACGTCTCAGTAAATATTTTGTGACGTTAGAGTAAATAGTTGTGTATCATGTAAATGAATCATTCTGAATGTGTTATGTCGTTACGTCACCAGATAATCAGCAGGAGTTCGTAGCTCGGTACAAAATAATACGAACTCAAACAACTTCAGATGGGACCAAACCCAAATAAGTGTTATTATTATAAATATATTTCCATACAATAGTTTCCATTTTCCAGACCTGGAAATGTATAAAATCAAATTCCATACTTTTCATAATTAGAGTTTTTACAGCTCTGTCTTTCATGTGTTTGGTGCATGGAAAAGCTGATTTCTAGTTAGAATTAATGAAAACTTGGTTTCTTCAACACGCTATGAGATAATAACACAACGTTACCACACAGAGTTGTTGTCTTCCCTGAAGGCAACAACGTGCATCAGTGGTTTTACACGAATTTACCTCTAAAACAACTCTTTGTGTTGCATTTTGTATGAAAGGTGCTACATAAATAAATAAAGTTTGAGTTTGAAAGGTAGAGAACTGAACCTACTCCTAAAACTATAGGGATTATGGCAATGGGCCAATTTGCCAGAATTTTGAACTATCCCTTTAACAATCGCCCACTGACTCAGGTTAAACTGAGTCCTGTGATGACATCACGGCGGTGACATCACGGCGCTCTGACCTTCTTGATGACCTCCATCTGCTCCTCCCTCCACTCGGGTTTGTTCTTCTTGGCGTTGACGAAGAACTCGATGACTTTCTGCTCCAGCTGATCGGTGGCGTCTGACACAAAACATTGAAACTAGTGATGTAATCGTTACCTGTTACCTTACTCACAATTAATCTGGGCATTAAACGACTGTTTAAAAGTTTAAAAAATACAAATAAAAAAAGTTTAGTGTGTGTGTGGGTGTGTTAAACGTGACTGTGGTCGGTCGGTGTGTTTACGTACTCTGAACCTGCAGGTCCATCTCCCTCATTTCCGTGAATCTGTCGCGCAGATCCATGGGAAGCTGCTCGATCACTGCAGAGGAGGGAAACAAGAAGTAACGCGTTATTACATCACACTGAAGACTGACTCAGATTGTTCTTTAGATTGGAATAGGGATGTCACAATTACTTGTTTTCACAATTAATCGCGGTATTAAACGCCACAATTAATTAATCGTAAAGATTCTTAAATACCGTCACTTTCCAAAAAAGATTATTTTGGAAACACAGAGGCAGATTTGCACAAAAGTTAAGGTAAATGTAAGAAATATTGGTCAATTTACCTACGTAACATGGTAGAAATGTAAATGTTAGCGTCTCATTTGTGATAAAAAACAAACAATTAAAATAAACTTCCCCTGGAGGATTAATAATTGGTTACATATGAATAGTAGATAGTTAAAATATTTAGTGTAAAGATTTGTAATGTAATTATATTTTGACTGTGTTTGATTTTACACATTCATACGTTGTGAAATTAATTAGGCTAGTGCAAAATAATCGTGATAATCGTAACACCGTGATTATTTCTCTGACAATAATCGTACAAAGAAAATCTATAATTGTGACATCCCTAGATTGGAACAATAATGTACTTTTTAGTGTCCACGATGTTAAAAGTAAGAAACAGAAAGAACTGTATGTCATAAACTTGATAATAATATTAGAGAAATATAATATCACATACACAAAGCTAAAGTTAGTCACTCTAAACCCTGTTTGTTTTGTGGCATTGCAAAGGGAAACGGAACAGTACATGCAAAGTATCTGTGACTCGAATAACAAGAAAGCTATGAAAACATCTGATTTGTGCTCTTTATTCTCTGTATTTATATTAAAGCAGAAGTAAGCGATCGATTTGGCTTCACTGTCTTTCCATTTACCAAAGTTAGACAGTACTACATCATTAATCTTATTATCCTTTTATCAAAGTGGCACATTCATAAATGTAGATACACAAATCAAAATCATTTTTTTCTTACATTTAAAAACGAAGTCAAGCAGTAATATTAAAACCATTGAAAAATCTAATAACACAAAAGCTATCAGGACCTTGAACCTACAGTATGTGCTCTCTACAACATATTTTTATAATGCAATCTGTAAAAAAAAATGCCTTTATGCATCATGTAACCCCCTGGCGTGTTGAATTCACTTTATGCACAGCTCCACTACTTCCTGAAATAAGCCAGCTCGTTTAATTCCTGTCTTACATTATTGGACCAATTGATTAATCCAGGTGTGTCTGAGTAGTCGCAGTGGTCAGACACACCTGGATTAATCAGTTTGTCCAATAATGTAAAACAGGAATTAAACGAGCTGGCTTATTTCAGGAGGTAGTGGAGCGTTTTTTTTCTTCAAATTTTTATTGAAAAAGTACAAAAATAAACAACACTGGCATTTTTCATAGTGCATATACCATAAGTGTGAAGGGAATGCCAGATGAACATCATTCAACATTAGTGCAAGTTAACTCACAATAGGAACATACACATTAGTGCTTCAATAGAATACATTTAGAGCAGTTGAAATAAAAGTAAAATTAAAATAAACATCTCAAAATAAATAGTCAAAAAATAAATTAAATATAAAATAGAATAAACATTGATTTCATAAGGGGGATTCAAATCAATTTTAGTTATTCATTTCAGTGGGGAAATTCTTTAAATTATCTTATAGTTTCTGTGCCTTTATTTCTGTTACAAGTTTTAGTGATTTCATGTACAATTTAAATTCATTCATGAAGACAATAAATTTGGGGGATGACTTCATAACTCTATTCTTGTGGATGAAAAATTTAGCTAGACAAAGAATTAAATTGCAACAGAGTTCATCATATTTGTTTTGTAAGATCATACCGAAGTAGTGGAGCTGTGCATAAAGTAAATTGTTTTGTTTTGCACAATTTTTAATAAAGTTCTGAAAAAAAAGGAGGAGAGGAGGAGGAAGAGTGAGAGGAGGAGGAGGAGGAGACCAAAATAAATGAAAAACATCTTCAGAGTGTCCTACACAGAAAGAGCAGTTTAAATCTATATCTTTTTTAAATCGTTGTAAAAAAACAAAAAAAAACAACAACTTCAGATGGGTAAATTCTGTGAATTATTTTAAAAGATACTTCTTTTACCTTATTATTAACTATCTAGCAGGTAAATTTTTGTTGTCGTGTTGAATTGTATTGTTTTGCACAATTTTTAATAAAGTTTTGAGAAAAAAAAAGGAGTAGAGGAGGAGGAAGAGGGAGAGGAGGAGGAGGAGGAGGGAGAGGAAGAGGGGGGAGGGGAGGAAGAGGGTTAGCATGGCTAGGCTAACAGGCCGGTAAATGAGACTCTTTCCCCCCGGTAACCGGCTCGGTGACCCCCGCCCCGCGGCGCCGCGGCCCCCTACTCACTCTCCAGGTAATCCTCCAGGTACAACATGGCGCCGACCTTCTGCTTCAACGCGATAAAAACAGAAAGATTTTCTTCTCTTTTTCAATATGGCGCCGTCAGCCGCTCGTCTCTCTCCGCAGAAAAAAAATACCCCGACTGACTGCTGAGGTCAGCGGGGGTGACGTCAGCGCCTGGCTGCGCTCTGATTGGCTGAGCCGGCTGGCAGCGGCGGGAGGGGGAGGGGGAGGGGGAGGGGGGAGGTTGTTGACTTGCGTCGATTTGCGTCTTCAGTCGAGATGCATCATGGGAGTTGTAGTTCAAACCGCGTCCAGCTCGTTTCTCCTGTTTCTGTCCCCAGATGTTTTTATTTTACGTATCGATTTATCACATTGTGACTCTAAATGTTTCTATTTTGACAAATACACTAAATAAATATGAATAAATGAATATAATATAATATTTATATTAATATGTATTCATATATATATGTATATACACATATATGTGAATAAATATGAATATATGTTAATTTATTCATATTTATATATATATATATATATATATATATATATATAAATATGAATAAATTAACATATATTCATATTTATTCATGAATACAATATATATATATATATATATATATATATATATATATATATATACATATATATATATATATATATATTGTATTCATATAGAGTTCATTTGCAAAAGCAGATAACTCAGTTTTTTTTTTGTATATATATTTGAAAATTTTTAATTATTATTTGCACCAGGTGATATCAGTCAAACCAAAGTTGAGTGGCTTTGACCAAGGAGATGAGATGTGCAAAAACAGATGTAACTCAAAAAAACAAAGCTTTATTGAAAACAACACTCTGTAAAGAATAATTCAAAAGCATTAGCTCATTTTTTTCAAAATGGCACTTATCTGCTTTTGCAAATGAACTCTTCATATACACATATACTGTATGTGAATACATATATTAATTTATTAATAGGCTATTTATTTAGTTTATTTGATATTTAAAGAGTTATTGATCTGACACATTAAAAACTGAGTGATGTAATTGGAGGTGGGTGAAGGTATGTTCGTTCTACGTGGTTTGGAGCAGGAGCATCATGTCCCAGTGGTTATATATGTGTGTTAATATGTATGGAAATAAATAAAGATATTGTTGGGGGGGGGGGGGGGGGGGGATCAATTAAAAAACTGAGTGATGAGGTGGAAAGGATCAGAGATCTGATAATAATAGTAATACTACATTTAATTACACCTTTCTGTCATTCAATTAATAAAAGAAAGTACAAAATAAACAATAAAAATCACAAGAAGTAGGCCTATACAAGATTAAAAACAGGTTAAGATTAGACCGTGCAATAGAATCATTTAAAGGGAAAAGGCAAATAAATTATCTTAGCGTTAAACCACCTGGATGTGATGAGACCTTCACCTCTGTTAATTTATTCCTTTTACTCACATTTGATTCAGAAATGAAACGTGTTGCTTGTTGATTTTCATTTATTGTCGTCGTTATGTTTCGTTATTTATAGAAGAAGGTCACAGCATCACCAACAGTGTGTTGTCGACTGTTGTTGGTCATTTCAATGACAGTGACATCAGAACATGTGCTGAACATCTGCTGCTTTTTAACGACAAACACAGCTGCTCTGGAAACTTCTGCACATTCCTCACACTCTGTTATTCAGAGGAATGACAGATATGATATGATATGATATGATATAATATGATATTACATTATTAGGGCCACGGGGCAATCGCACCGAGCACTGGACTACTAGCGCTCGGGGGATTCGCTACTTTTTATACGTTATATATCGATACGTTATATGTCAAAACGTGCGGTTCGATCGGGATCGGTGTGCTCTGTCTTTTCTCTAAAGAATATGAATTTTTCGCAACGTAAGTTTAAAATTTTGCATTGAAGTCAATGGGACGGGGGGAGAAAAAACAAGCGAAAAAGAACAATAATTGGAGTTTTTCAAACGTCTACTGCTCAGGCATACTTTCACCTAGAGACTTCATTTAAACTTTAAACAGTAGACACAAGTCTTGTGTATTGGTGTATTAATTAACGTTTTGATAGGTCATATCGTTTTTGATCAATCCCTGATCAATGACCATGATCATTTTTGGAGAAATTATGAGTCAGAGTGTCAGAGTGCGTGACATCATCGGTTAGAGTCTGAAATCTTCTGAAACTTTTCTCTTTCCACGCTCCTCCTGGACACAATTTACACTCTACACACATGATTTTTTTTTTTACAAAATTGTTCACAAACTTGTTCTGTTTCTCACCATGTGCTCAAAATATCAGAGAGACTTACAGAATTTGAATTATCAGCCTCTAAGTGCGGCCACGTCTGTCTCTGCTCCTCATTTTCAGTTATGTCACTTTAACTTTATGAACTGGTTCACTTTATCAGAATTTATCCATTAAATAAAAATATGAGACGAGTCCAGTCTGTTTTACATTACATTATATTATGTTATATTAAATTACATTATATTATGTTATATTACATTACATTACATTACATCATATTATATTATATTATGTTATGTTAGCCTATATCACATATTAAATTACATAAAATTATATTATGTTATATTACATTACGTTACATTATGTTAGTTTACATATTACGTTAAATTATGTTAGATTACGTGATTTTACATTATGTTATATATCATTATATAAAGGACGGTTTATAAATATATATATGAAGAGTTCATTTACAAAAGCAGATAAGTGCCATTTTGAAAAAAATGAGCTGAGGCTTTGTAATTATTCTTTGCATAGTTTTGTTTTCAATAAAACTATTTTTTTGAGATATGTCTGTTTTGTTACATCTCAAAGTCACTCAACTTTGGTATATTGAATATCTTTGATTATATTCCATATTCCATGCTGCCTGGCTGTGTGTCCTGTGCTGCCCTCTGCTGTTTCAACTATGAAGCTTCTTAACAGATGATACAGTAAGTCTCGGTTTTCATTTCCGAACCGCTGCCTCATGTTTTTACCGTAATGACGTAACGACGGAGAGCTCTCACTCTGACGCACAGTCACATGCTGTCACTCTTTAATTGTATAAATAAAGTTTCATTGAAGTTTCATTCACATTTACAACATTTCCAACTTCAACTGTTGGATAAATTAATGTAATTAGTTGATTTTCTTTGATGAGTGCGCTCAGTTCGTCTCTACTCGGAGTTTTACGGTAACGCAGCTTCTGGTTCTGGCCACGCCCCCTCGGTGTGACGCCGCCGCTGATTGGTCCGCGGCTGTCACGTGACGCATACGCAGACCGGAAGAGAAGCACTGGGCCGCGGAGAGAAGGTGAGGAAATAAACAAAACTCAACATGAAACGTTTTTAACCGTTTAAACCGTAAAAACGGCGTCTTTTCTCCGGTACCGACCCAACTCCCGGTCCCGTTCTCCACCGGACCCGGTTGGGCTCGTGCGCTGCGGCGGCTTTTAACGGTTTTAACGGTTTTAACGGATCGTGTTTCTGACGGACTGAAAGTGAAAACACTGCGGGTTCGATTCCGCACCGGAAAAAAACCCGTAGTTTCCCGGTAGAAGCAGAACTACCGGTACCGGCGGAGGTTCGAGTCGACACGGACCGGACCGACTGTGTTGACACGGACTGGACCGGTCCGCTTCTCCGGTTCGAGTCCCGTTGGTCATTTGGCTCAGCGGTTCTGGTCTCGAAAACTCTCGAAAATCTCTCTCCTCCTCCTCCTCCTCCTCCGGTCGAACCGAACCAGAACCAGAAGCTGCCAAGGCTCCGTGACGTCACGGTGAGTTTGCTTTGCTGCTCGCGGCTCGAGGCCTTAAATAAAAAAAACGGGAATTTCCCACCGGTGACGTCACAGCGCCGAGGTTAAAAAAAACTTTATTTACAACCGACACTTCCGGGTTCACACCTCACACCGACTCTCTGATATAATAGATATATAGATAGATATATAATCAATAACAATACCCAATCATAATAACAGCAACAGCAGCGTGTGGGCGGAGCTTCAGCTGTGACCTCAGACCTCTCACTGTTATTACGTCATCAATCATTAGTTTATGTAGTTATTGATCATTATCATGTGATCAATCAACAGTTTGATTAGTTATTGTAGAATTTATGAAATAAAGAAAAAATCCGCACACCATAGGAGCTCCCTTCAGAGGATTTAATAGCGTGACGTTTCAAGCAACAATGCTCTTTTTCAAACTGCTGTGTAGCTAATACAGACAGGAAACTGCTTAAATACAAAGTGATCCCGCCCAGGTGAACAATCAACCAATTTGGAGTCAACCATTTTGAAAAGAGGGGGGTGTGACTACCACAAAATATCCATATAAAAGAAAAAATTAATACAAGCAAAGATACATTTTCCATAAGGTACATGGTGGAAGAAGAAACATTTTTTTGTAGAAAAAAGCATAATAAATCTATGAAGTACAAGCAATCATCATTCTGTAGAGAATAAATAAACAGGCAGAGTCGTTGTATTGTGTAGTAGGGACACAGCAACCTAACTACAGTAAAGAGGTGCCTCTGTCTATTAATTCAAGAATCAAATGACCACCAAAGGTGGATATACGGGTATACAGAGGAGAAGAGAATAGAATTTACTCTTCATCCTGTCACAGTAGTTCATCTGTTTTAGTTTTTATCCTCCTCTGTTTATTTAATTGTCTAATTTTAATTTTTCCATTTCTGATCTTTTCTTTTATCTCCAGTTTTATTTCTCTCTGTGTTTTCAGCTTCTCCTCCTCTTGTTATTTAGTTTTATTTAGTTTTTTACTTTTACATGGAACTCTCAGTGAATGTTGTTTTGAAGCTGCTGCGTGAAACAGGAAGTGTTTTATTCTGAAAGGTCACAGGTGAGTTCCAGAGCGATAGATATCGCTCTGGTGAGTTCCACCTGCAGCACAAACAGGAAGTAAAGTCGCGTGATGTTCAACCGGTGAAGTTTGATAACAGCTTCTCATGGTGTTGATCGGTATTAATGGGTATTGGTAAAGGTAAAGGTACTTTATTTGTCACATAAGCCGTGTTTCCACTGCAGGAGTTCCTGGTAAAGGGAGGGGGTAGGAACTTCTACAGGAACCGTCCTCTCACTCGGCCCTCTCAGTGGCCGTGTTTCCACTGCAGAGTCGGACCCCGCGGCGACGTCATGAGTTTCGATCAGTTTCGACCGTGACGTCACCCAGGCAGGTCACAAGCACATGCACAAAAATCATAACAACAACGGAGAAGGATGGAAGGAGCTGAGGCGGCAGCCGCGTTTCTGGTTTGTGTGTTTGTGCGCATGGCGGTTGATTGTAATCCTGCTTGAGTTTTTTTTTTTTTTTTTAACTTTTCACAGCATTGTTTTGTGGCGTGATGGATCCCCAGTGTGTCGAGGTGCGCTGATATTTTCATTTCGCCGCGATGACTCAAACCCCCTCTGAATCTCCTCGGTGCTGTAGACTACATCAATGTCTGCACCTCGTCGTCGGTCCATTTGTCGTACATCTTCCTGCTGTTTTCTTGTTGTTTACAGTGGTGTCTGCTAGGCTAATGCTCCGCTTCTGCTCCCCCTTTTAAAAACGCCGGTTGTTTTGGTGCTTTCTGGTAGCGTCAGAGCTGCTCTAGCTTTAGCCAATCAGTGCCGGGTTAACCTCGAGCCCCACCCAGGAGCTTTTCAGAGCCAACGGAGTACCTACCCTGGAGTAGGTACTTGGCCCCTGTAAAAGTTCCTGTAAATGGCCCTGTGGGGGAGGTTCCTGCAGTGGAAACACGCACCAACGGGGCTGGCCCCGTAAAATTACCCCGAAGTTCCTGCAATGGAAACACGCCTATATACAGCTAGTACAGTGAAATTCTTTCTCTGCATTTAAAGGGATAGTATAATTTTTTTTAAATTGTGGTTGTATGATCTACAAATAGCCCCTAATAGTACTTTAATTGCAGTAGAAGACTCTCTGCACTCCTCCCGTTAGCAACGCCAGCCCATAATAGCCCTGCCCAGAGATTTACAACATACAGTGTTGTTATTTGGACCTAACCAACTCACGTATCCCTCCGCCCAGGGTTAGCGCCCGTTTAGGGTGGGCCGTTTCTTTGGGTCTGTTCACAACACTGTATGTTGTAAATCTCTGGGCAGGGCTATTATGGGCTGGCGTTGCTAACGGGAGGAGTGCAGAGAGTCCTCTACTGCAATTAAAGTACTTAGGGGCTATTTGGAGATCATACAACCACAATTTAAAAAAAATGCTACTATCCCTTTAACCCATTGATCAGTATTGATACGTATTGATGGGTATTGATACATATTGATCGTATTGATGTTCTGTGTTCAGGACCAGTGGCCGTCAGGATGCAGAGCACCACCAACTACCTGTGGCTGATCTCAGACCTGCTGGGTCAGGGCGCCACGGCCAACGTCTACCGAGGCCGACACAAGGTGGGTCAGAGGTCAGAGGTCAGAGGTCAGAGAGCCAATCACAGGGCGGGATCGCATCGCCATAGAAACAACTCTTCATCTGTGTGTGTGTGTGTGTGTGTGTGTGTGTGTGTGTGTGTAGAAAACGGGCGACCTGTACGCGGTGAAGGTCTTCAACAACCTGAGCTTCCTGCGGCCGCTCGACGTCCAGATGAGAGAGTTCGAGGTTCTGAAGAAACTGAACCATAAGAACATCGTCAAGCTGTTCGCCGTCGAGGAGGAGGTGGGACATTTTAACATTTTAACATTTAAATGCCAGACTGGATGTGTGTTGCAGATATCTGTAATTCAGTTTTGCCGAGTCAAAAAGAATATTCCCGATATAGAATAGAATAGAATAAACTTTAATGTCCCACAGGGGAAATTTGTTGTGGACTCAGTGCATGGTAAAAAAAGCTGACTCAATATACATAGAATACATAAATAACAGTTGACATGTACACACACACTCATGACACACCCAGTTAAGGGTTAAAAGATTAAAAAGTAAACAAACAAACACACAAGCATCAGTTATTGCACATCTCCCAGATAAAAAATAAAAATAAAAACAAGAGTTACTGCACAGCTCCCAGGCCTCAGCGTACACCATCTACAGAGCTGTTTAAAAGTTTGATGGAGGTGGGTTCAAAAGAGAATTTAAAACGATTCAGTCTGCATTTAGGGAGTCTAATAGACTCTATACCTTCTACCGGAAGGCAAGAGCTCGTAGTTTTCTAGAAGGATGTGGGACGGGTCTGACTGACTACAGACTGCTCATAGATGGACTGGAGGGAGGGTTTGTCAGTCCTCCCCATCACCTTCATAGCCGTCTATATCCACAACTACATTCTTCCTTCACTGTAACATTCATGTGTATGGGGTTTGTCATTACAGATATCTACAGTTCAGTTGCAGATATCCACTATGTGAATTACAGATATCTGTAACTGAATTACCACTAGTACTAATTCCAGTTTGAGATATCTACAACTTCATTTCACCTAGTCAAAACTTAATTACAGATATCTGAACAGGGACATGTAGATATCTTTGATTGAGGTGAATTAAAGATATCTAGAACTGGAATTATGACTAGTCATAATTCCAGTTTGAGATATCTGTAATTCACATAGTGGATATCTGCAACTGAACTGTAGATATCTGTAATGACAAACCCCATACACATGAATGTTACAGTGAAGGAAGAACGTAGTTGTGGATCTGAAATGTTCTTTTTGACAAGAGGTAAAACTGAATTACAGATATCTTGAATAAAAAATCCAACTATTCAAAATGTAGTTAGGACCAGTCAGAAAGACGTTGTTGATATCTACAATGTTAATTCTGGAGAGTCAAACTGAGCTTTTAAATGAAGAGAAGCCAGCACTGGCGTAATGTGCTCATACCTAGATGAGCCAGACAAAATACTAGCTGCTGTGTTCTGAACCATTTGTAATCCATGAAGACTCTTCTTGGATAGTCCAGATAAGAGGACATTACAGTAATCAATCCTAGATGTAACAACATCAGGAACGTCCCGACCGTGAGCTGTAGCGGCTCTGTGGCTATTAGCTTAGCTCGTTAGCTCGTATTTACTCCATATTCTACTACAGTTTCTTTATTAGGTAAGGGATAATGTAGAGTTTGGTCGGTTGTTATGGAGAAATAAACCCCGACAGGTTGTATGGAACCCCGACACGAAGCCCTGTTGGGGTTTATTTCTCCATAACAACCGACCAACTCTACATTATCCCGCTTATTACACAGTTTACGAGTGAAATAATTAATTTGAAACATAATGTTGATCAAAATATGACTTTCATCGATTTAAAATTGCATCAATGATCTCTCTCCCCCCCCTGCAGTCCAACACGCGTCACAAGGTGCTGGTGATGGAGTACTGTCCCTGTGGGAGTCTCTACACCGTCCTGGAGGAGTCGTCCAACGCCTACGGTCTCCCAGAGGACGAGTTCCTCATCGTGCTGCACGACGTCGGTGAGCAGCAACACGCTCCTCTGTCTTTTACTGTCTTCTACTGCAGGGGTTCTCCACTAGTCTCACTCTGGGTCACTAAGTCGCGACCCACTTTTATAGAATTCAAAGCCTTTAAAAACTCATTTATCTCTTTATTGAGCAAAGTGCATTTCAGAGCACATGAATGAAACTGAGGAGTTACCATGACAACTGCATGTACGGAAGTGAATAAAAAAATATCAAACTGCACAAAATGGAGACCAACAAAACGATATATTTGACTTCTAATGCATCTCTGCATTCAGAGCATGTTCACTAAAGTGAATCAATATCAAATTGCACAAAATAAAGACCCACAAAACAAAACCAGATTCACTGCATCAGGCCACATTAATAAGAAACTGATATCTTTGCATTCAGAGCAAATAATAAGAAAGTGAGGAGGAGCATTACAACTGCATGTGTTCATGTGTCTCGTGCCTTTCAAAATAAGTTATTTTTCAAAATAAAAGACATGTCCAACATCAGATGTGCATTAAATATTAGGGCTGGGCCAAAAAATGGATTTTTATATTAATCGCGATTTTTTTCTGGCGATTTTTAAAAATCGATTCTCATATGAGAATCGATTTTTTATTTTTATTTTTTTTATTTTTTTATTTTTTTGGGGGGGTGACCAATCTTTATTGTACGATCATTTATTCTGTGCCATTACACTCGGCAAAGTCAAACCGGCCTGTTGTGTTCATTTGTTCACAGATGTCTATGTGAACAAACGAACACAACAGAGAAACTGATGTGATTGTTTTTTGTAAATATGACTTATGATGTATTGTCAAGTGTTTGGTTCAACCTGCTCTTGTTTAAGGAAAGAAAACCACAATAAATGAAATATAAAATCGCAATACTTGTTTAATCAGAATCGCAATTTAAATCGAACCGGGACCCAAAAGTCGTTAGAGAATCGAATCGGCACAAAAGCATATCGGCCCAGCCCTATTAAATATGAATTACTTTTTTGACCAGCTGTTGAGAACCACTGTGTTAGTGTGTGTGCTGCTCTCTGATTGGCTGCTGCCTCCCCCCCCTCCACAGTGGCCGGTATGAACCACCTGAGGGAGTACGGCATCGTGCACCGAGACATCAAACCAGGAAACATCATGCGTGTGATCGGAGAGGACGGCTGCTCCGTCTACAAACTCACAGACTTCGGCGCCGCCAGAGAACTGGAGGACGACGAGCAGTTTGTCTCTCTGTACGGGACAGAGGAGTATCTGGTAAATAATGATCAATAATCAATAACCAATAACCAGTAGAGGAGGAGGAGGAGCAGTTCGTCTCTCTGTACGGGACCGAGGAGTATCTGGTAAATAACGATCAGTAATCAATAACCAATAACCAGTAGAGAGGAGAAGGAGGAGAGGGAGGAGGAGGAGAGGGAGGGAGGGAGGGAGGAGTATCTGGTAAATAACCATCAATAACCAATAACCAGTAGAGAGGAGGAGGAGGAGGAGGGAGGAGTATCTGGTAAATAACGATCAGTAATCAATAACCAATAACCAGTAGAGAGGAGGAGGAGGAGGAGGAGGAGGAGGAGGAGGAGGAGGAGGAGGAGGAGAGGGGGAAATGAGAGTGAAGAGGAGGGAGCTGGAGGACGACGAGCAGTTTGTCTCTCTGTACGGGACCGAGGAATATCTGGTAAATAACTATCTATAATCAATAACCGATAACCAGTAGAGAGGAGGAGGGAGGGAGGAGTATCTGGTAAATAACGATCAATAACCAATATGTCGAAGGAGGAGGAGGGAGGAGTATCTGGTAACGATCAGTAATCAATAACCAATAGAGAGGAGGAGGAGGAGGAGAGGGAGAAAGGAGAGAGAGAAGGAGAGGTGTGTGACATCATGATGTGTTTCCCGTGCAGCATCCTGACATGTATGAGCGCGCCGTGCTGAGGAAGGATCACCAGAAGAAGTACGGCGCCACCGTCGACCTGTGGAGCATCGGAGTCACCTTCTACCACGCTGCCACGGGAAGTCTTCCCTTCAGACCGTTTGAAGGGCCGAGGAGGAACAAGGAAGTCATGTGAGGAGGGGGGGGGAGGGTATCCGCGGGGTCACAAAAAAAAGTCTAAAATTTGAAAATCAAAATTTTTGACTTTAAAGGGACAACGAGGAGTTTTGTAAAAGCAAAGTGTTTTCTCACTACATTTATGAGCCTCTGCACCGTGAAATTCTTTGACCGGTGCAAGACAGACTCATGTTTTCATTCATCAAGAATTAAAGTCAGAGGTTGGAAGACGATCACATACCGTCGTAGTTCCCACCATAAACGCAGATTCGGCGGCGTTATTCTCATGACTCGCCACGAAACCTAAAGTAAAGAAACGCTGGTCGGCTCGCCCAGCATTTCCACCACCACTAATAATAACAAAATAACCATAGAGACAAAACCATAGATTTATCTAAAATGGACCATTAACGGAGATTCATCCACATTAATGCAGAATTTTTCGTTCTGCCGCTGGAGAAACTCCTCGTTGTCCCGTTAAAATGTCTTAAATTTGTTGAATTATTGTGTTCAAGTCTTAAATAATTTTAGACAGGTCTTAAATGTTCTTGTGCCCACCATGGGCGAGCATTTCACTCACATTTGCCCCCCAAAAAATACAACCGGAAAATCACAAAAAAGAAAGATCACAACCTGCGATCGTTCAAAAACCAACCCTATGTCCCTCTCTCCCTCTCTCTCTCTCCCAGGTATAAGATCATCACGGAGAAACCTTCTGGAACGATCTCTGGACACCAGAAGTGTGAGAACGGGAAGATCGAGTGGAGCACGGAGATGCCGGTGTCCTGCAGCCTGTCCAAGTAGGAGGCCCCGCCCCCTGGCTATGACATCATCACCATCATCACCATCATCACCACAGTCACATGGCTCAGTTTGACCTTGTGTTGTTGTGTTTGTCGCTACCCGATTTGTGACAATACTGGTCTGCGCATGCCGCCATCTTGGACAGCTGCCTACGGCAACTCCACTTGGACAAACTTCATCTGGGCACTGCCCGATTTGCGTAGAAGCGTTAGTCTGCTTAAAGTTCTGTAAATTTAAAATACTGTACTGTGAAAATGATTTATTTTTGTTAAGTGTCAGTCTGTTTAACTGACATGTTGTAGCTACCACGGACGTCCGTCAGAAGACAGCCGTGTTGTGGTTACAGGGTTCTTACGGATCCTTAAAAAGTCTTAAAAGGCATTGAATTCATTAATCTAAAAACAAGGCATTAATTGGCATTAAAATGTCTTAAATCAATTTTTCAAACGTCTTAAAAATGTGAACACTTGGTGAGTGGTATTTTATGGTTGTAATTAGTCTCAAATCTCAAAATAATTGGTAACATTCTGACATAGAGAAGTTAGTGGCGGCCGTCAACGCTAAATCTCTCACCGCCTCCAGCTCCCAAATCAGTTTTTTTTCCCCCCAATCATTCATGTAGCAGTCACTTTACCTTGGACCACATAGGAAAGTGGGTAAAATTGTCCCTAGTAACCCTATGTAATAGATGTGGTGATGTTTTTTTTTTTTTTTTGCATTTGTGTTTATTGTGAAGTCGGTCTTAAATTTCATTTCAAGTGGCTTTAAAAACGTCTTAAAAAGTCTTAAATTTAACTTGTAGGAACCCTGGGTTAGTTGTGATTGTTTGTGGTTGTCATGGTGATGAGGCCGGCGAGAAAAGAGGAGAGTAAACACTAAAAGTCGCCTCTGTTCCTGTTTTCTGAGCATCAAGATCCAGACCACCGCAACCAACCCTCAATTTACATTACTAATAAAAAGATAAAGCGTCTCTGGCGACGCACATAGGGCAGTGATCCTAATTCAATTCAACTAAGTTTGTCCAAGTGGAGTTGCCGTATGTAGCCGTCACAAATCGGGTAGCGATATAGTAAATCGGGGAGTGACACCGTTGTTGTTGTTGTGTGGTTGCCGTGGTTGCAGGGGCCTGCAGAGCCTGCTGACCCCGGTGCTGGCCAACATCCTGGAGGCCGACCAGGAGAAGTGCTGGGGCTTCGACCAGTTCTTCGCCGAGACCAACGACATCCTGCACCGCGCCGTGGTCTACGTGTTCAGCCTGCAGCAGGCCACGCTGCACCACGTCTACATCCACGAGTACAACACGTGAGCACGCCACACGCCGCCGCCGTCACCATGACTACCACCGCTACTGAACTCCTCTGACATCATCATGACTACCATCACAGACACAGTTAACACAGTCCTCCAGTAAACCCTGAACTCCGTTAGCCCTTTCATCGCTTCCTGTTTCCTCAAAATCAACACGTTTTCTGAATGGGATTTTGGTAAAACACCTCAAATCAGGTCTGCTTAAAGGGATAGTTCACCATTTTGTCAAACTGGCCCATTGCCATAACCCCTATAGTCATGGCAGTAGGTTCGTTACCTTTAAAGCAGAACTATGCAAGTCGCCGGAAATAGCTCGCTCCTTCATTGGTTTCTCTTTTTTTTCCCTCTCCGGAGCTCCCCCACAGTTCTGGTAGGCACATGTCACTGTCGTAAAAAAAATAAAAAAAAACTTGCCATTCTGTTATTATCTCATAGTGTGGTGAATGTGCAGCTCACAACTTGTCCACCAGAGCGTTGTGGAGTTGTTGGATTGTGTATTTGATGAGTTTGATGAGGGAAACCAAATAAATCCCATAATGAGCCTCCGTAGCGTAGCTCTGAGCAGCTCACGGCTCTGCTCCGCCATTCTAAAAATAGCTTGCACCGACAATTAAAGGTAACGAACCTACTGCTATGACTATAGGGCAGTGATCATCAACTGGCGAATCCGGCCAGCTGAACCTTCCAATCCGGCCCGCCACTGAGATCTGATAGTTAACAAGTAGCTATTATATTATATTTCTCGGTCTCTGTTGGTGTGCACCTGTAAGTCAATGCGCGGTACCCAAAGCCCCGTGCATGAAAGTTTAGGGAGCTGCTGGACTGCAGGGTTTTCTCTGCCTATCTGCAGAGGCCAGCTGCCGCCGCCTTGGTTAAACCGGGTGTGCACGGGGCTGCTCAGATGTAGCGTCTTTTACGCACTCAAACCCATTCAGTGTAGGTGCACGCTCTCAACCCAAAAACTCGGTTGTTTTTTTGTGCACGTCCGTGACGCACAGCTGCACGAACCTGCTTCTCCCTCCGGTGTTGTGTCCCGGTTCCCCCTCGGCCTGTGTCTCTCCTACTGTTTCCCACTGAGCTCTGCCTGTGTGTGGAAAAACGTCGCCTCCGAGATGTAGAATGTGTTTTATAGAAGAGAAACACTACCGACTACTCAGGACTACTGACTTGTATCATCAGAACCGATTGTCAGCCTCCTTTCATATTTAGGCTGAAAATCACAGGACAAGTCAGCAGTGTAAAGCTCCAGCATGTCGGAGGATCTGAAAGTCCAGCTGTCAAGATTTTTCATTCTATATCATACCAAACACCAAAGATATGTATAAATGAATATTATGAGCTTACAGGTCAAATAGAATATAAACAAATAAATTATTAGGCAAAAAGGTGAATTTAATTTCAATCTCGGCCTATTTGAATGTCCGGCCCCCAAGGTGTCTGTTGAGAAAGATTCTGGCCCTTCAACAAATATACTTGATGACCCCTGATCTAACTGTCCTCCTCCTCCTCGTCCCCGTGGCGTCCACAGGGCGGCGCTGTTCCAGGAGCTCCTGTCCCGGCGCTCCAGCATCCCGCTGCACCACCAGGAGCTGCTGTACGAGGGCCGGCGGCTGGCGCTGGACCCAAACCGCCAGGCCAAGACCTTCCCCAAGACCTCCAGAGACAACCCCATCATGCTGGTCAGCCGCGAGTCCGTCGCCACCGTCGGCCTCATCTTCGAAGACCGTACGTCGTTTCATTTCATTTCATTTCTTTTCTTTATTTATTGAATTGGGACAGTGCACATTCATCAACACTGCACTGCAAAAACTCTAAATCTGTCCAAGAATATTTGTCTCATTTCTAGTCAAAATGTCATTTCTAGTCAAAATAAATCTAATTATACTTAAAATAAGACTCATCACATTAAAAAGCAGTTTGTTTTTAGACACTTTTTACTTCTTTCAAGCAGATTTTCACTTGAAATAAGTAGAAAAATCTGATCGTGGAGCAAGTTTTTCTTTCTTATTACAAACACACAAAAAAACTTCCTTTCACTGGCAGATTTTTCTACTTATTTCAAGTGAAAATTAGTTTGAAACAAGTCAAAATGATCTAAAAACAAGTTAATTTTTAGGTGATGAGTCTTATTTTAAGTGAAAAGAGATTAGTTTTGACTAGAAATGAGACATTTTGACAAGAAATAAGACAAATGTTCTTGGAAAGATTTCGCACGACGACCACAACGTTATATACACTGTGTTTCCCTCCACAGCCAGTCCTCCCAAAGTTCAGCCGCGCTACGACCTCGACCTCGACGCCAGCTACGCTAAGGTAACGCTGCCGTGTGATTGGCTGCTGGCTGTGTGTGTATGTCAAGCCGTTTTAACATTTAAAAGCCAGACTGGATGTGTTGTAGATCTCTGTAATTCAGTTTTGCCTCTTGTCAAAAAGAACATTTCAGATCCACAACTCCGTTCTTCCTTCACTGTAACATTCATGTGTATGGGGTTTGTCATTACAGATATCTACAACTTCATTCTGACTAGTCATAATTCCAGTTCTAGATATCTTTAATTCACCTCAATTACAGATATCTACATGTCCCTGTTCAGATATCTGTAATTAAGTTTGGACTAGGAGAAATGAAGTTGTAGATATCTCAAAGTGGAATTAGTACTAGTGGTAATTCAGTTCCAGATATCTGTAATTCACATAGTGGATATCTGCAACTGAACTGTAGATATCTGTAATGACAAACCCCATACACATGAATGTTACAGTGAAGGAAGAACGGAGTTGTGGATCTGAAATGTTCTTTTTGACAAGAGACAAAACTGAATAACAGAGATCTGGAATAAAAAATCCAACTATTCAAAATGTAGTTAGGACCAGTCAGAAAGACGTTGTTGATATCTACGATGTTAATTCTGGAGAGTCAAACTTAGCTTTTAAATGTTAAATCCTCTGGTCATAGTGTGTGTGCAGGTGAGTGCAGGTGCAGCAGCTTTGTCACTTCCTGTTTCCTGTTTCCTGTTGTTCAGACTTTTGCAGGCGACGTCGGACATTTATGGAAAACCTCAGAGTCTCTGCTGGTTTATCAGGAGCTGGTGAGGAAGGGAGTCCGCGGTGTCATGTAAGTCTGAGTGTGTCTGTGTGTTATAAACTGCTATTTTTCTAAAAGATGGAGTTCACTAGCCTATAAATCTATCTGCACCCTAGCAGCAGCAGATATATTTGCTCCGTAGGTCTAGAAACGAGCCATAGGAACTTTTTGAGTCTGGAACACTGTTTGTGTTGACCAATCACAGCGCTCTATCTGTTTAGAGAGTCGTTGGGCGGCTTAACGCGATGGCGACATACTTGGCGAGTCGCGACGGTGAAAAACATGACAAGAAGATAGATGGCTTTGGCAAAGGAATGGTTTGAATCAGCGTTGGCATCAACTTTGAAATAATTCAACTTGTCATTTTCTTTAAAAGTTGAGCCAGAAACTGCACTGAAGTCGTTCATTTGGAAGAAGGATGTATTTGGTGTTTTGCTGACGGGATATGGGAAAAGTTTAATCTACCGACGTCATCCTGCTCTTTGCTCTGATTGGTCGTAGCACTACCCTATTGGTGCAGAGGCAGTTTGAAAGACAGCCTTCATCCCGCCCCCTGGACTGAGCCGAGGTCTACCGGTCGTTGACACACTAGACATGTTCATGATGTAGTCTGGATGGTCAGGCTAGCCAATGGTGTGAATTTTTGGAAAAATTTCAAGAAATTTCTGGGAATTTTTTTTTTGTAAAATTCAGAGAAAAAGGTTGGGACCCCCTTTGAACCGTCTCAAGGCCCCCTGGAGGTCCCTGGCCCCCACGTTGAGAACCACTGTTTTAGAGGATTGGCGACAGTTTGGGGAGCCGGTCTGCTCCGTTTTGTCTCTTGGTTCAAAAATAAAACATTTTAAATGAATAACTTCTGGTCTCACTGTGTTAAAAACTAAACCTTAGCCTTATTGTCTTCGTTGAGTTGGGTTGTTGTGTCTTTTTAAATGAAATGAAATGAAATGAAATGAGGAAGCCTGAGGAGAAACGACGAGTTCATGTTTTATCTGTGAGGACTCGAGGACTCGACGGATGGGGATACTCTGAATGAATCTGTATTTATGAATGAGCAACTCTTGATTGTAAACCTGTGTGTGTCTGTCTCTATGTGTGTGTGTGTGTGTGTGTGTGTGTGTGTGTCTGTGTGTGTGTGTGTGTGTTGCAGAGAGCTGATGAAGGAGGACTACAGTGAGATTCAGCACAAGAAGTCGGAGGTTTTCCACCTGTGTAACTACTGCACACAGATCCTGGAGAGAACCGAGCAGCTGTGAGACTCACACACACACACACACACACACGCACACACACACACACACACACACACACACACACACACACACACACACACACACACACACACACACACACACACACACACTGACACACACTCTGTGTATTAGACAGAGGTCATGTGAGCTGTGTGTGTGTTGTGCTGCAGGTTCGAGGTGCTGATGCAGGGCAACATGCTGTCGACTGAGTACGATGAGATCTGTGACATGCACAAGAAGATCCTCAGAGTGAGTCCTGCTGCTTCTTCATCTGAGACTTAAAGGAATAGTACACCAAAAAATTGTTGCCTCCCCCTCATGCTGATGATTTGATGTCTCAAATCCCATACTCTTCTCTTAGTGCACTGCTTTACAGTACACTGTAAGGCACTAATTTCAACAGGCTAGTACCGTCTCAAATCAAACTCTGCCGCTGCGCACTTACCGGAAATGACTCCACAGCTTCTTCTATTTCTTTAATTCTGATTGTAACCGGCCGTTGCAGCCCTGTCGCCGACACTTGACAGCGCTTTTTGCCGATCAAAACCAGCTATTAAGTTGTGTTTTATTGTGTTAGTGTTGTTGTTGTGCTGTTATGAGTGTTTTTAAAAGACATTTATGCCGGTTTCAGCTCCGTCGCTGTTCAAAGCAACCGCTGCCGTTTGAAAAGTAGTGACGTGTTTCTGCTACGTCACTAAGACGACGGCCGTTAAGTGTGGAAAGTATCCATCGATCCACACTCAGTGTTCTGGCCATGTGAACGCACTTCTGTACACAAAATATTAGGTGTAAGTGCAGAAGTGCGTGATTTGGGACACACCACGTGTGTTTGTGGGGGGCTCATATCGGATTCCTTGGTTTTTGTCAGGGAACGCAGTGCTTCCCATCACAGTAAACAATGGCAACTGAAAAACAAACGCTTTTATTGCAAATGTTGAAGCGCAGGCGACGAAGAAGCTGTTGTAGCTACGCCGTCGCCGCGACGCCGAAGCATAAACCAGGCTATAAAGTTTTGGTTGGACTAGGAACCGGCCTCCCGGGTCTCCAGATGACCTTTGAGGAATAAAAAACTACTCCAAAGTATTCATCAGCAGCAGCAGGGGAGGCGATAATGACTAATGAATTTCAGTTTTTGGTGAACTATTCCTTTAAAAGAACCCTGCGATTACTGTTGTTTGTGAAGATGAACTTGTGCTGTGATGTCATGATGATGTCATGATGATGTCATGATGACGTCACAGATCTCTGGGTCCTTGGAGCCGATGGAGAGGACGAGTCAGGACGTGAAGAGTAAGTTCCTGCAGGGGGGGCTGCTGACGGACAGCTGGACGCAGCAAGTAGGGACTCACCCCAAGGACAGGAAGTAAGGCTCTGTGTGTGTGTTTGTGTGTGTGTGTGTGTGTGTGTGTGTGTGTGTGGGTCTGTGTGTCTGTGTGTGTGTGTGTGTAACAACTGTTGTGTGTGTGTGCAGTGTGGAGAAGATCAAAGTTCTGCTGGACGCCATCACGGCCATTTACCAACAGTTCAAGAAGGACAAAGCAGAGAGACGTGAGTCACACACACACACACACACACACACACACACACACACACACACACACACACACACACACACACACACACACACACACCTCTGACTCTTCCTGCAAAACCAAAACAGTTCAAACTGTTCAAAACCAAACACTGTTGTCAGATCAGATCCAGAGTCAGTCAAAATGAAAAACACTTCAGTCGTCCAGTTTTTTTTACAGATTATGATAATATACACTCTGAGGTACCCTGTGTGTGAATATGGTTCCTCTGATATGTAAAACTGTTTTAAACTAAAATCAAAACATAATGTTTTTTATAAACTGTGTGATCTTGGTTTTGTTTGAGTAATCGTTCTCCTTGAACGCTGCTCTGGGGACAGCGTGCAGCGCTGTGCGGCTGTCGGCTACAGTGTTGCCACTTTCTCGCTGAATCTGGCGACTTTCCAAACCCTCTTGGCGACTTTTTTTGTCAAATGCGGCGGACGACAAATCTGGCGACTTTTTCCGGTGCTGTTACAAACGTTTCTGGTTTGGAGACTCGGATCTGAAAGCCGGTTATCTCTGCTGATATGGGATGATTTGGGAGACGCCACACTGCAGAGAACCGGTAAAATGAGCAGATTGCCACTTGACACAAAAGTGCGTTTTTCTCTGAAACTAGAGCGGGAGCTCCGTTTTTGGAGAAACCCAGCTCTCTTCTTCTACTTCTTACTCACGAACGTCACTCATTCACTCACTCTTCAACCACGTGAAGACCGTTTGTTTCTAGGTGATGTACAGAGTTCGCTTCCACGTGCGAAAAAAGGTAAACAAATAGCCAAAAACATGTGGTCCTGAGCGGATGTGCTGAGGAATTAGTGTGGTCGCGAAAGAGTTAAAGACATAATTATTTTTATTCCTCTGTCATGTGAACGTCCTGACTGTCTCTCCTGGTTCCTCCTGGTTCAGGTCTTCCCTACAACGAGGAGCAGATCCACAAGTTTGACAAGTGAGTCGACGGATCAGAAGATTTCACTGTTTCTACTGGACTTTTATTCTGAAATCCTGACTTCCTGTGTGTGTGTGTGTGTGTGTGTGTGTGTGTGTGTGTGTGTGTGTGTGTGTGTGTGTGTGTGTGAGCAGACAGAAGCTGGTCCTTCACGCCAGTAAAGCTCGCTCTCTGTTCACCGAGGAATGCGCCATGAAGTATCGTCTGTTCATCTCCAAGAGCGAAGAGTGGATGAGGTGAAGCCTTCATCTTCATCTTCTTCATCAGACTGTGCCAGGTGCTGCTGTTGCTAGGCGACGGTGTGACCAGTGTGTGTGTGTGTGTGTGTGTGTGCAGGAAGGTGCACCACGTGAGGAAGCAGCTGCTCAACCTGTCGGCTCAGCTCATCAGCATCGAGAAGGACGTCACCATGTTGATGGAGCGCGCCATCAAGGTTACCCACAATCCTCCACTGCACAATGCACAACACGCCTTTCTTTATAACTTTATTGTCAATTCAAACACTTACAAAGGCTCAATAGGAATGGATATTGCATTCTTTTTTTTCTTACAATGCATTGATTTCCATAAATAAAACAAAGAAAAAGAAAACACAAATCCAAGGCACTTTAACTCATTTGGACTCTTCACAGTTTAACAGATTACATTGCAGTTTCCACCGTTTCATTTTACCACTTTTTTCTAGAATTTTTAAAACCTTTGTTCTAGAAATTCTTTTACGACTTTTCTCTAGAAATTATATGATTTTTTCCCCCAGAAATATTAAAAACTTTTCCCAAAAATTTCCAAAAAATCATGCCATTGGCCCTAATTTAAATGTACATTGTGTATCTCTGGTGTTTGTTTCAACATTTTAACAAATGTGTTGTTAGGAATGTATATTACATTCTTTTTTTTTCTTACAAGGCATTGATTTCTATAAATAAAATCTACCAGGCTTTTAGATACAGAATAAAATATATAGGAAATACACTATATTACCAAAAGTATTCGCTCACCCATTCAAATGATCAGAATCAGGTGTCCTAATCACTTGGCCTGGCCCCAGGTGTATAAATTCCCTTAGTTCCAGTGAAAGGAACTTTGAATGCTTCAGGTTACCAAAACATTTTGGACGATTCCATGCTCCCAACCTTGTGGGAACAGTTTGGAGCGGGCCCCTTCCTCTTCCAACATGACTGTGCACCAGTGCACAAAGCAAGGTCCATAAAGACGTGGATGACAGAGTCTGGTGTGGATGAACTTGACTGGCCTGCACAGAGTCCTGACCTGAACCCGATAGAACACCTTTGGGATGAATTAGAGCGGAGACTGAGAGCCAGGCCTTCTCGACCAACATCAGTGTGTGACCTCACCAATGCGCTTTTGGAAGAATGGTCAAAACTTCCTATAAACACTCTCCTCAACCTTGTGGACAGTCTTCCCAGAAGAGTTGAAGCTGTAATAGCTGCAAAAGGTGGACCGACATCATATTGAATTCTATGAGTTAGGAATGGGATGGCACTTCAGTTCATAGAATGAGTAAAGGCAGGTGAGCGAATACTTTTGGTAATATAGTGTATGTGGTGGCCTGGGAAAACCCTTCACATGGTGGGATTTTGACATTTTCATTTTTTGATATTTCCATAAACTGGAAGTTTTCAGCTATTCATAACTGTTTGAATAACTGAGATATCCCTCTCAGATCAGAAGTTATGGGCTTTTTAATCTATTATGACCAAAAAACTAATCTAATCTAATTCAAAGTCTGGCGGAGTCTCGCGCGAGACCCAAGTTGCCGCTCGGTGTGTTCAGGTGTAGTCTCTTGACTTGCTTCAGGTAATAAAAACTTGAAAATGTACACTTGAAGCAAGTCCAGAGTTGATATTCCTGTGTTTCTGACACAAACGGGAGCTTCCCACTGCACCTGAACACACCAAGTACGGCAACTGGGTCTCGCGCGAGACTCTGGGAGACTTTGAATTAGATCTAGTTTTACAAACATGTCGGCTTGTTGAAGTAAATAAACTTCTGGCTGCATGTTTGAGTCTCCATCTGATGCTGTCTGTGGCTTTGAGGGATGGAAACGGCCTAAGCAGCAGAACTTCCATCCGCTCCCATTCATCGCTGCCGTGGCGACGTGGGGACAGACACAACTACCGCAAAACAGGAGACATTAAACTGAAAACCTTCAGATTCCTTCTGTTAGACCTAAAATGATATGAACATACAGCCCTGACTTAGGAATTTGCCCGGAATTGTCCTTTAAATGGTGAGATGTTTTCATGTTTTCATGTTGTTTCCAGCTGCAGGAGCATCTGCCTCAGAAGGTTCTTCCTCTGGTGTCCAGTGGGATGAAGCCTCAGGCCTACCTGAGCCAGAACACTCTGGTGGAGATGACGCTGGGGTCAGTCGCTTTTACTTATTTATTCATTTAGTTATCTATTTATTTAAGGAGGACAATGCACATTAATGAACATAATAAATGTAAAGGTGCCAGTGTTTCTGACTGTAGTCCTCCTGGTGAGGTGTTAAAAGCCGTTAAAATAAACACAAGGACATAACAACAGAATTCATAAAACAGGAAAAACACACACAACAAAAACTAATCTAATCTAAATGAGTGTAATATGACTGATGATGATGATGATGATGATGATGATGATGATGATGATGATGATGATGATGATGCTGATGCCTCTGTGTGGGTCTCCAGGATGAAGAAGCTGAAGGAGGAGATGGAGGGTGTGGTCAAGGAGCTGGCAGAGAACAACCACTTCCTGGAGAGGTCAGAGGTCACGGGGTTCAGTCTCTCTACAGGAACATAAAGGGATAGTTCACTCAAAATTGAAATTTCATTATCTCCTCCCCCTCATGTGGACTAAGGGCTGGGAGAAGTTTCAGAGTCCTCCGTGGCTTCTCTGAGTTACAGGGGGTCTCGGCGTAGCAGTGCATGTCCATATGACGGTTGCAAATGGATACCAACTGTCTTCATAACAAAAAGACACACCAAAAAACATCCACATACCTCCATGCTGCTCGTCTGTAATGTCCCTCTTGTATTGAAGCCCCGACATGAGAAATTGTTCTGAAAAAAATGAAATAAGTCTATATTTTAAGCTTGTTTGTAGCGGAAGCTCCCAGTGTTGCTCTGCTGGAATCTCGCGTGATTTGCGGAGCCGTGAACTGGGTGTCAATGCAAATCACGCGAGATTTGGACGGACCAGGAAGAGCAGTGAACTGAGACACTGGGAGCTTCCGCTACAAACAAGCTTAAAATATAGACTTATTTAATTTTTTTCTGAACAATTTCTCATGTTGGTGCTTCAATACAAGACGGACATTACAGACGAGCAGCATGGAGGTATCTGGATGTTTGGACGGTTTGTTTCAACAACGCAGGGTGAAGTTAGTTAGTAAGGAACCAGGGCCAGAGAGACAGGACTTCAAAATAAAAGCACCACAGAATCAAATATATACAAATAAAATGAAAATAAAAAGTATATTTACTCTCTCCTCTCTCCCCCCCAGGTTTGGGACCCTGACCCTGGAGGGGGGGCTGAGGGGCTGAAGGTCTGAGGGGCTGAAGGTCTCCTCTCCGCTGTGTTTGTACAGACGCTGTGTAAATACTGAGGTATGATGAACTCAACGACGTCACTCAGCTTTAACTCCTCCCACCTGGTCGCCACGACGACCACGATCCATCCCACCGGTCCCACTGACTCCTCCTCCTCCTCCTCCTCTTCCTCCTCCTCCTCCACCGGGTGTTTGGTCGTTAGTCCGAGGCCTTTAAAGTTATTTATCAGTCAGTAATATCAGTAATATTATCAATATTTGTTCCCAGATCGATGAGAAACGACAGATTTAAAACTTTTTAAGGGATAAAAACTTAAAATGTATAAAAGAAAACATCAGTTCTGTGTTTGTTCACCAATAATGAATCAATAACTGATCAGTTTTTAATGAGTTAAAACTCCCTCAGACTCGTTAATCGATTTAAAAACAAGCGTATGGAGCTACGTTTCCCTCTTTAGTATTTAATTTTAAAAAAAAAGTAGATTTAAACAAAAAAGATATTTTCAACTTCACTTCAATCAAAAAAAAAGTGATTGAAAAGGGTTTTTTTTGATTGAAGTGAGTTATTTGATTGAAAATATCTTTTTTGTTTAAATCAACTTTTTTTTTCTTTTTATTGAATAATAAATACACAAATACCCATAATATGGCCCAAATACAAAAAAGACTAATGACTTTAATCCCCCCAAAAATATTTTCAAGCTAGTAAGAACTCACCTCAATAAAAAAAGTGCTTGAATGCATTTTTTATTTTTATTTTTTTGCATTCAAACTAGGGATGGGCATGATTGATCGATGATCGATTATTGATCGTATCGTTTTATTATAAGGGATCATGTAGAGGGCAGAGGTTGTCATGGAGAAATAAACCACAGGTTTATTTTTTGTTTATTATTATTTCTGTTTAACGACGGTTAAAATGAAACTGAAGGTAAATATCCTGCAGAGTTAGTTTCTGTTCTCTGTGCCGCGCTGATCAGAGCGCCGCTCCGCCGTGTTGGCTACATGAATAATAATAAAACACAGCTTTCACAGTTTGAAAGTGCTTGTGGTTTTTTTTGTACAAGAGCAGCCAAACACGAGGTTGTCTGACCTTCTTCCTTCACGGGGAGTCGGGGACTGCCCTGGATTACTGGCACACGTCATAGCCGCACGCATTCTGTTTTTAATTATGAATATTAATGTTAATATTAATATTAATATTAATGATTAATCGATAATTGATCGTTAATTTTCCCGAAGATCGATCAAAAATATTTCTTCAAATGCCCATCCCTAATGGAAACCAATTTTGTCTTTGATTGAAATGTTTTTTTTGTTATTGAAGTGAAGTTCGTTTTGATTGAAAATATCTTGTGAATTTTTTGGGGGATTGAATAATAAAGACACAGATGTACAGTAGCTCCATACGAGGGACTCGTTAACGTCTCCATGACGACGTGTGTTTAATTAATTAAAGGTCAGATCGAGGTCCGGCACCAAACGCCCGTTTCAGTGTTTTCAGTTAATTAACGTTGATTAAAGGACCGACTTTATTTATTGTTCTGTTTTAGACCAATCAATAATCAATATATCAGCTCTTCTTCTTCTTTACGTCGTTTATCTCTTCTTCTGGTCGTCATAGCAACAAGCATCTTCCTCTTCAGATGGTGAAGTCTTTTTGTTCATGTTTTGTTTTGTTTTGTCAATAATCAGCATCAAAACGCCCCGACTGTTTGGAAAACTGTAAATAAATAAATAAACAAAGAAACAAACAAACGTGTATCTCTGTGGTTCCACCTTAAATACACAAGCATTAATCAACGTTAATTAAAGGGATAGTTCACCCAAAAAATTCAAATTTGAAGTTGACTGGAAAATTCAATTTTGGGTGAACTACCCCTTTAATTATAATTTGATCAGAAATAATAAAACCACTGATTGTTTCTGTTATTGATTTATTGATTCACAGTGATGACGTCATGATGATTAATCACAGTAACGACTTCGTTTTAACGTCTTTAATCGTTAGATAAGAGAAACACACACACACACACTCTCTCCTCCTCCATCCATCCCATCCATCAGCACCATTGTTGGTTTCCCATGGCAACCAACCGGCCTGTTGGAAAATCACCCGTCTCCGTCCTCAGCTGTGGTTGCCACGGCGACGAGCTGCTGCTGCGACATCATCGACCCCGTCAGCATCAGAGCAGCGGAGGGGAGGGAGAGAGAGACACACACCTCACTTCTTTTCTTTTTACTTCTTTTTTTAATATATATACTGGTATATTTATTTTATCTTTATTTTTTTTTACTTATTTATTCTATATTAGGCTATTACTAATTAATTAACCATCTATGTATTTGTTGTTGTATTTGTAGTATTGCTGTCCCAATGCTTTGGCAATATTGTACATCACAGTCGTGCCAATAAAGCTTATTGAAATTGAATTGAATTGAGAGAGAAACATCTAAGTGTTTTATATCATAATGTCTTTATATTACATTACATCATAATAGCCTATATCATTAATATATCATTAATATAATATAGGCTGCACATCTTCCTCCTGCTGCCTCCTCTTCATCACTCAGACAGGTGTCATGGCCGCTCGGACTTCCTCCTCCTCCTCAGTTTCAATTTCAATAAGCTTTATTGGCACGACTGTGATGTACAATAGTGATATACAAAGCATTGGGAAAACAAATACATAGTTAATTAATTAGTAATAATATAGAATAAACAAGTTAAAAAAAATAATATATATATATATAGAAAAAAAAACTTCTCCCCTCCTCTTCTTCCTCCTCACTCCTCCCCCCTCCTCTCCCACCCTCCTTCCTTCTCTCCCCCCCTCCTCTTCCTCTTCTTCCTCTTCTCCCACCCTCCTTCCTTCTCTCCCCCCCTCCTCTTCCTCTTCTTCCTCTTCTCCCTCCCTCCTTCCTTCTCTTCCTCCTCCCTCCCTCTCCCTCCTCCCCTCCCTCCCTCCTCCTCTGAATCACGGTGAACCTCCATCATGAAGCAGCGGCGGCTTCTCGTCGCTTCTTCTCCGCCGGTGAGTTCCGTCTAACGGCGCCGTTTCCCCCAAACACTCTCGGTCCGGGTCCGAATCCGGATCAAAGACCAAGACCAGGTCCTGGTCCTGGTCCGGTTCGATCCGGATCTAGGTCTGGTCTGGTCCGGTTCAGGTTTGTGGTCCAGTCTGCCGTCGCAGGCCGCATCAGGATGCAGATGAAGCTGCTTCTGTTTCTATCAGGGATCGATGATAATGACGTCATGAAAGGGTTAATTTATCAGTGATCATTAATAATCAGCTGCAGCAGCTCGGTGTGTGTGTGTGTTGTTGTTGTTGCTGCTGCTGTTGTTGCTTCTGTTATTGCTGTTGTGCAGCATCAACAACAACACAACGGTGTATTGACAGTGAGTGACGTCACGGTGACGTCGATCGGATCAATTGAACGTTTTAATTTCCTGATTAATTTAATAAAAAAAAAAACACCAAATAATCACGAAGCCTCGACAACAAACTGAAACTGTGTGACGTCATTTACCTGGGTGGCGTCACACCGATCGATGACTGAAACAGCTGATCAACACGGATCAATGAGTCTCATCAATAATTTAGTTGATCAAAGTTCAGATTTTAATAATTTTCTGGCGTTAACAAACAAAACGATAAATTGATTAAATCATCGATTAAATATAAATGTTTAAAGATTGAATAAAGTATTCTCTATTCTATTAAACTGATCGATCGATCACAAGATTTAGATTTCTAACTTTAAACTGTAGCTACATTTACTCAGATACTGAAGTGTTGGACAGGTGACAGGTGTTCCTCCTGACAAAGTGGATTCTCTCTGGTTGTCGTTGTGTTTTGATTGATCAGTTTGTTATTGATCAGTTAAAGGTGTAGTTACAAGTTTAATTCCTCCTGGCCAGTAGGTGCAGAACTCCAACCTTCTGTTGTACTGGTTGCCAGTTACAGCCGTAGCTAAAGTTTTAATGCTGTTGCCATAGAGATCATTCCATGCCGACGTTGCCAACGTAACCAGATGTAAATATTTATATATTTCGGACCCGCCAAAATGTATTAAACAATTATTTATATACTATTTTTTTTAAAGGAGCATTATCGCAAATACATACTAAACGAGGCTGCTCTCTCTCTCTGACAGCTGCTCCCCTCTAGACATTCTGTGGATGCATTATTTTTTTTAAATTAATCCTTTTGATGAAAAAGTTGTAGCTATGACCTTTAAACTCTGATTATAGAATAAAATAGAATAAAACTGTATTAACCCTTTGCAGGAAATCAATGAGTCAAAGCAGCTCCAATAGAATAAAATAGAATAAAAACACAGACTCTAGTGATAAAGTTAATGATAATAAAGGATGTGTTATTGATCGGTGATGGAAGTCGTTATATATGATGATATGATATGAAGTCGCTGCTCAGAGGAAACTCAGACCCTCAGGAGTTCCTCTGAGCGTTAACGACCTCGAGGCCTCAGGGGGCGGAGCCTCAGTGGACTGAACCATGTGACTCGTTAATGAAATTAACCCCGAGCAGCCTGGGAACCGTGACGTCACGTCACTGTGCTGGTGTGAAGACGAGTCCATGTCTGTCCTGGTGAGACAAACACGGTCCTGGTCCTGGTCCTGGTCCAGCAGTGTTGGGCACATTACTTTTAAAGGGATAACCAGGAGTTTGTACTTGGTTATAAAAAAGTCTAACATTAAAGCAGAAGTAAGTGATATTTTTGTGTTAATCTAAGTCTTAAATAGTTGTATCTTCCGACAGCAATCACTTCTATAGAGTGTTTGGTCTGAAACACGGGTCTGTCAGTCACTCTGCTCTGCTCTGAGCCCAGGAGAAAACTTTCCTTGTATCCTACAAGTTTTATCCAATGAGGAGAGAGAACGGCATAAAGGGGCAGTCCTCTCTGTGTGTGCAGCCAAGGGATGCGCCTGAATGTGGTGACGTAGGGACGAGGACCAATAGATCCATGACGAGGGCGGGGGCTGCTAACTCCATCTGCTGACAAGACGTTATGGTGCGTTCAAGGCAACTCGTAACTCGTGTTTTTCCGACCTGTGAAGTGGTACCAGTTCGATCTGGTACGAGTTCACGGGTCAGAAGTTACGAGTGGCCGTTATAGTGACTTTCACAGGTAAAACAGGTCGGAGAAACACGAGTGGGTTGCCTGGAACGCTACAAAGTCGTAAGTTGTGACTTGAAGCTGTAATTTACGGTTTCAAAAGCCTGCCTGGAATGCAGCATTAGCCAAAACCACCGGATCGCTTACTTCTGCTTTAAGTAGTAAAAGTCCATTACATCTGGGGTGCATTAAGAAAAGAGGAGAATTAAAGCCTATTTCTAATAGATTCCATGAATGGCTTCCAAATGTTCTCAGAGTCATCTGAGGAGCCACATACTGAGTATCTCAACGTTTCAAGTTTAAGGAGCTGTATCAGGCTTTATTGTGTTTTTAATCCTTTTGAACACTTGTCTAATGTTGTTCAATAAAGTTTTCAATCAATCAATCAATCAATCCCTCTCCTCCACAGCTCGTCCCCCCCGACGCCGCAGCGTAGCGATGGTTTACGCCCAGCAGTCGAACACCGTTGGAGTCGCCCCCTCCATCCGCTCTCCGTGCTGGTCCTCTTACCTGTCCTACAACTTCTCCCAGAGTGAAAACTCCACTGAGGCCCCGCCCCCCCCCACGGCCACGCCCCCCGCCGCGCCCAACGCCACCGCCACCTCCGCCTCCTATGAGCTGACTGCAGGCGAAGTCGCCGCGCTGGGATTGGTGTTCGCGCTGCTGTGGCTGGTCTCCATCCTGGGCAATGCTCTGGTCTGTCTGGTCATCCACCGCAGCCGCCGCACGCAGTCCACCACCAACTACTTTGTGGTGAGTTGTTGTGGAAATTTCCTTTAAAGGGATACACCAACATTTTTTTTTTTTTTTCGTGTCTTGCCTCACTCCCGAGTCCATGACCAGGAGATAGACACCATCCTTTCCACTGTGCGTGCAGTAAAAAGGGAGATAGAGCCGTATCGCCGTAATTAGCTTAGCTCAAACACTGGAAGTGTATGGGTAGTGTTAGCCTGCCTCCACCTAAAGTCGCTAATTAGCTTAGCTCAAACACTGGAAGTGTATAGGTAGTGTTAGCCTGCCTCCTACCCGAGTCAGAAGCTGATTTCATTTTAGCTCTAAACTCTGTAAATATTTCACTTTATCAACATTTCAAACATGTTTAGGTGAGAAAGTAGCCGTTTAGATCAGCAGTGTGTCGTTAATTTGTCTAAATACCAGCTGTTTACTATTTTGTTGGGACGAATTTGGCGCTACTTAAGCTAGCCGTTGTGACCAACGCACTTCCGGTTACTTTCACAAAATAAAACACCCGTTGCCCTTTACATACAGAAAACCATGACGATAGAATTTGTGCTTTTACTTTGAAATAGGAAGCTAACCTACCCTCGATGTAGCTAGCTTGAACCAAAATAAAGCGTCTTTGCTTGAACCCTCCGTTTTGACCGATCTCGTCCCGTTAGCGGCATTTGACCGCTCAAGATGCCTTACCGGAGAGTTTTGTAGCTCTGAGACGAAGATCGGCCCGCCGGTTTCCCTTTAGAGTTGCTGAAGAGTTTCTCTGATGACTTTAGGTGGAGGCAGGCTAACACTACCCATACACTTCCAGTGTTTGAGCTAAGCTAATTAGCGACTTTAGGTGGAGGCAGGCTAACACTACCCATACACTTCCAGTGTTTGAGCTAAGCTAATTAGTGACTTTAGGTGGAGGCAGGCTAACACTACCTATACACTTCCAGTGTTTGAGCTAAGCTAATTAGTGACTTTAGGTGGAGGCAGGCTAACACTACCTATACACTTCCAGTGTTTGAGCTAAGCTAATTAGCGACTTTAGGTGGAGGCAGGCTAACACTACCTATACACTTCCAGTGTTTGAGCTAAGCTAATTAGTGACTTTAGGTGGAGGCAGGCTAACACTACCTACAGTGTTTCCCATTAATTAAAGAGACTGTGGCGGCCCGCCACAGTCTCGTTAGGGCCCGCCACAGTCTCTCACAGAAAAAGAAAAAAAATTAAAAAAAAAAAAAAAATTTCAAAAAATTTTTTTTTCCTCACGTGTGTCTACGTGCGGTGCGCCCGCACGCGAGCGAGGCGGCAGTTTGAGAGGCTGACTGGCGGAGATGAGAGCTGGTGAAACACTAGCATGGTTATTTAAAACACCATCTCTGATCTCTGCCTGCACATAGATACACAGACACGTGCGCACGCTAAATGCGCTATATCGCGCTAATTGCTCAGCTGCGGCGCTATATCCCCCCCCCCCCCCCCCCCCCGGAACAACGACCCATCATCACCCCCCCCCCCCCCCGGCCATGGTCTCCTGAAATCCTGTGGGAAACACTGACCTATACACTTCCAGTGTTTGAGCTAAGCTAATTAGCGACTTTAGGTGGAGGCAGCTTGAACGTTTTTTTGGAGAGTGCGTGTTTTTCCTTGTTTTGTAAATAAACATCATCGTTTCCGTTGCAGGTGTCGATGGCGTGCGCCGACCTGCTGCTGAGCGTGGGCGGCGCTCCCTTCGTGCTGCTGCAGGTGGCGTGGGGCGGCTGGCCGCTGGGCGCCGCCGCCTGCAGGGCCGTGCGCTTCCTGCAGCACCTGTGTCCCGGTGTGCAGGTGTGCGTGCTGCTGTCCATCGCCGTCGACCGCTTCTACACCATCGTGCACCCGCTCAGCTTCAAGGTGTCGCGGGAGAAAGCCAAGAAGATGATCGCGGCGTCGTGGCTGTCGGCCGCCGCCTTCGTCTCGCCGTGCCTCTTCCTCTACGGGTCCGCCGGCGGGGACCACTGTGACTTCTTCCTCCCGGACGGCAGCTGGGGCGCCGTGGCCTTCGCCGCGGTCCACCTCCTGCTGGGCTTCGCGGTGCCGGCGGCGCTGGTGGCGGCGTTCTACCGGCGCGTCGTGCGCCACATCTGGAGGATCGGCGGCGACGGCCACGCGGTGCGGCGCACCACCAACATCGTCCCGCGGACTAAAGTCAAGACCATCAAGATGTTCCTCATGCTGAACTCCGTCTTCTTCCTCACGTGGACGCCGTTCTTCGCCGCGCAGCTGTGGCGGCCCGGCGGCGGCGGCGGCGAGGCGGGCGGGGCGGACGGGCGGCGCTCGCTGCTCTTCTTCGCCGCCGTGGCCTTCGTGTCCTTCAGCTCGGCGGCGTCCAAGCCGACGCTCTACTCCGTCTACAACGCCAACTTCCGGCGCGGCATGCGCGAGACCTTCTGCATGTCGTCCATGAAGTGTTACCGTAGCAACGCCTACACCATCACGGCGAGCTCGCGCATGGCCAAGAAGAACTACGTGGGCGTGGTGGACGTCCCCGCCAAGACGGTCGCCAAGGACGCCGCCCTCTACGAGGCGTTCGACCGCGACGCCAAGGAGAAGAAGGTGGCGTGGCTGACCAGCGCCAACCCGCCCAACACCTTCGTCTAGAAACTCTGAACGATAAAAAAACTTTATTCAACTCACAGAAACAGAATGTGTTCAGTTTGTACAAAGGGCTTCTTCTTCTTCTTCTTCTTCTTCTTCTTCTGGTCCCGGCCGGCGGCCATCTTGGAAGTTCTCAGCTCGCCAGTTTTCTACTTCACATTTGAACTCTCGTTTCTTTCTGTGCCGTGTTTCGATGTGACCGCGTCGCCATGAACGCATCAGAGTCTGTGTTTTGTTTTGGTAGCTTGTTTGCTAGCTTTTTGGCTAGCTTGTTGGCTAGCCAACCGTAGCGTGTCAGTGCAGCGCTGCAGTGGTCGATGCATGTGGTAGAAGCTAAGCTAAGCTAACGCCGGTAGCCGTTCGTCAACACCGACATCATCCGCTTCGCTACATTGAGAGTCTCGTGGTGAGTTGGCGAGCTAACGAAGCGCTAACAAGGCGCTAACGGGACGTTTTGTCCTGGTTTTAACAAAACTTATCAAACTGACGACAGATTGTTGATGAAAAACCTCCAGATAAAACACAGAGAGGAATCTGCAGGGACACGGGCGCTGTGCCGCCATTGGTCCAATCCAAACAGGAAGTCGCAACAGGAAGTCGGTCTTTTTCATGTGTCTTGTTACTTATTCGGTGCTACAATTGGATTTAACGATAAATGTCTTCCTAATCCTTTAGCCAAATTCTTTATTCACAAAGCCAAATATCTACAAACTCCACCCATCTTCACATACGTCTTAAATGAATTCCATCTCCATATTAAGTCCCTAAAATGTATTAAGTCCAAACATGCCAAAGACCTCTACTCAATGTACAAAAAAATGTTCTCTCTTCCCTTCTATTTGATATGAGTTTGTTTTGTTTTTTACTCACTTATCTTAACTTTTGTTATTCTTAATTCTTATCTTTGAAACATGATCCGGTGGTTTTGGCTAATGCTGCGTTCCAGGCAGGCTTTTGAAACCGTAAATTACAGCTTCAAGTCACAACTTACGACTTTGTAGCGTTCCAGGCAACCCACTCGTGTTTTTCCGACCTGTTTTACCTGTGAAAGTCACTATAACGGCCACTCGTAACTTCTGACCCGTGAACTCGTACCAGATCAAACTGGTACCACTTCACAGGTCGGAAAAACACGAGTTACGAGTTGCCTTGAACGCACCATAACTTCTTCTCAGCCGATGGAGTTAGCAGCCCCCGCCCTCGTCATGGATCTATTGGTCCTCGTCCCTACGTCACCACATTCAGGCGCATCCCTTGGCTGCACACACAGAGAGGACTGCCCCTTTATGCCGTTCTCTCTCCTCATTGGATAAAGGTTGTAGGATACAAGGAAAGTTTTCTCCTGGGCTCAGAGCAGAGCAGAGTGACTGACAGACCCGTGTTTCAGACCAAACACTCTATAGAAGTGATTGCTGTCGGAAGATATAACTATTTAAGACTTATATTAACACAAAAATATTGTTTACTTCTGCTTTAACTAGTAGCCTAAATTATGCAGTTTCGGTAAATATGTAACTGCAAAATAAAAAATATATATAAAGTGAAACAATATATTCCGGTATGGAGCGGCGAATGGTGAATAATCTACATGAAAGAAGGCCAACTTCTGGTTCTGATCTTCCCTGCAGACGGTTAAATCCTCTCTGGTCCTGTTGGAGGTTTCACACCTGCAGAGTTCTGGTTCTGGTTCTGGTTCTGGTTCCTCAACCCAATGCTGATGTGATTTAAATGAATGTAGATGATCTCCAGTCCGGTCGGATCAGTGAGTCCAGACCAGACTAGACTGAAGGACTCAGAGTCAGAGATCAACTCTGACGTTTCACTTTCACTTCACCACAACAACAAACTTTGGTCTTTTTCTACTTTTTTTTTTTTTTTTAGATTTTCTGAGGTTTGTGTTCTTGTAAAACTCACTGCAGCACCAGATGTCAGTCGTCAATGAACCTGAGATAGAACAAATGTCCTAAATCAGCCACCATACTTTAAACTTTGGGATAGTTCACCCAAAATTCAAATTTCTCAATCTCATTATGAGAAGTTTCAGAGTCCTCCGTGGCTTCTCTGAGTTACAGGGGGTCTCGGCGTAGCAGTGCATGTCCATATAACGGTTGCAAATGGATGCCAACTGTCTTCGTAACAAAAAGACACACCAAAAAACATCCAAATACCTCCATGCTGCTCGTATGTAATGTCCCTCTTGTATTGAAGCCCCGAAATGAGAAATTGTTCCGAAAAAATTTTTATAAGCACTGTGTCTGTGCAAATCTCACACGATTTTTGTATTTTTGTGACCTGCCAAGGGACTACAGATGCAAATTGGCTTAAAGCTACAATCTGGTATAGTGCATCAAATGGCAACATTTATGTTTTAACTGTACGCTGTCCCTTTTAAATAAATTAAAACTGGTTGATCGAGACACAGGCAGAGCAGTGAACTGAGACACTGGGAGCTTCCGCTACAAACAAGCTTAAAATATAGACTTATTTAATTATTTTCTTAACAATTTCTCATGTCGGGGCTTCAATACAAGAGGGACATTACATACGAGCAGCATGGAGGTATTTGGATGTTTTTTGGTGTGTCTTTTTGTTACGAAGAAAAGTGAGCTCCGTTCTCAACCGTCATATGGACATGCACTGCTATATCTCAACCCAGGCATCAGGGCTGTTCTTCTATGTTAAGAAGGTCACTGAGTGGTTTTAATTCTATACCATCACTGAACTAAGATTGATTCCAGATTTCTTAACAACAGAATTGATTATTAAAATGTTTATATTTTAAATGATTGATTAACTTTTAATTCCACCAATATTTAAGAGTAAAGTTATTTTTAAATGGAGTCAGGTTAAATGAGTATTTACTTTACTTTATTTAGAAAACCTCATCTTAACACCGGAAAGACAAGACGCGTATTGGGGAGATATTGTTTAATATTGATGAATATTTCCTCCCCTACAGGAGCCCCGCTGTAACTCAGAGAAGCCACGGAGGAAAATTTGAATTTTGGGTGACCTATCCCTTTAACTTGTTTGAATCAGGTCACAACATTTCACAGTTAATTGAAATTAAGATCAATTAAGTGAAACTACTGATGACATCACCTCTGCTTTAACCTGCTTGTACAAAACACTTCAACATTTTGTGATGAAACTTTTGTGAAACATCTTTGAGACTTTCTGTCAGAGCTCCTGTGAGTTAAAGGTCCAGTCCGTGCTTTATACTTCTGTTTAAACTCTCTCTCTCTCACACACACACACACACACACACACACACACACACACACACACACACACACACACACACACACACACACACACACACACACACACACACACACACACACGTGGTTCTGATGTTTTGAAGCTTGTGTGTAGACGATGTGTGTTTCTCTGTGTACAAATAAATTATTTATTTATTTTATCATTTTAATTAAATATATTTAGTAAAAGCAGCAAAAACACAACCGGCCTCAGTTTGTTCATGTTTCTGTTCAATAATCAATAATCAATCATGTCATTCACTGTGTTTCCTCCTCAGTGGGACGTTATAGATCGCTGTTGTGAACATTTAAAGGTGCAGTGAAATGAGGGGAAAACAGTGACATCTAGTATTCTGTATCTATCATTTATCTATTAAAGGGATAGTTCAACATTTGGGCAAATTGGCCCATTGCCATAATCCCTATAGTCATAGCAGTAAAGGTTCATCACCTTTAATTGTCGGTGCAAGCTGTTTTTAGAACGGCGAAGCAGAGCCGTGAGCTGCTCAGAGCTACGCTACGGAGGCTCATTATGGGATTTCTTGGTTTCCCTCATCAAACTCATCAAATACACAATCCAACAACTCCACAACGCTCTGGTGGACAAGTTGTGAGCTGCACATTCACCACGCTATGAGATAATAACACAACGTTACCAGACAGAGTTGTTTCAGAGGGAAATGCAGAGACTGTTGATGAAAAACTGTCCCTGAAGGCAACGTGCATCAGTGGTTTTACATGAATTTCCCTCTAAAACAACTCTGTGTGGTAACGTTGTGTTATTATCTCATAGCGTGGTGAATGTGCAGCTCACAACTTGTCCACCAGAGCGTTGTGGAGTTGTTGGAGTGTGTATTTGATGAGTTTGATGATGAGGGAAACCAAGAAATCCCATAATGAGCCTCCGTAGCGTAGCTCTGAGCAGCTCACGGCTCTGCTCCGCCGTTCTAAAAACAGCTTGCACCGACAATTAAAGGTAACGAACCTACTGCTATGACTATAGGGATTATGGCAATGGGCCAATTTGACTAAATGTTGAACTTGAGTATTCGATTTCTTTGGTACTTATTACTGTTACTTGAATACATTTATAAAAATTGAACCATGAAGTTTGATGTTTGAATGTTTTCAACGTGCTCATTTTTTTTTTATTACAAATATTCATATTTCATAGACGAAGAGACAAACAGAGAGTAAACATTTACAGAGTTCATGATCTGAGGAGGAGGAGAAGAGAGGAAAAGGTCAGAGTGAGGCAGCGGACGACGTCATGGTCTTGAAGCGGTCGGTGGCCCTGTCGGTGCTGAGCAGCGTCAGACCCATCGAGTCCACGCTCCGCTCCAGATCCTCCACGCTGTCGATCTCCACCGTGTAGTCGTTGGCCTGGCAACGCAACACACACACACACACACACACACACACACACACACACACACACGGTCACATGTCACGGCACAAAAAAAAGCTTCAAAACCACTAAAACTCTCCGTCCTCCTGGTCTAGTTTCTTCATGCACTGATCAACTTTGAGATTTTGGGCTGTTTCTCTTCTTTAACACGTCTTCTTTCAGAAAAGTGGAAAGAAATGATAGAAAAAAATCCACTTTAAAGGGCTGGGAGAAGTTTCAGAGTCCCAATGCCCAACATGAGAAATTGTTCAGAAAGAAATTAAATACATTTTAAGCTTGTTTTGTAGCGGAGAAGCTTCCGTTACAAAACAAGCTTGAAATATAGACTCATTTAATTTTTTTCGGGACAATTTCTCATTCCGGGGCTTCAATACAAGAGGGACATTACATAGGAGCAGCATGGAGGTATTTGGATGTTTTTTGGTGTGTCTTTTTGTTACGAAGACAGGTGGTATCCATTTGCAACCGTCATATGGACATGCACTGCTACGCCGAGACCCCCTGTAACTCAGAGAAGCCACGGAGGACTCTGAAACTTCTCCCAGCCCTTAGTCCACATGAGGGGGAGGAGATCATGAGTGAAACTTCAATTTTGGGTGAACTATCCCTTCAAAGTTTTTATTTTACTTCTTTTCATCAGTAAATTTCTCCTAAACTCACCAGGAGTTAGTCTGAGCCGTGTCATGTCAGGTGTCATTGTAAAGCTCTCTCTCTCTTGAACAATGATGTCATTTCCTTTGTATCATAGCAACAAATGATAAAAGTAGGATTGACATTAACAATCTCTGTAGTTTTACAGTCCAAGTCTTTAAAGGCCCCATGGCATGAAAAATGTGATTTTGGTTATTTTTTCATGCTTGGGGAGGTCTCTGGGCCACATATATACTGTCCCATGCATCAAACTGGTCATAAACGGAGAAACACACACCGCCCATTTGTACGAACATTCTCTTTGAGACGAGCAGATAGCACTTCCTCCTTTCTGTGATGTCACACACAAGGTAACTCCGCCCACCGTGACCAGTTGTTATTTTTCAATTTCTATGAATGCAGCTTAGGTTTCAGTTACTTGCCTGTGATTGGCCCGACCACATGCCACTCTAAAACAGTCAGCCAATCAGAGGAGAGGTTCTCATTCTCTCTTCTGATTGGCCAAATGACCTGTGCCTGTTAGAACTCCAGAAAGAGGCAACAGAAAGGGGCAATATAGACGATATGAAGCAGATCACAGGTACTCAAAACCAATGATACATCTTGTTAGGGATATCAGCAGGTAAATAAACCCAGAGAAAAGTGCACAGCATGGGGCCTTTAAAGGCCGTTTTCTCAGAAAGAGTTTTTCAGACTCAGACTCCTCTCTAGAAATCTCCACTTCAGCAGCACTTCCAGACACCAAACCTTCCACTTTGATCCCTTTCTATATTCTGAAGGTTTTTACAGAGGGGATTGTTGATATATCATTCACAGCCTCATTTATACAACATTTTATTACTACAAACATGGAGACATTAGATGTTTTAAAGGGCTGGTGACAGTATTTTCTCATTTACAGAGTGATAGAAAGAGATATCCACAATCCTCCTCTGGAAAAACTAAAGACTCTAATATGTCAACTAAATAAAACAAAGCAGCTTTATCCATTGTTCAGATTTCTGTTCTGATATATATGCAAATTAGCGAGACTAAACTGAGCGGTCAGCCTGTGTGTGTGTGTGTGTGTAGTTCAGGGAGCGTGGGATTTACCAGCTGCAGCGAGGCCAGCAGATACTTGCAGGCTTCAAAGTTGTCCAGCCCGTGAACGATGGAGGAGAAGGAGCGGTGCTGCCCGACGCCGCTCAGCGCTCCGACGATCCGGTCGCCATAGTCGTGGATGTCGAACACCGCACGCTCCTCCTGGAAAACAAAACAAAACAATTTTTAATTCTGTTAATGCGTCACATTATTAAAGTCCCCCTAAACCAAAAATAGATTTAAAAAAATATATATATATTATTGAAAATGTTGGATTCAGTTTTTCATCACCCAGTCGGGTTTAATACGTCAGAATCCCTAGAAACCAAAACCCTTGATTAGAGTGAATGCTGATTCAGCATTCATTAGTGTGAATGCTGATTCAGCATTCATTAGAGTGAATGCTGATTCAGCATTCATTAGAGTGAATGCTGATTCATACGACGGAGTATTAGGGCCACATTGACAAATAAAAAAATTCACAAACTTCGAGAATAAAGTCGTAAATGTACGACTTTATTCATGTAATGTTATGATTTTATTCTCGTAATGTTATGACTTTTTTCCTCGTAGGAAATTTACGACTTTATTCTCATAAATTTACGATTGCCGTCACCTGCATGTCGAGCTCAGGACGGATCATCTCCTCCCACTCTTTGACCCGTCGGGACAGCGCCGTCTCTTGAGTGTAGCCCTGGCTGTTCACCACCAGCTGCTCCTGCACACACACAGACACACACACACACACACAGGAAGTCACACCACCTTTCACAATAAGAGCCACCACCTTTCACAATAAGAGCACAGCACAGGTGAAGTGTGTTTGTGTGTGTTGAGGACGAACCACTCGCAGCTTCACGAGGTCCTCGTAGTTCAGCTCGTCTCTCTGGTCATCTGCACAAACACACACAGAGAAACACACACACACACACACACACACACACAGACGCACAAAAACACACACGTCATTATTCATCATCTCACCTGTGTAGCTCTGATCCGTGAACTCACCTGTCGCAGCCTCAGGTGAGTTATAACAGATCAACAGAACAGAACTCCATAGAGAATGAATGGGAGAAGGTCAGAAAACTAACAAATCATTGGAGTTTAACAAACGTCTACTGCTCAGGCATACTTTCACCGAGAGACTTCATTTAAACTTTAAACAGTAGACACAAGTCTTGTGTATTGGCGTATTAATCCACGTTTTGATAGGTCATATAGTTTTTGATCAATCCCTGATCAATGACCATGATCATTTTTGGAGAAATGATGAGATTATAATGGGTGTGTATTGCACGGAATGTTCAGAGCGCGTGACATCATCGGTTAGAGTGGGAGAGAGCTCCGAAAAATTCCAGATTTTTCCTCTTTCCACACTCGGCCCGGCCACAATTTACACTCTACACACGTGATTTTTTCCTAAGTTGAAGACAAACTTGTTCTGTTTCTCATCATGTGCTCAAAATTTCAGAGAGACTTACAGAATTTGAATTATCAGCCTCTAAGTGCGGCCACGTCTGTCTCTGCTCCTCATTGACTCCAATACAAAGATTTTCTGAGAGAAGCAGAACGGACCGATGTTTTAAACGCGCACGTTTCTGCTAAATATTTACTGTAGAAACACCAAATCGTACCAAATCGTTCATGAAGTCCTTACAGTGATGATGATCTGTGTTTTGTTCTGATAGGAGTTACCGTTTTGTCACAGTAAGCCTAAATGTGAGACCAGTGCAGAGGCAGAAAATCGCTCTTTTTCTCCACGTTTCTGTCTGCCTCAGCCTGGGGGGCCCCTATCGCGCTAGTTAACATGTTTCTAAACACACACACATCTATCTATCTATCCATCCATCCAACCTGCTTGTATGACTTCTCCACCACCAAACTCTGCTGGGATGTCGTCAGGAAACGCTTCGTGGTCGTTGTCCGAGTCGTCGTCGCCGCCTTTAAAAGACAAAAATTTAACTTTACTCAACGTCAAGAAGTTCAAGTTCACAAACACTGAGGGCGTTTTCACACCTGCAGTTGTTCCGATTCAGCAACTAAACCGATACAACTGTTGCGTTCTTTTTTCTGGGCCGTTTGTGTTCACATTGCATGATTCTAAAGCGGTACAGCGCTTTGCGCTGTGGAACAGCGCCATAGCAACGGCCCTAACAACACCCCATCAGCTGATCAGCAACAATGGCAACAATGAACCGCGGGCTGACTTGCAGTAGTGAGGAGGTTCAATTTCTTATTAATATTTGGGCAGACGAGTAGCCTATTTAGTTGAAGTTCAATTAAAAAAAATGCCCAAGCTGACTGGTTTATGGCTGGGGCGAGACCTTGAAGTGTGCCTATAATGTGCTATAGCTACAAAAGTCTAATAGGCTGCTACATTATTATTATTATTAGCCTATTATTATTATTAGCCTTATAGCCTATGTGTGACCAAGCGTGCTGTCCGCTGTCTCAGTGCTGACACGTGAATGAATGACAGAGCGTGTCACTGCCCGTGAGAGAGAGAGAGAGAGAGAGAGAGACAGGGACCCCAGTCGATGTGACTGGAGGGGACGAATGAACGACATGTTTCTTGGCATGCATTGCTGACCTGGGCATTGTTTCTTAATAAATTAGGAAAACCTTTCTTATCATTCCCCTTTTCCGTGCATGGTTGAAGGAGATTGGCTTGCATCCACGCTCCACTCGCTCCTGCACCGACAGGTCCTCGCATGTCACATAAACCAGTCCGGGTGTGTGGACACCGCATCAACTCGCCACCCGCATCTATTTAAACTCCGTCACTTTTTTGTTCTTTTGCCCTGATGGGCAGAAGAACAAAGGTCGAAACATTGGCCATGGAGACAAAACTACAGCAGCCAATTGATTTTTTCAGTGCAGGGATCAAGAACTAAAAAGGCAAAAAAAAAAAAAACCACCGCGGACAGCGCTGCGCTTTATCCATCATGCGTTCACACCGGCGTGTGTGTGTTTGTGTGTTGGGGGGGGGACAGCAGTACATGTGAAATTGGGGGTCACGACTCAAAAAGGTTGAGAACCACTGCTCTAACACACCCTTTTTGACTCTTTTTTTCTTCTAGTAAACGGGCAGCGTAGCATGACTAGTTATAGGGGTTGTTTGCGGAGCTCTGCCCGGTGCTGATCGCCGCGGGTCAGCTTGGAAAGGCTGGTGGACTCATAGAGTTTGTGTCTTTCTTTTCTTTTTGCCACCGGCTTTCCTGTTTTGTGTACATTATGAAAAGGCCAAGACGACACGCTGCTGATGCTCCATTATGTTTTTGGGGCAGTTGCCCGTGGTCCTCCTCCTCCGGTTGCCAGGTAACCAGTCAATTTGTTCCGATACATGTGTCGGTTGCGTTCTCACTACAAACGAACCGCTCCAGGGCTCGGATGGAAACGAGCCGAGACCGCCTCTCCCAAGCGATCTCGGCCCGCTTGTTTTGTTCCGCATCGAGCGCGATTGCTGTGTTCACATCTGACCAAACGAACCGATATATGACGTAAACGCTCCCTGTTTCGGAACAAATGGTCAGGTGTGAAAACGCCCTGAGAGTCTGAGGCTCCTTTTGTCCCCAATAAAGTTAAAGAAATACATATTAAAGTCTTACATAGATATTATCCCTGTAATGAATTCATTAATTGATTTAGATCTGATGGACTCAAATGTCTTTATTGATTTGGGAATCTAATAAAGTTTTACTAAAATTATGGTCTTATTCTTAAATGTTGAATGCAAAAATAAGGAAGTTAATAACGTAATAAAATTGCTGTGTCTGTTGGGTAAATTCCACATACACAAAGCCAGATTTCTCCAGTCCACGCCAAATGAAACTTTATCTTAGGTGGAACTTAAATCTTTTTATGACTAACATTTGTAAAAACAAGAAAGCTTTGAAGACATCCAGACTTATGGAAAAGATTATGGTCCATATTACTAGATAAAATCTCTACTGTTTTTTTTGTTTTGTTTCCAATTTTTGCATATATTTATTTCTGACTCTTTATTGTTCATAATTATCCTTATGCATCCGGACTGTATTTTTATTTGATTTATTTATTTATTATTTCATTTATTTATTTTTGTCAAGCTCTGCTATATGTATTACGCACTCTCTGTACTTCAGTGTTGTTTCATGTCAGTATGATGTCATGTTTGTATAATGTTTCAAATATGATTGTGATGTTTTATGTGTTTTATTATGTAAAATGTTATAGCACCTCCTATGGATCATTAAGAGGAATGCAGCTCTTTTCACAATATTTTAGGTTGCATTTTTATTGGTTGTTCAGGTCACATGATTAACCAGGTCACATGATCAGTGGTAGGAAGTAAGAAAAAACTAGAGGACCACATGGGTTGAAATTTTCTCCTTTTTTACTCGGTCTCATCTGATTGTGCAGAGCTTGGAGCAGCTTTGTGTGTGAGTAGAATGATTAATCTGTGTTTATAAAAATTATTTCTGCTCATATTTTGTTGTATTTCATAAGATGTATTTACATTATTTCATTGCTATTTTTGTGTTGGTTTATTTACAGTTTCACATGATTAAAACAACTCGTCATAAAAACGCTGTACCTTCAGTAAAACTGAGTTCATCTCGACAGCACGTCTTGCCTATGTCATAACATGGTGTTTTGAAGGTGACAGCTGCATTAAATTAACTAATCAGTGTGGAGTGGTATGAAGACTGTGTTTCAGACATTCAGGTGGAGACTGGCTGTGAAGAGGAGGCTGCTGGGCTGTGCTGTGCTGGACTGTGTTGGGCAGAAGAGGACTCCCCCCACTTACCTGGAACCCCCCTCACAGAGGATCACTGGCACCCTAAAGAAGAGGAAAGTTGGATACTTTTCCCTGTTCACCTCTCTCTGGTTCTAACTCTCTCCTAGAAATCAGCAGGCTGTAGGAGACCAAGCTCAACGAAGGTTGAGGCATCAGACGGTGTAGTACTGCAGAAGGAGTGGGCCCCCTTCCCCCTTGGAGTTCTACTAGAGCCTCATGATGAGAGGAATCCAGCGAGAGTCGAGGTAACGAGACCTCCGTCTATCAATTTTGGTTTTATTATAAACCATCTCCTGGACTTGTTTTAATCTGTGCTGTGTCCTTTTAGGAATAGATTGCCCTGCTGCTCCCCTGATTGAAGGCCCTGCTGCATCTTAAATCCAGCCCACCAGAAATGCACATTCTATTGTGAATAAACAGTGTTTCCCCTTTTATTCCAACTTGTGTCTTGTTATTTTAGCTCAACGTGGTTCCCAACCAATCCAAGTTCTAGAACCTTTTAAACTTTTAAGCTTTTATTCTTAATTGTGTGGTGTGACATATTTTGGTGTTGTTGGCAGGATTTGGACTGTAGTGTTGGGACCTCATTGGGTTAATATACTAGACCAGGAATTATGGCAAATCCAGCACCTGCCATGGTGGCACCCTTTTTCATAGGGGCACCCTGGGTCCCAAAATTCACCGGCCATGGCCTGGATTTTAATGAGTGGAGAAACCAGATGCAAGCCATTCTCAGAGCACAGGTATGGGCTGAAGCACAACAATGTGACTTCATCATTAGCACTCTCGAAGGAGAAGCCAGACGAGAAGTCTTGATTTTGGATGAAGACGAGAGGGCCACTCCTGCAATGATATTTGACCTTCTTGACGAACTGTATGGTGATAGAGAGTTTATTGGTTCACTACGATCTATGTTTTTTGACTGCAGACAAAAGCCAGCAGAAACTGTTCGAGCCTATGCTCTTCGCCTTCGGGAGCTGGGTAAGAGACTGCAGTCCAGAGACCCTCAAGCTCCTGCACGGATGGATGTCCAGCTACGTGACCAGTTCATCACAGGGCTGCAACCAGGAGCCATTCGAAGTGGGGTAAGAAAACAACTTAGAGAGACCCCAGATTATACATTTGCTAGGACTCGGCAAATGGCTCTAGACATGGAGATGGACCAAGTGGAGGGGGATCGGCTAGAGTCGACATGTGCCTCTGTTACTGAAAGGAGGGTGGCGCCAAACCTGACAACAAGCTGGAAAGCAGAGCTTAAGGATGAAATACTGGAAGAGGTGAAGGGACATATATGTGAGGTCATACAACAGGAGTTCCAGAGGCTCCGCTCCTCCCCAGTACAACAGGTAACTCCCCCTCATAATAGCCCAATCAACCATCAACGCTACCCTCGCAGCCCTACACCTTACCAGCAAAGGGGAGATCAGAGGCCACGTAGCCCGAGCCCTAGGAGACCACACCAGCAGGAGAGACTCCGAACTAGGGATTCAGGGAGGAGGTCGAGAGCCACTCCTAGAGCACATGCACAGCACCATAATTCCACCAAAGACACGAGTTTTGGTTTGAGGTGGGATGAGCAAGGCCGACCTATATGTAAGCGGTGTGGAGTAAGTGGCCACCTCTACAGAGAATGCCCACAGCAAGATTTAAATTGCTGAACCCAGTTACCACGGGCCAGGTGACTGGTAGCCATACAGCGGCCCAGAACGAACTTGTCAGAGAAGCTGTAGTTGGGTCTTGCCCAAAAGTCCCAGTGACCTTTAATGGTAAAACTGTGAGTTGTATAATGGACACGGGCTCACCTGTGACATTAATGTCTGAAAACTGTTTTAACCGTCTTTTCCCCATGCAGGAAGTAGGTCCTGTTGGAGACCTCAAGTGGCTAAGGCTAAGGGCAGCCAACAAGACCAAGGTACCCTATGTAGGCTACGCCATGATGGATGTAAAAGTGGGGGACCTGGCACTGGGTGAGTTGGGAGTCGTCATCACTGAGGATATAACTGGTGACCCAAATGAACCACCTCTGTTGGGTATGAACATTATCCAGTGCTGTTGGAATGCAGTTGGACCTGATTCACAGGCAAAACATAACTTTGCTTCTGCCCCAAACCCAGTGAAAAGGGCCTGGGAAATGTCATGTGAGGTTTGCAGACGTATTGACATGACACCCCCCTCTGGGACCCTTCGGCCAGCCTACAAGTCCCCTGTTTGTGTTCCAGGCCAGAGTGAGATCTTGCTCTGGACGAGAGCGCCATCCAGTGTCCTCGATGGAGATAGTGTATTGGTGGAACCCTTGGAAGAGTCCGGGCTGGTCTCTGCTGCTAGAGCGTTGGCTACTGCAACCCGTGGACGAATACCAGTACGGGTAAGAAACCTGGCCCCTTACCCTATATGGTTAAAGCGCTACCAATCTATTGCCACTTCTTCAGCCTGTCCATCTGACATAAGAGAAATGGAGGACCTCATCCTAAAAGAAGTCAGTCCTGGTGTTGTGGAGGTGGGTGTAGGACAGGTGAGCACCGACTGCAAGGACGAGATTGTACAAAATCTGTGTTTCCAAGGTGATGGCTTGACTAACATCCAACAGGAGAAGATGCAGGCCATGTTGCAGAATTGGGGACATTTGTTTGCAAAGCATGACGAGGACTTCGGGTGTACAGGACAGGTGCAACACAACATCCCCACTGGTGTAGCGGCACCAATCGGTGAGCGGTACCGGCCCATCCCTCCAACCATGTACCAGGAAGTCCGTGGCCTCCTGAAGGACATGTAAAAAGGCGGAATCATAAAAGAGAGCTCCAGCCCATGGGCCGCCCCCATCGTCCTCGACCGCAAGAAGAGTTGCGTTTTTGTGTTGACTATCGCAAACTAAATGCTGTCACTCATAAAGATGCCCACCCACTACCACGCATTGAAGAGGCATTAACCACTCTCTCCAAGGCTGAATACTACTCCACTCTGGACCTGGCCAGTGGCCAGTGGCAGGTTGAGGTTGCACCTCAAGACAGAGAAAAAACTGCCTTTTGTACCCCATTTGGGTTATATGAGTTTGAACGCATGCCCTTTGGCCTCTGTAACGCTCCTGCGACGTTTCAGAGGCTGATGCAGAGATGCCTGGGGGGTCTAGTCTCTGACTCTGCATTAGTATACCTGGATGATGTCATCGTCTTCTCTGCAGACTTTGAAACCCACATGAACGACCTCGAAAAGGTATTTAAAAGACTGTCTAGTGTTTGGCTTGAAGTTACGCCCTGACAAATGTGCTTTATTCCAGAGGCAGGCGAAGTTCCTCGGACATGTGGTGAGTGGAGAAGGAGTGGCTCCAGACCCTGAAAAGATAGCCTGTAAATTTGGGGACTCTACGACGAGGAGAACTGAAATAGATGACAATCAAAGTCACATGACAGCTCATGATGTGGACGTTTTTATCATAACTCAGCTTCTGCAAACGGAGTTCTGCATGCAGATGCAGCGCAGCTGCTCTGCTCTCACCTGCGCTGCTGCTCCAGCTGCTCCAGCTGCTCCAGCTGCTCCAGCTGCTCGAGCTGCTCGGAGCTGAACCAGGAAGCTCTCAGCCGACTGTCCGCCCGGTCTTCAGCTGGAGCAACACCGTGTCCTCCCCAAAGTCCTCCCGCGGTAAAATCTGATGGTCTCTGGGCCAAAGCAGACCGGCATCACCGACCCGTACCACAGAAGGACCGCGACCACCGGCGGGACCGGTCTTCCCGAGCCGCGGTGGCCGACAGACCCTCACGCTCCGCGGGGAGAAGCTGTGACACGGCACGGTGCGTCTGTGTTATTGTTGTTTAGTGGCGCCCCCCCCGCCCCCGATGGTGGTTTTGTGAATAGAACAACAATTGTTGTGTATATTTATCCCTCCAACTTGTGTCTTGTTATTTTAGCTCAACGTGGTTCCCAACCAATCCAAGTTCTAGAACCTTTTAAACTTTTAAGCTTTTATTCTTAATTGTGTGGTGTGACACCTACTCATCATTGAAGATACCTAGATACTTCAGTCGAGTTAAAAAGTGTTTAGCTGTCTGGTGATGTGTGCAACGCTACGCACTCAGGTGCCAGAACAATGATAATAAAGTTTTTTGAAAAAATGAGATGTTTTATTATTTTACCCAGAAGCTCCGGGTGTCTGAATCCCTCCACAGCCTCCTCCCCCTGCTGCTCCGGCTGCAGGAACGTCGTCCTCAGCTCCTCGTCAGAGACCAGCACGCCCTGGTCACATCATCAGCATCATCATCAACATCAACATCAACATACAATAAATTAATTAAATGTAAATTCACAAGCAAAAAACCAAACTTCACTGTGTTTATGAAAGAAATGGAGCAGTATATTTCAACAATTTCCCCCTCACAGAACAAAAAAGCGATCAAAACTCTGACTGATGCTGTACTTTTAAGGTATTTACGTAATCTGATAACTTATTCTCGCACCTCTTTATTTTATTACTATTTATTTACTTTTATTGCTGCTAATATTATTTTTATTTTTCTCTCTCTCTCTCTCTCCTTTTTTTTCCTTCACCTCTCATCTCTTTGTTAATGTTTTGTTCTCTCTCGGTGTTGTGTTGATGTTTACACCAGCAACAACGTATTGTATGGTATTTGTATGTGCTGGTCACTTTCAATAAAGTTTTTTGAAAGGAAAAAAAAAATAAACATACAATAAATAGTTACTACGGTAACTGATGATGACTATTATGGTCTGGACACACACACTCACCCGCTTCCTGTAGATCCTCTTCTTCGTCTTCAGTCGGTTCTTCATCGTGCTCAGATAGATGTAGTTCAGGTCTGTGAACACAGGAAGCTGCCGGTTCATTTCATTTCACACTCGGCCGTGAACTAACTGGGTGTTTGCACTGATTTGATTTGATTTGATTTATTTATTTATTTAGCACAATTTTAAAACAGTGCAAGGAGGGAACGAAGCCTATAGAAGGCTTGTACAAAATTCCACTCCCATCAATCATAGAATTACATGAACTCAAAATTAGAAATGAACAATAAAATGTACAGTGCAACATAGAAAGACTATGAAACACAAACAACAAAAGAAAAGAAGAAGGATGCATCATTAACATTAACAGAAAAATAACACTGAAGGTTATGACATAAGGTGTTTCTTCAGTAACTTTCTAAAGGATGTGTAAGATGTTGTTGACCTCAGAACCAGAGTTTTGGACCTCTAGATGTGATATTAGATTGATGCCCAGATGTTGGACAGAAGGGTAAATGAAGATTGCCACTATGCCTAGTTGAATATGAATGGAGGTCAGATGAAAAAGTAAAAAAAAATGTTGAAAAGTGTCAGGAAGATTTTGTTTAGCGTTGATAAACTTATGCACAAACAAACATGAATGGAAGACATTAAGTTTATGAATGGGCAATATTGAATATTTCATAAATAGGGGTGCAGAAGGTTGACACTGACACAGGCAAAGCAGTGAACTGAGACACTGGGAGCTTCCGCTACAAAACAAGCTTAAAATATAGACTTATTTAATTTTTTTCGGGACAATTTCTCATGTTGGGGCTTCAATACAAGACGGACATTACATACGAGCAGCATGGAGGTATTTGGATGTTTTTTGGTGTGTCTTTTTGTTACGAAGACAGTTGGTATCCATTTGCAACCGTCATATGGACATGCACTGCTACGCCGAGACCCCCTGTAACTCAGAGAAGCCACGGAGGACTCTGAAACTTCTCCCAGCCCTTAGTCCACATGAGGGGGAGCAGATAATAATGAGGGACATTTCAATTTTCCCTTTAATATTGTTGTATTGTTGAATTCATTAATAAATGAGCATGTAGCAGCCTGAAAGATGGATTCAAATGTGTCCTGCTTATTATTATTCAGGATTATTTCAGTTCAAGTTCAAACATGTGGAACAAACCTGCGAACTTGGGTCCGTTCTTCAGCTTGTGCACAGGAGGGTCATCTACAACACAACAACAACAACACATCATTATCATCATCATCATCATCAGTGTGTGTGTGTGTGTGTGTGTGTGTGTGTGTGTGTGTGTGTGTGTGTGTGTGTGTGTGTGTGTGTGTGTGTCCTCACAGGCGCCAGTGAACCAGCTCCTGAACTCCTGCAGAGCCGCCGGTCGTTTCCTCTTCCTCCTCCCTGGGTCCTCCAGCCCGTCAGGAAGCTTGTGACATTTCCCTGAACACACACAAACAACATCAACATCAACATCAACACTGAGTCCAGCCGCCTCCTCTCCCTCCTCTCTCCGTCCAACACCCGACGCTCACCTGGTTTTAGGGGTTTGTCCTCCTCGAGGACGGAGTAGGCGTCGTGCAGCTTCCACACGTCCACCTGGGACACAGAGACCAGTCACAGCGTTTACGTTAGGGCTGTCCCCATTATCATATTTTGATAATTGAATATTATATAAAATCGATCAAAATCGAAGCTTCAACGGCCGGTGTGCGCGCGATCGTAGCGGAAATAATGGAAGTAATGGCAAACAAACAGGACGCCAAGTAGCCGACTCATTTTAAAGGGAAAACGAGGAGTTTTGTTAAAGTGAAGTGTTTTCACACTACATTTATGAGCCTCCCCGCACGGTGAAATTCTTTGACCGGTGCAAGACAGACTCATGTTTTCATTCATCAAGAATTAAAGTCAGAGGTTGGAAGACGATCACATACCGTCGTAGTTCCCACCATAAACGGAGATTCGGCGGCGTTATTCTCATGACTCGCCACGAAACCGAAAGTAAAGAAACGCTGGTCGGCTCGCCCAGCATTTCCACCACCACTAATAATAACAAAATAACCATAGAGACAAAACCATAGATTTATCTAAAATGGACCATTAACAAGTGGTAACGTAGATTCATCCACATTAATATGAGAATTTTTTATTGTCGTGGAATTTTTCGTTCTGCCGACGGAGAAACTCCTCGTTGTCCCTTTAATGTAACAGTTGTTGATGAGAACCGGTGTCAAAAAGGAAAAGAGGAAAAAAAAAAAAATCTATCACAGACTTCATGATTGATTACCATGGCAACGAACGAAGCTTTGAAGCTTCGATTTTTTTTTGGTCAGCCCTAGTTTAGAGTTGTTTTAGAGGGAAATTCATGCAAAACCACTGATGCACGTTGCCTTCAGGGACAGTTTTTCATCAACAGTCTCTGTATTTCCCTCTAAAACAACTCTGTGTGGTAACGTTGTGTTATTATCTCATAGTGTGGTGAATGTGCAGCTCACAACTTGTCCACCAGAGTGTTGTGGAGTTGTTGGATTGTGTATTTGATGAGTTTGATGAGTTTGAAACCAAGAAATCCCATAATGAGCCTCCGTAGTGTAGCTCTGAGCAGCTCACGGCTCTGCTCCGCCGTTCTAAACCTACTGCTATGACTATAGGGGTTATGGCAATTGGCCAATTTGCCTTTAAATAAAGTTATTTCTAAAGAGAATAAATGGTGAATGAAGTGTGAAGACGTACGATGGGCCGAGCCTCGTCCTCCCTCCTCTGCTTCTCCACCTGTCGTCTCTCTCGGATCATCCGGCCTTCGCCTGCAGCCTGAGACAAACACACACACGCCATTAACGCAACATGGAAACACACTGGCTCAGACCGGTTCAGACCGGTTCAGACCGGCTCAGACCGGCTCAGACCAGTTCATTTATTTATTTAAAAAGGGACAGTACACATTAATGAACATTCGTACGTGTGCACAAATGTAAATGCGTCAGAGTTAGCAACTTGCTAATGTGCATCCGTAGTCCCTTGGCAGGTAACACACAAACAGACAGAAATGCACAAGAATTATACAGTGGTTCACAATCATATACACATTCATACCTAGACATAAAGTGCATGTGATCTGTAAAGTGCCTGGTATAAAGTGCCAGTTTCTAAAGTGCAAGTGCAAGTTTAAATAGGTACATACTTACAGAGATAAATTGCAATATAGAAAAATAAGACATAAGACCTGCTGTCTGTCGATGTGTTCCTCCGGCTGCTGGTCCACGTCCATGTTGTTGTCGTCCAGCGGCAGGAAGTTCTCTGCAGCGTCGTCGTCTCCAACATCTCCATCTCCAGGGGGCGGAGCCGCTAAAACAACCAGATGACATCATCACATCAATGTGTCTGCTTTGTTTTCATTATTTTCACCCGGAGTTCTTGTGTATTTTTAGGTTTTTAAATGTCTTTAAAGAGGAACTAAACCCCTAAACCACTTTTTTCTGCTGAAAACAAATATATTTGGGTATAAGGTAGTGTTGTCAGTTGATTCTGGTCCAACTTTTGACATTTTAGTCAAAATATTTCAATTTGGTGTATTTTGTAGTAAAAATGTAGAGTGACTGCCCTCTATGGGTTGAAACACGGCTATTACAATCACATTTTTCTATTGGCTGAGATGGAGGCAGATGACGTTTTGGAGGCAGCTTTCGTCACCGGCCACCAGCTCCCCGACCAATCAGCACCGGCTGCTGCCTGCTGCTAACGGTTGCTAGGCGCTCTAGCTGCTCTGCTGCGGCTAACGGCTGCTAGGCGCTCTAGCTGCTCTGCTGCCGCTAACGGCTGCTAGGCGCTCGAGCTGCTCTGCTGCGGCTAACGGCTGCTAGGCGCTCTAGCTGCTCTGCTGCGGCTAACGGCTGCTAGGCGCTCTAGCTGCTCTGCTGCCGCTAACGGCTGCTAGGCGCTCTAGCTGCTCTGCTGCGGCTAACGGCTGCTAGGCGCTCTAGCTGCTCTGCTGCGGCTAACGGCTGCTAGGCGCTCTAGCTGCTCTGCTGCTGCTAACGGTTGCTAGGCACTCTAGCTGCTCTGCTGCCGCTAACGGCTGCTAGGCGCTCGAGCTGCTCTGCTGCGGCTAACGGCTGCTAGGCGCTCTAGCTGCTCTGCTGCGGCTAACGGCTGCTAGGCGCTCTAGCTGCTCTGCTGCGGCTAACGGCTGCTAGGCGCTCGAGCTGCTCTGCTGCGGCTAACGGCTGCTAGGCGCTCTAGCTGCTCTGCTGCGGCTAACGGCTGCTAGGCGCTCGAGCTGCTCTGCTGCGGCTAACGGCTGCTAGGCGCTCGAGCTGCTCTGCTACGGCTAACGGCTGCTAGGCGCTCGAGCTGCTCTGCTGCCGCTAACGGCTGCTAGGCGCTCGAGCTGCTCTGCTGCGGCTAACGGCTGCTAGGCGCTCGAGCTGCTCTGCTGCGGCTAACGGCTGCTAGGCGCTCGAGCTGCTCTGCTACGGCTAACGGCTGCTAGGCGCTCGAGCTGCTCTGCTGCGGCTAACGGCTGCTAGGCGCTCGAGCTGCTCTGCTACGGCTAACGGCTGCTAGGCGCTCGAGCTGCTCTGCTACGGCTAACGGCTGCTAGGCGCTCGAGCTGCTCTGCTACGGCTAACGGCTGCTAGGCGCTCGAGCTGCTCTGCTACGGCTAACGGCTGCTAGGCGCTCTAGCTGGTAGCTCGTTAGCGCTATAGCAGAAGTGTCGATGTGTGTTTATTACTTTTTTTTTTCCAAGGGGGCAGTTGTGGGTCTGAGAAGTGAAGCTCACTTCCGCATTCAAAAAGCTGCAATCCCCTCGGCTGTCGCTGGGGGCTGGCTCCAGAAGGGAGCAACTCCAACTGAGCCCCATGTTAAAATCACCGATTTTACAGCTTAAAAAAACATATTTACAGCCTGGTACATTTTATTTTTTTGGTCTCAATCGATAGTTTCTACCTCCGCACACACTCTGAGGGGGGTGAATTTTTTTTAAACTCTACCGTTTTACTGTTATTAGGTTTAAAATTCTGGCCAATCAGGGCACGGAAACGTTGAGTGACAGGTCCGTGGACCGCTGCTTCGAGGCCAGTGGGCGGGCTCTCGGCCGGCTAACGGCCGCACCGCTCCAATATGGCAAGTAGAATCCAACATGGCGCGGCTCAAACCCCCGTAGTAGAGACACAAAACAGACTCCCCCAAACCAATGGGTGACGTCACGGTGCTACGGCCGTTCTGTTACAGTCTATGGTGATTTCATGGGTGTGAATGGGGCGCGCGCGCGCGGGGGGGGGAGGGGGTCGGAGAGTAGCCTACTCCATGAGCTCCGCCCATAATCAAGGCATTTTTTGAATTTCCAGCTTAGAGCACATCATCCAAAACTGAGGGGTTTAGTTGCTCTTTAAATGTGTTGAGCCCACGATAGATCGATAGATTTCTGTTCAGACAAATAAAGTTTCTATTCTATTCTATAAAACCTAAGGAGATAAAGACTCCAGCAGCTCACCTTCACCTTCTCCTTGACCTTCACCTTCACCTTCCCCATGACCTTGGGCCTCGTGCTGCTGCAGAGCATCTGTGGGATTGAGCAGGAGTCTGGACCCTGATCCCAGCGTGAGGAGGATGAAGTCCTCGTCTCCGGGGATGAACACGTTGATCCTGAAGTCCTTCAGACTGCCGAGCACCTCGCCCTTCAGGCTGAGACACACACACACACACACACACACACACACACACACACACACACACACACACACACACACACACACACACACACACACACACACACACACACACACACACACACACACACACACACACACACAGTTTATCAAACACTTCCTGTGTAGACTGATCGATGCTGTGCCTTTATTTTGAAAGGGTTAGACTCGTTTCCACTGCAGGAACCTCGGGGGAACTTTACGGGGTCGGGGCCGTTGGTGTGTGACTCCACTGCAGGAAGTTTCTACAAGTCCCTGATCGGCCCCCAGATGAGAAGCATTTTAAAAACCCAGCGTTATTTATTTTTAAAGAGTGGGGTCCGGGTAGTAACGCTCTTCAGTCTCAGAACAAATACTGGTGTATTTCTGTTTGCTTGTGGTCTAATTTGTGCCAGTTTAGGGTCCTTGATGTAAAACAGTTTGAGAACCACTGGTTTAGATGGCCAGAAAAAAAGAGAATAAGTCAATAACAGACGTGTGATTAGTAGACAGACAACTACGTGATCACACGATTACGCGACGATCAGAACAACATTTTTACAACCCGGTATTATCAGAAAGTTTCTGCCATAAAAACAACAACAACTACTAGAGTGAAAGAACTGCCGCACAACAATTGTGTGATTAGAATTTTCAAAATTTCTTTACCTTCACTTATAATGTACATTCTCATTCTCACCGCACTAGACACAGTAATAATCTTACTCTATAGTATTTACCCTTCACCCGCACATCACACCATCAGTTTAATATGACTTACAGAGGTCCTATGTTTTGGAATGGACGACCTCCTTCATTAAGATCCATTTCTTCTTATTCACTTTTTAAAAAGCAGCTAAAAATTCATCTCAACTTCTCTTGAATTTCCCGCTCTTTCCTCTCTCTCTTTTGCTCTCTCCATATCCCACATCCTCACTTTGTCTTTTTATGAGTTTAATTAATCAATTTTTTGTATATTATCTCTATTGTCTTTATTTGTTACCGAATCACTTTGCACTTTATTTCTTTATTTTTTTCTCATTTCTGTTCATTTTTGCTCATATAACATTGATTATCTATGCACTTTATTTCTTTTTTTTTATGTTTATTTGTTAGACATTGAAATTTGTCTTGTTGTAATTTGTTATAGGGGTGGAACTTATGTACCAGCCAATCGGCTTCGTTCCCTCCTTGCACCATTGAAATTTGTGTGCTAAATAAATAAACTCAAACTCAAACAATTGTGTGATGATGGAAACTGATGCACGTTGTCTCGTCTCAAGAGTTCGAAGGTCCTGCACTGTAACGCCCCCCCCCCCACCCCCCCACCCCCCCACCCCCCTTCACCAGGAGCTCCTCAGTGCAGAGAGAGGACAGTACTGTAATTCCTGCAGTGGGAACGCGGCGGACGACGGATTCTGACCTGATGAGAGGAAGTTTCTGCTTCTCGAAGGTTTCAGGAGGCATCAGAGACTCTGGAGGGAGAGGAGCCACGCTCACCGTCTGCAGCAGCACACACACACACACACACAGTAAACTACACACACATGAAACTACACACACAATTTGAAATGTCCAAATTCCAGACTTTTTCCAGACCCTAATTTCCAGACTTCTCAATTCAAATAATTTGTGGTATTTGAGTAAATAGTTGTGCATTATATATATAAAAAAAATCATGCATTTAATCATTTGTTTTCATTATTCTGAATGTGTGTATGCCATTATGTAACCAAATAGCTTCCAGGAGATTGTAGCTATAGGTACAATAGCGCATACAAATATAATCAACCCAGATAACTTCAGATGAGACCAAACCCAGATAAGTATTAAGAGAAATATATTTCCATACAATAATTTCCATTTTCCATACTTTTCCAGACCTGGAATTGTATAAATTCTAATTCCATACTTTTCCATACTTTCCATACTTGCGTAGGAACCCCGACACAGTAAACTATACACACATTAAACCACAGACCAACTGGAGAGAGATGCTTTGGGTCCTGTTTAAAGTCGTGTATCTGTGTGATTTCAATGGACTTGAATATATAAAGTTGGACAAAAACCTTTGAGTGGGACGTCAAAAGTTAAACCAGCAATAAATGAGTAGATTGATATAATCTATAGTAAATATACATGATAGAGAGAATTAGAGTCAAACTAAACGATCAGACTGGTCAGAACGGTTCAGTTCAGAAATAGGTGGAAGCAGCTTCTGTGTGTTTTAACGTGTGAAGTGTTCATGTCGACTCGGCTGTCGGACTTAACGCTCCGGATGAACTTCATCTATCGGAGCACAGTTCCCTCCCTAACTTCCTTTTCATTCATGATCCTCACACACACACACACACACACACACATACACACACACACTGGTCTGACACCTGTTAACGGCAGATTCCAGATTCTCTGAGTTTCCTCTTCCGTGTTTTACCAGCGTTAGAAACAAAACTAACTGGTTTCACATGAGGAAGTAGATGAAACATTTACTTCACTGTCTCAAATCTTAGGAGCAAAAAGCCTCCGTTAATGAGCAGAGAGGAGCCCCGTCATGTCTTTTGGGTGAATTCTTCATGTCATATTTTTAATAATGCACCAGGTTACTGTCCCAATAGCAATCCATTGCTGCAGGTGCCCTGGCTCTGTTCAGTAATTCTGCCCTACAGCATGTTAGTAAAATTCTAGTCTATCAACATTCTGGGATTGGTCCTTGCCATTTTCCCCAGTCTTATAGCCATCATTAACTACCAATAGGCTACTTCATTAACCCTCTAGGCGCCAAAGTCGCATTATTGCGACAGGCAGCATGCTTGGATAAAACAGCCCATATCTTTAAATCTACTGCCCTATATTGTTACTGCTTGGTACCACTAGATGGCGAACACGTTCAGCTTCAATCCTCACGTAAATGTACTCCAATCACACCCCTGTTCCTTTACTTTGAGGATGAGATGTCAATATAATTTTTTTTCCTGTGTAAATATGTTCCAAATTCAGTTTTACTGGAAGTCACGTAATCCAATGGGGTTGCCACCCGGTGACGTCACAATATGCAAATTAGATGAGTCGATTTACTTCTATCACAAACTTTAGGTCATTGTGAATATTTTTCTCATTTACACCATAGATTTATCTCTGACCACTTAAAAGCTACAGCCTTGTGAAATCCTGAAATCCAAACTTAATATTTTCCTAAATAAACTCTGGCGCCTAGAGGGTTAATTTAATACTAGTATTAATATGTTGCATAACTAGACAGACAATCAGGTAGGCCTATATGTTACATAACTAGAAAATGAGGTAACAGCTCAAAAAACAGTTTTAATGACACTAACCCAAATTGATATCGGATCGAATCGAATCGGAATGAATTGCATCGAATCGAAAAAATCGATTCTGAAACTTAAAGGATCATAGGGCAGGATTAATGAGAACGGCCAGTGACGCGACGGCCGCTGCGCGTAACTACAGCAACCAGCGAAGCCACCGGCACGGGAGCGCGCACAGACTTTTCACTGTTTACTTTACTCTTTACAGTCTTTCCTATCTGGGGAGGGAGGGGGGTATTTTACTGTAGGTTCTCTCTCTCTCTCTCTCTCTCTCACACACACACACACACCTGCCTCTTCACTGTGCTGCAGCAGGGGGCTGCTGTCTGTTCCTCTGAGCTCCTCTGCATGGATCTGTATGGGCTACAGGCCGGTACCATGGATGTATTAGGCCGGTACCGAGAATGAACGCGCCGGGTCCGGGTGTCGGACCGCATCAGTCAGGGTCCGCGGTCGCATGCAAACCAATCAACACCGGACATATTCATGATTTCATTAAAAAAAAAAAAAAAACGGACGCGTCGCGGACACGCTGGCCAGGACGTGAAAAGTGGACGTGTCCGGGCAAAAGAGGACGTTTGTCCACCTGCCTGATAACGTTGTTAAAGTTATAACGTCGGCTTTTAGCCGCTAGCTGCGGCTAACGGCTAATAATAAGACAGTAGTGATGAGGGAGAGGGTGTGTAAGTTAGTGACCTGCCTGCTGCTGTGTGCGTGTGAAGGGAGGGGGAGAGAGAGCGGCGGCGGGGGGGTGGGGGGGGCTTGTGGTGGGTCGTTTGCTGGCAGACAGTAGCCTAATTTGGATCCACCGTGGTTCAGAGCGATTGATATAACAGGTAGTGTCGCTACTCTGTTACTGTATCAATGGCTCTGCCGCGGTTGCCCTCTTCATGTCTCCATTCCATTGATCCATTCGAAGGCAGTCGTGGACGCGCTGACGTCAGGTCCGCCGGCCAGCGCGCGAAATTCACCCCCTGAATTGCAGCGCATTTTGCAGCACAGACCCCGTTCAGGGCAATCGAGAGATACGCGGGTGGGCTCGTTCTTTTTGGTTTTGAACGCTTCCTCACCCATTATTATTTAAAAAACGTAAAACGCATGGGTATTTTCCGGTATTTTCTCACAAATCCTGCCCTATGATCCTTTAAGAATCAGAATCGAATCGATTCTTGAAATTTGAATCGATACCCAGCCCTAGTGTTGTGTGTGTCTCATGCCCAGTTGGTGCATGTGTGTGTGTTACTAAAAGAAAATGAATAAAAAGTTGATTACAACCAGGAACCAGCAGCACGGAGGAACTGACCGTGGAGGATTCTTCTCTCTGAGAGCGGTCGGACACGTCCACGTCCAGACTCGAGAACTGAAACACAGAAACACAGAGTCAGAGTCAGTCTGGTGGTTCTGGTTCTGGTTATTAGCAATAACTTGACTCCATACATAATACATTTATGTATACAAACTTTGTGCAATATTGGACACACATCTGCATGTGCAGTCGTGTGCTATGGGATGGTGCAGTTTAAGTCGATCCTGCACTTTATTGGGGCATCGTGCAATTCAATTCAATCTTGCACTTATGCACTCGTCACTTTAGCACATAGCACTTTAACTAGCACTGTAGCACTTTAACTAGCACTGTAGCACTTTAACCAGCACTGTAGCACTTTAACTAGCACTGTAGCACTTTAACTAGCACTGTAGCTCTTTATAACTTCTCAGTAATCTGTTGGTCTCTTACCCACTCTTTTAACCGTCTATGGTCAGTTAACTGCTGGTTTATGTCCTTCATATATGTTTTGTGTAAGATGTCAAGGTGTTTTATTGTCCTAGTCCTGCCTCTTGGACTTTTTATCCTCATTGTTTTTATGTCTAATATCAACCTGCCAATGGGACTGGGGATGGAAATGAGCCACTTATCTGGGAGAAATTAACTTTCTCACAGGGCATCTCAACAAATACCTATTTGGCGCTCTGATTGCTGCCGGCAAGAAAACCATCACACGACACTGGCTGCATCCTGACTCCCCCACAATAGAGGAATGGACCGATATTGTTAATGAAATATATAAAACGGAAAATATTACTTTCTCACTTCGGCTACAAATGGATAAATTCACAAGGTTATGGTCAAAATGGGTCTCCTATGTACAAATGTCACAGTCACATCCTGGAAACTAAATTACTTGTCTCCGCCCACTTACTTTCTTTGTAATTTCCCTGTTGGTTTGAAGGACTGCCAGGTCTTATACCATTTATACGTACATATCAAAACTCTTATAATGTTGTTGTTTGGTCTCCCTACAAATTAATGCAGCCGCTGTTACAAGCCCATACATCCCGTTTTTATTGTTTCATTGTTTTTTTTCCTCTTTTGTCTGTCTTTAGTTAGTCTGGTTTGTTTGTTTTTTTTCTCTTAAAAATATAAATATATGCAGGTTTTATTTCTTTTAACATTACACAACTACAATATGGCAACAGCTATGTTTTGATATGCTGATGTTATCCTTTCTTCTTGACAATAATTGTAAATCAAGAAATCAATGTCAATGTCCATCAACATACTGTTCCCATTTAAAAAAACAAAAACAAATCTGAATCTGGTCCTCACCTCGTCCTTGGCGTCGCGGTCGCTCTCCTCTGCGTCTTCGTCTCCGTCCTGAGCCTGAGCCGCCGCTTTGTTACGTCTGTCAGAAATGAAATGACATCATCATCATCATTATTACATATTAATCATTATACTATTATATTATTATTATTATTGATTATTAGGGATGGGCAATGGTCTTTGAATATTCAAATAGTCGTTCAATTAAAATAGTTTATGAGACTATGGTCTGTAGATGTTTCCTTTTTACTGCGGCAGAAGGAGAAACACGGAGAGACTCTGTGTGAAACTCTGTTAATAAAAAACTAATAAAACTGAGGAGCAGCTCAAGATCCAATATTCAATAAATACAGATGAGATTTGTTCCCGGTGATTATTTATCTTGAAAAGCCCCTCCCTATTAACCAGAACCAGAACTGCTCCTACTTCTTGTTCTTCTCGTTGATGTTCTCCAGAGTTTGGAAAACCAGACTGTGCAGCAGCTCCACCTGGAACACACACACACACACACAGTAGTTTTTAGCAGTTTGCACTTTAAAAACTTTATTATTTCACCACTGTTAAGCACATTAAAACAAGAATATTTGTCATTATTACGTCACTGTGTTTAGTTTATCACTGTTTATTCTATTTATTGATACAAAACAAAACATCACCACTACAAATCTATGTAAGGATCTTTTCAAACGAGTCGGGCAAATAATAGCCTACATAATGCATTCATTAAAAAAAACACACACACTTTTCTAGCAGGAACTAGAGAAACTGATCATTTTGGGAGTGGTCTCTTAGTTTTTTCCCAGAGCTGTATATATATATAAATGAATGAATTAGTGTGTTGTGGCTCAGTGTTTGTACCTTCTTGCTGTAGATGCAGGCCGAGCCCTGGATCAGCAGCGCTGCTTCTGCAAAGTTCAGTCTGGTGTCTCCATCAAACGTGATGCACATCTCATCCAGCTGCACAAACACACAGACACAGACACACAAGGAGCTCACTGCACAGAGGAAACATCTAGACACACAACGCAACCGCACTCTCTAACAATACATTCAGTTTAATACGTCTATTTGTATCAGGGACAATGTATAGTAATCCCTATAGTCATAGCAGTAGGTTCGTTACCTTGTCGGTGCAAGCTATTTTTAGAACGGAGGAGCAGAGCCGTGAGCTGCTCAGAGCTACGCTACGGAGGCTCATTATGGGATTTCTTGGTTTCCCTCATCAAACTCATCAAATACACAATCCAACAACTCCACAACGCTCTGGTGGACAAGTTGTGAGTTAAGCAATATTACCCTCGAGGGTGTGCTTTAACGTCATTTGAGCACGACGGTGATGCGGTCAGGACCGAGGCGCTTGCGCCGAGGTCCGCAAGCATCCCCGAAGTGCTCAAATTATGTTTAAGCACACCCTCGAGGGTAATATTGCGATTATACAACAATTACCAACAAAATAAAACGTATAATTAAATAAATATTCATGTTGATGGACATTTTGCTCTCAATATTTAAAGTTTTTTGCGAGTGTGCTTCCCGTTTCCATGGAAATAAATGGGGTCTGACTAATAACTGAAACACAATCAGTCACGTCAGTAGACTCCTATGTGTAATGGAACCTAGTTCACCTCTACAGCAAATAGTCCGAACCTTAGTAACGACCTAGCAACAGAAATGATTTTCTAGTCCCAGATGAGTGAACTCTGAGCTGACGTTCATGTTTTAACGCGGTCTCGGACTTTCCCGAACTAAATCAACACTGCACAAACTCGCCCAAGTTATAACAAAGATGCCGTTTTTTTCTTTTCACATAATAGCTTCTACAACCGCAAACTCTGCATGTAAATGAAGTTATAGCGCCGTGTCGCCGACACAGCTGATAGAGAAAGCCAAACGATTACTCCAGACTATTTAAAAGCCCAATCTGGCACAAGCGAGAGAGAGGGAGAGAGAGAAACATACAGGTAATCACCAATTTTAAAAAACATATTCACCGCGATCACAACTCGTGTCTCTCCGACTTTGTAACGTTACACATGGGAGGGAGACAATCCTCTCGGCTGTAACGGGGAGGTTTACAATATATTAACAAAAAATAAAATAAAATAATTGTTCTATAAATGTGACTTTGGCAGCTGACAGGAACAACCTACAGGAGGTCAATGTAGTTTGTGATTTATTTTCACGAGTAATAAATGACGTTTCTGAAAATAAAAGGGGAAAAAATCCATGTTGCCATGGAGATGTATAAACAACATGACATGGCGAAGTAATATTTTCAGTGATAAGTCAGCCGTGCTGTAATGCTGATTTGAGCACGTTCTAAATGTCTTATTGACCAATCAAATTGCTTGGTCGGAACTACTTGTTGTATAACTGCACATTCACCACGCTATGAGATAATAACACAACGTTACCACACAGAGTTGTTTTAGAGGGAAATTCATGCAAAACCTCTGATGCACGTTGCCTTCAGGGACAGTTTTTCATCAACAGTCTCTGTATTTCCCTCTAAAACAACTCTGTGTGGTAACGTTGTGTTATTATCTCATAGCGTGGTGAATGTGCAGCTCACGGCTCTGCTCCGCCGTTCTAAAAACAGCTTGCACCGACAATTAAAGGTAACGAACCTACTGCTATGACTATAGGGATTATGGTGATGGGCCAATCTGACAAAATGTTGAACTATCCCTTTAAAACTAATTTAGGTTGAAGATTAAAGCTGACAGGACTGATTTTTGACTTCACGGGGAAAAAAACGTTGAAGCCTGTACAGAGTTTTCAGGTTGGTTGGGAGATTGTTCTTGAATTTGCCCGGAATTGTCCTTTAATGTCTATAAATCAAGATAAACCAGATACAACCAGTGTGTGTGTGTGTGTGTGTGTGTGTGTGTGTGTGTCACCTCCTCTAAGTAGTCGTTGAGCTCCGAGGCCACGTCGATCTCCCAGTTCTTGGTGAGCTCTCTGATTGGCTGCAGCAGGTGAGCGTACCTGCTCTCTGTCGACTCCATCGCTCGTCACTGTGGACCAATCACAAGGCCACAACCAGATGCATTACATAATAATAATAATATAATTAATACAGAGATAACATAATAATTATTATTAAAGTGTTGTACATCTGCACTTTGTACATTACACTGCACAATTATTCACCGTGCACCGAGTAGCTGCTACTAGTCAAATAATACAACAAGAACAGACGTCATATTTCAGAGATGAAACCATGAATAAAATTTAAAAAACATAAAATATCAAATAAATGAGGATTAAATAACTGTTACGCTTCTTTAGTAAATTCATTGTTTCATTGAACACTGAATAGATCTTTGGCAAGTTTAATGTCTCAACAAAATAAAACAAAGTAGTTTTATCCATTGTTCAGATTTCTGTTCTGGAAATGTATGAAAATTAGTGGATGTTTAATTAGATATTGCCTCATTTACATATCTAAACGTAAAATTGGACAAAACTTGTTGAGCACTGCTTCCCCCTCCTGAGGCGCCGGATGGAGTTCGTTCTGCTGGGACATCATTTTCAAAGAAAGTAAAATGTTTATTGACTATTCTGACATTTTAAAAATATTCCAGTTGCTGTTGCTCATCAAAAAAGCACAACAACTTAAATAAAGTTTTTCATTTATATCGGCCCATAGTGAGTGCTGAAAGATCTACAAGTACATTCCAAAAAAAAAACCCAAGTGTCTTTTAAAATAGTGGTTCCTAACCTTTGTTGGTCAGTTATTTATTTATTTATTTTTAATTTATCAATTCCTACTAGACATTTCAGGCGTATTTTTTAATAAAAAATTTTTATATTCGGCCTTGCTTTTCACTCATTCCACCAAATACCGAATGTTGCTTTTTTTTTTGCAATATCAGACCTGCTGATGGTTATTAGATAGTTATTAATTATGTGTCCCATCCCATCATACATAACGATGTGTGTTGTCAATGAACAAGCAGCTCTACAGAACCAGGATGTAAGAAGCTGCTGCATGTTTAAACATCAAACAGCATCTCCTTCATTCTCCTGGTAGTAATAGATTACATTTATATAGTGCTTTTCACCCAACACCCAAAGTGCTTCACAGCAACCATTATTCATTCATTCATACCACATTCACACCAGTGGTGGTAAACTAGGTGTAGCCACAGCTGCCAATGTGCACCAAACCACCACCACCATTCATACACATCCACATGAGGAAGGAAGGAAGTTGTCGCGAGCTGCAACACCAGTTTACCTGAGTCAGGAAATTAATTTGATTGGTCGTTATCGAGCGGGAGGGATATTCAAAGCTTGGGGCGAGACCGAGCTCCGTGTGTGTGTGCGTGTCTCAGATGTTTGAATGACGGATGACGGATCCAATATCAGTGGCTGGTGAATCGTGTACAGGCTGACGTATAATCCGTGCGCCTGCATTATCCGATGTGGAAAAAAAATACCACACTTTCATCCCGGATTTACTCAAAAATAGAATTTTGCACAAAGTTTGGCCTCCATCGTCTGATAGATGAGTTATTAGACTCATTTGCTCTCTGTTGATTGGACCTTTCTGTGACTTTGTGACATTCCAGGCTACAAGATGAGACTGTTGTTCACTCACGACGGACTAATATGGACACATGTGCAAACACACGTAATCTGTATGTACTGTCTAGAGCTAGACTGCAGCTCTGTATTAGGGATGTCCCGATACCACTTCTTCACTTCCGATACGATACCGATATTGCAGCCTTCAATATCGGCCCGATACCGATATTGATCCGATATTAGGGGTGGTGAAAAAAAACGATTATTTATATTTTTCAAATTCTAATACAAAGGAGAGTCTTCCTGTTGCTGACTGACAGGCTGCTGCTGTCATGTTCTTCTATGGGACAGACAGTAGTGAGCTTACTTTTGAACTGTAAAATATTAAAAAATAAACCTTATTTACAACTGTTATTGAATTACTGTATGTACATCAATGTCAAATAAAAGGCAAAATCTTCTTGCTTCAAGGTTTTATTTGTCACTCCAAATTGAAGATTATAGCCTGCCTTATAGCCTGCCTTACAGTAAAAATGGCACATAAAATAAAAAGAGGAGTAAAGCAATATATTAAGCAGCAATATTTAAGCGTCAAAGATGTTCAATCAAACCCACATAGTTTGAAACAACGTTCAAAACACACAGCCAGTGTCACAACTAAGCATAAAGCCCGCTAGCTTAATGCTAACGTATAATGTAAAACGCCATAGACGGGCTAACAGAAATTAGCATCGTTAATTTAATTCTGGCTTTAGCACTGTTATCGGAGCGTTTATATCGGAGATTTTAGATGCAGTCCGATATAATCCGATATTCGTTTTTTTGGCTGATATCGGACATAAATCCGATATCAATATCGGATCGGGACATCCCTACTCTGTATACTACCTACTGCTGTAACATGTTATGTCAGGATGTCAGAAGTAAAAGAATGTTATATCAAAATGCAAAAAAAAAAAAAATCTGAAAGAAAAGATTATGATAAATATTTTTTATTCTGTGGGTAATGGGGGCGGGACTAGATCAGCTTTAGCTTCTGCCGCTTTCCCTTTCGGCCATGTGTATTGTATTACTTGAACTAAGATGAAGTGTGATGATGATGATTTAAATTGACATGCCCGAAATAAACACATTGATTGATTGATTGATTGATTGATTGATTGATTTTATGACCCAGAGTGTTACCATATTTTGATAATCATAGCGTAAATAATGAAAGTAACGGCAAACAAACACTGCATAATGTCTCCAAAATCAGGCAGGTTTCCAGGATGCCAAGTAGCCTATGGTATTAATTTTAATGTCACAGTTGCCGATGAGAACCGGTGTCAACAAAAACAATCGATCACGGACTTCATGATCGATTACCATGGCAACGAACGAAGCTTCGATTTTTGTGGGGGTCAGCCCTACAGTCTAGTTCAGTGGTTCTCAACGTGGGGTCCGGGGACCCCCAGGGGTCCTTGAGAGATTTGAAGGGGGTCCCCGATTTTTTCTTGAAACTTTACCACTTTTTTCTAGAAGTTTTTATTTTATTTTTTTTATTTTACTACTTTTTGTAGAAGTTTTTTTTTTACTTTTTTGTTTTAGAAATGTTACCGCTCTTTTCTAGAAATTTTTACTTTTTTATTTTTATTTTGAACATTTTTTATGAGAAATTTTACCTCTTTTTTTTCGAGAAAATTTTTACTTTTTTTTATTTTTTACTATTTTTTTTTGAGGATTTTTACCACTTCTTCCCAGAAATGTTTAAATGTTTTTGGAGAAATTGGACCACTTTTTTCCAGAGATTTCTCTATAATATTTCCAAAAATTCACGCCATTGGCCCTAATTTAAATGTATAAAAAAGTAATGTTCTTCAATCTCAGAACAAATATTTGTGTATTTCTGGTCTTTACTTCTAAATTTGGTCCAATGGGGGTCCGTGGTCTAATTTGTGTCAATTTAGGGTCCTTGATGTACAAAAGGTTGAGAACCACTGGTCTAGTTAAACCTCTGTCATCCAGAGTCTGGAGGATGTTTCTCTTATTTAACCTTTATTTTAACAGGGTCGATCCATTGAGAGCGAGTCTGTAGCACACAGAGATCACAGAAGATCAAACATCAAAACAACACAATGAAATACAGTTATGAAAACAAGAGTAGTAAAATCACTAACTGAAGCGAGTGCACGTCTGAGTCTGAGCCCCCAATGCTGTGGTGAGAAGTAGGTTTCTGAAAGCCTCAAGTGAGATAAGTCTATCGATTTTCAGTGAGTTTTGTAATTTGTCTGTGGTTTCCTCCTCTGGAACTCTGACCAGCTGGGCAGTCTGTCTCAGATCATCTGTCACTAACTTTTATCTTCACAGCGCCACTAGTGTCGTCACTCTGAGGAGAAACTCTCAGAGTGACGACACTAGTGGCACTTTTCCACTACACTTTAACGGCACTGCTCGGCTCTACATGGCACAACTCAGCTCGGGCCTACATGGCGCGGCATGGCTCGGCACTGCTCAGCACTACATGGCACTACATGGCACCACATGGAGCGGCTCGGCACTGCATGGCGCGGCTCTGCATGGCTCGGCACTGCTCGGCACTACATGGCACAAAGGCTCTGCATGGCGCGGCGTGGCTCGGCACTGCTCGGCTCTGTATGGCGCAGCTCGGCATGGCGCGGCACTGCTAGGGCACTAATTGGCGCAGCGTGGCTCGGCACTGCTCGGCTCTGCATGGCGCGGCACGGCTCCACATGGCGCGGCGCGGCTCGGCACAGCTCGGCTCTGCATGGCGCGGCGCGGCTCGGCACAGCTCGGCTCTGCATGACGCGGCACGGCTCGGCACAGCTCGGCTCTGCATGACGCGGCGCGGCTCGGCACAGCTCGGCTCTGCATGGTGTGGCACGGCTCGGCACTGCTCGGCACTGCTCGGCACTAATTGGCGCGGCGTGGCTCGTCATTGCTCCGCATGGTGCGGCACTGCTCGGCTCCGCATGGCGTGGCACGGCTCGGCACTGCGAGGCTCTGCATGGCACGGCACGGCCCGGCACTGCTCGGCTCCGCATGGCTCGGCACGGCCCGGCACTGCTAGGCTCCGCATGGCACGGCACGGCCCGGCACTGCTAGGCTCCGCATGGCACGGCACGGCTCAGTACTAAAAATGGTACCTGGTACTATTTCAGTGCCTGGTACCAGGTACTAGGGCTAGTGGAAAAGCAGTTTCTGGGCTCGTGGCTGTGAGCACCCAACTCAATAGGGTTTGAATGGAAAGTAGACGCCCAGAGCGCTGAAAACGCGCCTGGTGGACACGGCCCCTAAGACTGTAGACCACTTACAACAGAATTCAAAACAGGCTGGGATAATAAATCAAAGGAAAAGTTTATCAAAAAAGAAATATTGCTCAACTCCCCAAAAACAAAAACTACAGTCTGGACAGACAGTCATGACATGTGCCTCAGCTCGTTTGATTTTGTTTCTAGTAGAGCTGCAGCCGATATCCGAGTACTCCGGTACCGAGCGCCGTTTCCCTACTCGGATTCCTTCAAAATTTAAGACTTTATAAAGTCGTGAAAAGACTTTTTAATACTTTTCAAGACCCCGCGGATACCCTGATCAATGGGCTATTGAAACTTATTGTGTGACCAATATGCCATAATAACTTACAAAGCAATAAACAACCTACTTCCACCCTGCAAAAGCTGTTCTCAACTAGAGAGTCTCAGTATGACCTCAGGGGGACCTGCATTACCACTCCTATAAATTCTGTAATATTCGCCTATCCAAGGCGTACCCAAAGTAAATTGAATGCTGTTCTTGAACTGTTTGGAGAATATGGATGGGCTTGGTCTCTTTTGAAAGGTATCACTCTGAAGTTTTTCCCCAAACTGAAATAATCACTATAAGTGCTACTATCATTGATTCATCTCAGTGGGAGCACACTGAATTACAATGTTTTTATTCTCGCCTGAATTTTTTTGTTGCAATCAGATGCCTGAAGATGAGTGTGGCTGAGAATTTTTGCTGGAAAACACAATGGGACTACAGCATGAAGCCTTACCTGGCCCCAGTTCAAATTTGATAACAATCCTGCTAAAAATGAGTATTTTACACATGTTTTTCTAAGTGTATATCTAGGCGTTTTCCTAAAGTTGCCATTGAGAAACAATACATGCGCCAAAGTGCAGCTTTTGCAAAGTTACGCATGAAAATGGCAGTGCTGCCTTTTCCCAGGGACCGTGAATGCAGCACATCGTTCGTTTCGTAATCTCTTTTGCTATTCAATGCTACAGTTTCCATCGGGATCGGTTCCTATTGGCTGAAGCCATTCAGCGCTGTCGGAGGGGATGTTCCTCATGAGACACAGCCACTCATTCGCTATTGCAGGCGGCAGCCGGGGACAGGGAGCTTGTGATTGGTCGAGTGAGCTGTCAATCGAAAGGTCAGAGGGCAGCGCCATTTTGTAAAGTGAAATAAACATTGTTTTCATGTAAACGCCGGACTTATGAGGAGAAATAAACGGATTTACTGGATATACAATGCGTAATTTCATAAGATGCAGCAGCGGGATGAGGTTATCTACCGGTACAACCGTGTGTTTTGGACTAAATACTTTACTGGATTGGATTTACTGGACTTTTCTGAATGTAACAACATCCAGTTTGTGGGGAAACCCTGTGATCCTGAGCCTGCCCTGACACAAATCGTGAGTTATATCGGCTTTTTACGAACTTTGTTAGCATGTTTATAGTCTGGTTCGAGTGTTGCTGTGATGATTATATTTAGGAATGGTCGGCATATCTTTAATCACAAGAGTTTTAGCTTTCCAACGATATGTGGCATGACTATTTCAAGTGACTGGTGACATCCTCTATGACACCTCCCTGATTAAAACCCCCCCGCGGGCCCGCCGGCAGGCCGTCGGAATGGCAAACCAAAAGCAAGGACAAACTCTAAAGCCAAATGCATTTCTGTCATTGGAGTAAAATTATGGAATAGCCTTGACAATGAACTAAAATCATGTACAACTATTACCCAATTTAAAAGGATGTTTAAAATCAATGTATTGAATAAATATTTAACACTAACATAAAGTAAGAAAATTATTATAACCAAATGGAGGTTCTGTTCACCTTACTTACTCTCTTCGAGTGTAATTTTCCTACAAATTTTGTTTTGTTTTGTTATTACAATTTTTCTTCTTGTAAATAGGGTAGGCATTAATAAGCTGCTTCTGCCTTGCCCTTTCGCCCATATTGATTATGAAATTTTGACTTGTTTGTGTATGTTAATGTTTTGTGGAATGGACGAATAAATCAATCAAAAAAATCAAATATATATAATGTAGACATGTCATGATATGTCAATACTATGTACCACTGCTGACCTATAGGGAGCTGTCTTGTATTGTCTTGTATTGTTGTGTATCTGTTGGTATTTCCTTGTGTTTTATGTTGTATTTGAACATGGATTGTAAAGTATGGGACGTAAATTGCATTGATACACTGTAAATATGTTGTATGGACCCCAGGAAGAATAGCTTTGGCATTGCCATAGATAATGAGGATCCAAATCAATCAATCAATCAATCAATCAATCAATCTGTCTCCATGGGAACCAGCTACTGAGGATGAGGATGATGAAGCACTGACCTGCAGCAGAAGATCTTGTCGTGGATGGGAGTCAGTTTGTCTGTGACTCTGTTGGCGATGTACGCGCTGATGGACGGAGAGAAGACGGAGAGATAGAGAGAGAGAGGTTAGGGTTATCGTTCTGTTGTTACTATTATTATTACGGTAATTAATTAATAATCTATGTATTCTGGTTCTGTTGCCCTAATGCTTTGGTAATAATGTACAACACAGTCCTGTCAATAAAGCTTGTTGAATTGACTTTGAATATTTTTTTAAATTGAGAGAGAAGGAGAGAGAAGTAGGGAGAGAGACAGATGGAGGGAGAGAGGAAGAGAGGAAGATGGAGAGAGGGAGAGAAGAGAGAATGTGTAGTAGTGTAGTAGTTTCTACTAGTCAGTGATTAAGCAATATCACAGTAGAGGGAGAGCTGTTGTACTGTATATCAGCACGGCTGTGATTCGGTCAGATAGATAGATAGATAGATAGATAGATAGATAGATAGATAGATAGATAGATAGATAGATAGATAGATAGATAGATAGATAGATAGATAGATAGATAGATAGATAGATAGATAGATAGATAGATAGATAGATAGATAGATAGATAGATAGATAGATAGATAATTTATTAGTACAGACTCTGGGTCCAGTTAAAAATACAACAATACTACAACAACAAACAACAACAACATACGGGGTAGCCTAGCAGCCCACCGTGCTGATATACAGTACAACAGCACGACCAGTGTGATATTGCTTTTATACAACAGTGCTACGAGCGCATTTTAAAACAGTCATAAACTACAAGAGATTATGATTTGTTTGTTTATTTAATCATTTATTTGGCTCCGCCAACAGAAATAGTTCCGCAACTGGAAGGGAGACAAGGCTGTTGCCAGGCAACACATAAACATTAAACTAGCTAGCTACGAGCTACAAGCTTCTCCACCGAGCTGCTTCCAGTGCTGGTTCTGGTTCTGGTTCTGGTTCTGAGCCCGTGTCTGATCAGCACCGCAGCAACAGGACCAGCGTGAAGACACAGAGACGTTATCGATACCGTATTACATCTGTTTATCTGCTATGTAATCAATATAAACACAGTTGAAGCTAAGTAGCTGAGCTACGTGGCTAACAACAGCTAACGCTAATATCAAAACACATCACCGTCAAAACGTAGTTGCCCCGCAGCGATTTTTTTCAAGCCGGGTTTAGTAGAGATTTATCTCCAATTAGACGGACCAGGTCAGGTCCAGGTTTTAATGTTCACGTCCGTTTCTAACTGTAGTAGCAGCAGAGAGATGGTTTAATGTTCAGGTCCGTTTCTAACTGTAGCAGCAGCAGAGAGATGGTTTAATGTTCAGGTTTCTAACTGTAGCAGCAGCAGAGAGATGGTTTAATGTTCAGGTTTCTAACTGTAGCAGCAGCAGAGAGATGGTTTAATGTTCAGGTTTCTAACTGTAGCAGCAGCAGCAGAGAGATGGTTTAATGTGCAGGTTTCTAACTGCAGTAGCAGCAGAGAGATGGTTTAATGTTCAGGTTTCTAACTGCAGTAGCAGCAGAGAGATGGTTTAATGTGCAGGTTTCTAACTGCAGTAGCAGCAGAGAGATGGTTTAATGTTCAGGTTTCTAACTGTAGCAGCAGCAGCAGCAGCAGAGAGATGGTTTAATGTTCAGGTTTCTAACTGTAGTAGCAGCAGAGAGATGGTTTAATGTTCAGGTTTCTAACTGTAGCAGCAGCAGAGAGATGGTTTAATGTTCAGGTTTCTAACTGTAGCAGCAGCAGAGAGATGGTTTAATGTTCAGGTTTCTAACTGTAGTAGCAGCAGAGAGATGGTTTAATGTGCAGGTTTCTAACTAGTAGCAGCAGCAGAGAGATGGTTTAATGTTCAGGTTTCTAACTGTAGCAGCAGCAGAGAGATGGTTTAATGTTCAGGTTTCTAACTGTAGTAGCAGCAGAGAGATGGTTTAATGTTCAGGTTTCTAACTGTAGTAGCAGCAGAGAGATGGTTTAATGTTCAGGTTTATAACTGTAGCAGCAGCAGAGAGATGGTTTAATGTTCAGGTTTCTAACTGTAGTAGCAGCAGAGAGATGGTTTAATGTTCAGGTTTCTAACTGTAGTAGCAGCAGAGAGATGGTTTAATGTTCAGGTTTATAACTGTAGTAGCAGCAGAGAGATGGTTTAATGTTCAGGTTTCTAACTGTAGTAACTTAGCAGCAGAGAGATGGTTTAATGTTCAGGTTTCTAACTGTAGCAGCAGCAGAGAGATGGTTTAATGTTCAGGTTTCTAACTGTAGTAGCAGCAGAGAGATGGTTTAATGTTCAGGTTTCTAACTGTAGTAGCAGCAGAGAGATGGTTTAATGTTCAGGTTTCTAACTGTAGTAACTTAGCAGCAGAGAGATGGTTTAATGTTCAGGTTTCTAACTGTAGCAGCAGCAGAGAGATGGTTTAATGTTCAGGTTTATAACTGTAGTAGCAGCAGAGAGATGGTTTAATGTTCAGGTTTCTAACTGTAGTAGCAGCAGAGAGATGGTTTAATGTTCAGGTTTCTAACTGTAGCAGCAGCAGAGAGATGGTTTAATGTTCAGGTTTCTAACTGTAGCAGCAGCAGAGAGATGGTTTAATGTTCAGGTTTCTAACTGTAGCAGCAGCAGAGAGATGGTTTAATGTTCAGGTTTCTAACTGTAGTAGCAGCAGAGAGATGGTTTAATGTTCAGGTTTATAACTGTAGTAGCAGCAGAGAGATGGTTTAATGTTCAGGTTTCTAACTGTAGTAACTTAGCAGCAGAGAGATGGTTTAATGTTCAGGTTTCTAACTGTAGCAGCAGCAGAGAGATGGTTTAATGTTCAGGTTTCTAACTGTAGTAGCAGCAGCAGAGAGATGGTTTAATGTGCAGGTTTCTAACTGTAGCAGCAGCAGCAGAGAGATGGTTTAATGTGCAGGTTTCTAACTGCAGTAGCAGCAGAGAGATGGTTTAATGTTCAGGTTTCTAACTGCAGTAGCAGCAGAGAGATGGTTTAATGTGCAGGTTTCTAACTGCAGTAGCAGCAGAGAGATGGTTTAATGTTCAGGTTTCTAACTGTAGCAGCAGCAGAGAGATGGTTTAATGTTCAGGTTTCTAACTGTAGCAGCAGCAGAGAGATGGTTTAATGTTCAGGTTTCTAACTGTAGCAGCAGCAGAGAGATGGTTTAATGTTCAGGTTTCTAACTGTAGTAGCAGCAGAGAGATGGTTTAATGTGCAGGTTTCTAACTAGTAGCAGCAGCAGAGAGATGGTTTAATGTTCAGGTTTCTAACTGTAGCAGCAGCAGAGAGATGGTTTAATGTTCAGGTTTCTAACTGTAGTAGCAGCAGAGAGATGGTTTAATGTTCAGGTTTCTAACTGTAGTAGCAGCAGAGAGATGGTTTAATGTTCAGGTTTATAACTGTAGCAGCAGCAGAGAGATGGTTTAATGTTCAGGTTTCTAACTGTAGTAGCAGCAGAGAGATGGTTTAATGTTCAGGTTTCTAACTGTAGTAGCAGCAGAGAGATGGTTTAATGTTCAGGTTTCTAACTGTAGTAACTTAGCAGCAGAGAGATGGTTTAATGTTCAGGTTTCTAACTGTAGCAGCAGCAGAGAGATGGTTTAATGTTCAGGTTTCTAACTGTAGTAGCAGCAGAGAGATGGTTTAATGTTCAGGTTTCTAACTGTAGTAGCAGCAGAGAGATGGTTTAATGTTCAGGTTTCTAACTGTAGTAGCAGCAGAGAGATGGTTTAATGTTCAGGTTTATAACTGTAGTAGCAGCAGAGAGATGGTTTAATGTTCAGGTTTCTAACTGTAGTAGCAGCAGAGAGATGGTTTAATGTTCAGGTTTCTAACTGTAGCAGCAGCAGAGAGATGGTTTAATGTTCAGGTTTCTAACTGTAGTAGCAGCAGAGAGATGGTTTAATGTTCAGGTTTCTAACTGTAGTAGCAGCAGAGAGATGGTTTAATGTTCAGGTTTATAACTGTAGCAGCAGCAGAGAGATGGTTTAATGTTCAGGTTTATAACTGTAGTAGCAGCAGAGAGATGGGGCAGCTCCTGTATGAGGAGCGTAGCTCTGACTTAGCTCCTGCCCAGCTGAACAGCGGAGTGATAATGTGTGTTTCCAGTGCTCTAGTCGGAACTAACTGTTGTATAATCAGCGTTAAAGTCTAATAACAAAGACCTGAGTGGTGTTTTATTCTCCGTGGATTCACCGACAGACGCAGCTGTCACAGCTTCACAACAACACGACGGAAAACATCTCCCGCCTTCAATAAACTAGTTTGTAACAGTAACAAGTAACGTTGAACCGTCGGTAACGTCGAGTTGTAACGTTGTTCTACGGTAACGGGGGGTATAAACGTTAATATAACCCATAATAACTCACCTTTAGCGTCTCCACAGTCCAGCGGCTAGATGTCCAGTAGCGGTTAGCAGCAGCAAACAGTCAAACTACCCGCGCAGTCAAGAGTCTCTGCCGGTTTGTTTGGGTTCACTTCCGGTCCGGTGTTGCCCCCTGTCGGCCTGAGTGGTCGACGCGGCCGCCATCTTGGTGAGGGCGAAGCGAAGCCGCGTCTACTTCCTGTATTAGTCAACAGAGGCAGAGGTCTATCGCCATAATAACTCACTGAATATTCAACCGATTTTCAAGCCGTTTGGTTTATTATAAATGTCAGACATATATTTATGATACAACAACAACATTTCATTTTTTTTCTTCATATTTTTATTTTTTATTGTAGGCTATTAAAGCAGAAGTAAGTGATATATTTGTGTTAATATAAGTCTTAAATAGTTGTATCTTCCGACAGCAATCACTTACATAGAGTGTTTGGACTGAATCATGGGTCTGTCAGTCACTCTGCTCTGCTCTGAGCCGAAGAGAAAACATTTATCGTATCCTACAGTTTTTATCCAATGAGGAGAGAGAACAGCATGCAGGGCTGTGTGTGCAGCCAAGGAACGCCGTGAATGTGGTGACGTAGCGACGAGGACTGTTATGGTGCGTTCAAGGAAACTCGTATTTTTCCGACCTGTGAAGTCGTACCAGTTCGATCTGGTACGAGTTCACCGGTCAGAAGTTACGAGTGGCCGTTATAGTGACTTTCACCGGTAAAACAGGTCGGAAAAACACGAGTGGGTTGCCTGGAACGCTACAAAGTCGTAAGTTGTGACTTGAAGCTGTAATTTACGATTTCAAAAGCCTGCCTGGAACGCAGCATTAGCCAAAACGACCGGATGACTCACTTCTGCTTTAAATAAACATACACTTATGTCTATGGCCAGAAACCCCGACCCAAGATGGCGCCATCTAGTCAGTAACACACGGTAACACAGGCCGCTGCTGCCCGGTAGGTGGCGGGAATCGGTAAATTTATGATCAAATCAGAGTTTTGTTTCTGTTTTGTTTTTTCAATAATCTTTATTGAAAATGATTTGTACAAACAAATGTACAGGGGACATAAGTTTCTCATCTAGACAGAATTCCTTTATTGTCCCATAGAGGAAATTCATTTTCCCCGGTGGACAATGGATGGATGGATGGACATCTAATGTCAGAGAAAAATAATAATCAATATATTATGCATTAAGGATATTAGCAGTAGGATATTACTGAGTATCTTTGGAATTAACAATATTAGAAAAACATAGTAATGACTGTTATATAATAATTAGCCACTTTTTTTCTTTTCTTTATTAAAGGGACAACAAGGAGTTTCTATTTGGTTATAAAAAAGTCTCACGTTAATGTGGATGAATCTCCGTTACCACTTGTTAATGGTCCATTTTAGATAAATCTATGGTTTTGTCTCTATGGTTATTTTGTTATTATTAGTGGTGGTGGAAATGCTGGGCGAGCCGACCAGCGTTTCTTTACTTTCGGTTTCGTGGCGAGTCAGAACAACATCATAAAAATTATATAGAGTAGGAAAAAAAGAATAATAATGAAAAATGTACATATTAATTAAATAAAAATGTTGCCAGAATATAGTTTGTTTTTAATGCCTTTGGGTTGTCTAGTCCGTTGATAGTGGGGCTGTAGCTGCTCATAGAGTTCCTGCTAAAAAAAAAAAAAGTGTGATGTTTGATTTGGAGTCAGTCAATTTTTTTATTTATTTTTTGTTAAGGTTTTTTTTTTTTAATTTATGATCAGAATAAACAGTGATAAACAAACGTAATAATGATACATTTTCTTGTTTTAATGGGGGGGGCTTGCATGTTTTTTTTCTTTTCGCCCCTGCTCTTCAAAAACTCTGTGCACGCCACTGGGACTGTGTAACCATGCCGACGAGCCCAGGTCTGGTATGTAGCCATGAAGCACGCAGCAGCTACCTTTAGCCCCGCCCCCCACAGGTCAAGGTGCTGCATGACGTCATTAAACATCTGTAAACTGAACACACACGTAGTTAGTTGTACCTGTGTGTAGGAGTGTGTGTGTATGTGTGTGTATGTCCTCTGTGACCCTGACTGAGTACACACACACACTACACACACACACACACTACACACAAAAACAACAACAACATACACACACACACGCGACAGCTCCAGTGAATCAACCATAGACCGAGGCTACTATATGAGACTATGTTGTGTCATTTAAATACAGTGTGTGTGTGTGTGTGTGTGTGTGTGTGTGTGTGTGTGTGTGTGTGTGTGTGTGTGTGTGTGTGTGTGTGTGTGTGTGTGTGTCAGTCAGTCCACCTTAAATCGCGGCTCTGTGCACCACGTGACCCGATTCCTGGAAAGTTCCTGGAAACCTCCTCTCTCTCTCTCTCACACACACACACACACACACACACACACACACACACACACACACACACACACACACACACCTCTCTCTCTGTGTCTTTGTGTTTATGCTCATATTCTCGCCGCTGTTCCGGTGTTGAGACGCGGAGGAACTGAGGCTCGTTAACCGGGTATTGGTGTCGTTTTGGCGCGGGAAACAGCAGCTTTAACGCGGGAAATAGAACCGGACTGAGGCTCTACCGCGGACTCGGACTCGGACTCGAACCTGGGCCGTTGCTGCAGCTCCACCACCACCGCCACCGACATGTCGCGCCGTCGCTCGCCGAGGACGAACCGGCGGCGGCGGCTGTGAAGGAGGAGACGGGCTCGGTCCGGTACCGGCTGACTTCACTCAGGTAGGACAGAGACAGAGACAGAAGAACCACTAGATTTTATTTTTTTTTATTTCTTTTTACTATTATTTATTTCTATTTATGTATGTAGGCCTATTTATTTGATTGTCACGTCTATTTGTTATCCAGTTGTTATTAATATGATGCTCATCATGTGGTTTTATGCACTGTTTATGTAGATTTTGTAAAGCAAAAGGCTAATAAAGTTGTTTAAAAAAAAAACCCCACTAGAGTCAAGGTGAAAAACACCTGAGATGAGGTGTTCACGTGTCGCTGGGAAATCTAAAACAACCTGTCTCTCCTCTGCAGACTGACCACTGACCTATAATTTCCAGACTTCTCGGTAGCCTAAAAGAAAATTGAAGTAATTGCTGACATTTGAGTAAATAGATGTCTATCGTGTAAATAAATCATGCAATTAATCATTTGTTTTCATTATTCTGAATTTGTATGCCATTAGTATGTCTCCAAATAATTTCCAGGAGGTAGGAGGCACAATAGCGCATAGCTACAAAATAAATTCAGATAAGACCAAACCCAGATAAGAACTAGTATATTTCCATACATTTTCCATAGCTACTTTCCAGACCTGGAAATGTATAAAATCAAACTCCATACTTTTCCATACTTTCCATACTTGCGTAGGAACCCTGATTTAATGATTTAAAAGGACAATGTAGGCCTACATCACTAATAATAACATCAGTTCTTTTCACCTTTTAAGGAAGAGAAAAGAGGAAGCCCAATAACGTAAATGTAGCTACCACCACCACAGTCCTCTGGCAGTTTACATAGAAAAAGATTTCATAACAGTTAGACAGACACAGGTAGGTTATAACAGGACAGATATAGAATCAGACACAATACTGACAGATGAAATAAGACAGACAACAATAAGAACTCCACAGAGCAAAACACAGAGATCAGAGGTACAAAGAGTACAAAGAGGTAGAATAAAGTGCTATAGTGGCCAGGCTTTACACTGTGCAGTAGTTTATATTGATGTTATATAATATCAGTGTTGGTTAATCGATAGTTGATCTAAAACTCTATCAATGTTTTATAGAGATGTGAGGAAAAACAGAAAACATGTTGAGTATTTCACTTCCTCTCTGAGCAGACAAAGAAAACCTGAATGTTTCTTTATCATAAATTCATCAAAACCAGATAAAAGAACAAAGTAGAGACCAATAAATAATAATAGGCTATATCATATAATTAAAAGTCATAGCCAATACCTAATCAATAACTAATAATAATCAGCTGTGGTTCAGTGGTTTAGATTCAAACTGTCAGTGAGTTCATCTCTGTCTCTGTTTCCTGGTGAACTGAACACGTGAACACCGTGTTAATGTGTGTGTGTGTGTGTGTGTGTGTGTGTGTGTGTGTGTGTGTGTGTGTGTGTGTGTGTGTGTGTGTGTGTGTGTGTGTGTGTGTGTGTGTGTAGTTGAGCCTGACAGTAGTTTTACTATTTACATTAGTCAAACTGCAGCTAGAAGAAGCAGCTTTATCAGCTAGAATAGAATAGAGAAAACTTTATTCATCCCTAGCAGGGAAATTCTAGTTAGTCCAGTAGCTCACACAACAATGACACAAAAAAGATGAATTTATTATTTTGAGTTTTACCTCTGACAATAATCTATAATCATGATGCTGCATGTGATAAAATATATTTCATGTTATTGACCCAAAGTTGTAGTTTGTAAACGGAGTTAAACTAGAAAATGACCCCAAAAAGTACCACAATTAAAAGTAACTAATGACTTTATGCTTTGATCTGTACTCTGACATTCAGTGTGAAACTGTTTGAACGACATTCACACGGTTAAAGGGTTAAATCCAGTTTCCTGTTTGGTTTAGTTTAGACTTTGTGTTCAGGGAAAAGTAGGAAATCCTCCCAGGAATGTTTCTGTTTGGAGAATCAATAGAGTGATTGGTTTGGTTTGGTTTGGTTTGGTTTGGTTTATTTATTTAGCAGCACACATTTCTATTCAATGGTGCACGGAGGGAACGAAGCCGATTGGCTCGTACATAAGTTCCACCCCTATAACAAATTACAACAAGACAAATTTCTATGGCTAACAAATAAACCGAGGGGGAAAAAAGGAGATAAAGTGCATAGATAGATAATCAACGTTATATGAGCAAAATGAACAAAAATGAGAAAAAATGGAGAGATAAAGAACAAGTGATCAGTAACAAATAGAGACAATAGAAATAAGATACAAAAAATTCATTAAAGGGACAACGAGGAGTTTTGGAAAAGCAAAGTGTCTTCACACTACATTTATGAGCCTCCGCACCGTGAAATTCTTTGACCGGCGCAAGACAGACTCATGTTTTCATTCATCAAGAATTAAAGTCAGAGGTTGGAAGACGATCACATACCGTCGTAGTTCCCACCATAAATGGAGATTCGGCGGCGTTATTCTCATGACTCGCCACGAAACCGAAAGTAAAGAAACGCTGGTCGGCTCGCCCAGCATTTCCACCACCACTAATAATAACAAAATAACCATAGAGACAAAACCATAGATTTATCTAAAATGGACCATTAACAAGTGGTAACGGAGATTCATCCACATTAAAGCAGAAGTAAGCGATCCGGTCGTTTTCGCTAATGCTGCGTTCCAGGCAGGCTTTTGAAACCGTAAATTACAGCTTCAAGTCACGACTTACGACATTGTAGCGTTCCAGGCAACCCACTCGTGTTTCTCCGACCTGTTTTACCTGTGAAAGTCACTATAACGGCCACTCGTAACTTCTGACCCGTGAACTCGTACCAGATCGAACTGGTACGACTTCACAGGTCGGAAAAACACGAGTTACGAGTTTCCTTGAACGCACCATAACGTCTTGTCAGCAGATGGAGTTAGCAGCCCCCGCCCTCGTCATGGATCTATTGGTCCTCGTCCCTACGTCACCACATTCAGGCGCATCCCTTGGCTGCACACACAGAGAGGACTGCCCCTTTATGCCGTTCTCTCTCCTCATTGGATAAAGGTTGTAGGATACAAGGAAAGTTTTCTCCTGGGCTCAGAGCAGAGCAGAGTGACTGACAGACCCGTGTTTCAGACCAAACACTCTATAGAAGTGATTGCTGTCGGAAGATACAACTATTTAAGACTTATATTAACACAAAAATATCGCTTACTTCTGCTTTAATTGAAATCATAAAAAGACACAGTAAGGATGTGGGATGTGGAGAGAGCGGGAAGTTCAAGAGAAGTTGAGATGCATTTTTAGCTGCTTTTTAAAAAGTGGATAAGAAGAAATGGATCTTAGTGAAGGAGGAAGTCCATGGTCCGATTGATCAGTGATCATAAATGTTCCCACTAACTAGAACTCCCTGTCCCTCCCTGTGTCTCAGACCCCCCCCCCCCCCCCGGTCCGGTCCATGTCTGAGCTCTGGTTCTGATCCGGTCCGATGACCTGCCAGTCCTCCGAGTCCATCGAGGGCGACCGACGAGCCGACGACGACTCGGGAGCAGTGGAACCAGATGAGAGGCGCATCGCTGTGGCCATGAAGGACCTGAGGAACACCGGTGAGTCTTTAAAGGGATAGTTCAACATTTAGTCAAATTGGCCCATTGCCATAATCCCTATAGTCGTAGCAGTAGGTTCGTTACCTTTAATTGTCGGTGCAAGATGTTTTTAGAACGGCGGAGCAGAGCCGTGAGTTGCTCAGAGCTACGCTACAGAGGCTCATTATGGGATTTCTTGGTTTCCCTCATCAAACTCATCAAATACACAATCCAACAACTCCACAACGCTCTGGTGGACAAGTTGTGAGCTGCACATTCACCACGCTATGAGATAATAACACAACGTTACCACACAGAGTTGTTTTAGAGGGAAATTCATGCAAAACCACTGATGCACGTTGCCTTCAGGGACAGTTTTTCATCAACAGTCTCTGCATTTCCCTCGAAAACAACTCTGTGTGGTAACGTTGTGTTATTATCTCATAGCGTGGTGAATGTGCAGCTCACAACTTGTCCACCAGAGCGTTGTGGAGTTGTTGGATTGTGTATTTGATGAGTTTGATGATGAGGGAAACCAAGAAATCCCATAATGAGCCTCCGTAGCGTAGCTCTGAGCAGCTCACGGCTCTGCTCCGCCGTTCTAAAAACAGCTTGCACCGACAATTAAAGGTAACGAACCTACTGCTATGACTATAGGGATTATGGCAATGGGACCAATTTGACTAAAATGTTGAACTATCCCTTTAACAGTTCGGCTGTATCTGCTCTGAGTCAGATCCAGACCATAATAGTCATCATCAGTTACTATAGTGATTATTTATTGATTCATTATCTGCTTCATAAAACCAGTTGTTTCTCCTGATTAGAACCAGATGTTTCAGGATCAGATTTGATTCGTCCCAGAAGGAAAATCTGTTTCCACTCGTCTCATAACGGTCGTCATGACGACACAAGGAGATGATAAAACACGAACCGGTGGTATTAAACTGTTAATCATAAAGCTTAAAGCTCGCTGCGTGTTCACACACCTCATGATCAGATTATGGGATGTTGTGCCCATATTAACACTGGATTTGGATTTTCCATTCTCTAAAGTTTTTAATCTGGTTAAGACGTTTTGCGCATGTAAACACAACTAGTGATGATGATTATTATTATTGATTAGGACCGAGGCTGTTCATTAGAGCTGCAACAATTCATCAATTAATCCAACAATTATCTATTTTTAAATTAATGGCCAACTATTCTGATAATCTAATAATCAGTTTGAGTCGTTTTTTTAAAGTAAAAAAGTCCAGGTTCTCTGATTGCAGCTTCTTCAATGTGAATATTTCTGGTTTCTTTGTTCCTTTATGACAATAAACTGAGTCTCTCTTTGGTTTGTGGACAAAACAAGACATTAGAGGACGATGTCGTCTGGTGGTTTGAGAAACACTGACTGATGTTTTTAACATTTTATTGACCAAACAACTAATGGATTAATTGTTTAATAATCAACAGATTAACCAATAATGACTATAATAGTTAGTTGCAGCTCTACTGATCTTATCCTGAAGCAGTGACACAGTAAAACACTGTAGCAGGGTATCCACAGGGTCTTGAAAAGTATTAAAAGGTGATAAATCAATTTTGGGAAAATTAAGACCCTTAAAAAGTATTAAAAACGTCTTTTCACGACTTTATGAGGAGTTTGAGTCCTAAAAAAATTGTAAAAGTGTGTGAATTTATTCATTTTATTAAAAAACAAAGATGAACCGGTACTTAAATAGAAAAGAAGATTGTTTTTCTTTTTGTTTTTTTTAATAAACTTTGCCTTTAATTTATTATCCTAGCCTATTTTGAATTCTGTTGTATCATAGTGGTCTATAGTCTTTATTTATTAAGTTAAAAGTGTCACTGAACTTCAACTTCAACTTCATTCAACAACTTTATTAATCCCACCAGGGGCAATTGATTTCAGCAGCTTGCACAGTCCAAAAAAACAAGTACACACAATAAATAGATATAAAAGATAAGGTAAATAAATAGAATAGGATGCCAAGGATACAGTGTTGTCAAAGATCAGTTGAATAAGTGAATAAATACACAAGTTGCAACATGTTTGACCAATAAAATGTGCATGGTAAGAGGAATAGAATGTAAATGGTTACAGCTTGAGGTTTTGAAAAATATTGAGAAGGTCTTGAAAAAGTCTTAAAATTAGTATTAAAATTAGGTTTTAGAATAGAACGAATCTCCTTGTTGTTTACATTCTACTTCCTGGTAGAAAACCAGCTGTAATGTGAATGAGATCAATAGTAACGAACGAGAGTTTAGCTATATATCATATTTTTCACGCCCTATCACCGTTTAGACAAATCTGAAATGATTGAAGAAACATTACTATTTCTGTGTGTGTGTTTTGTGTTGCTATGTGTTGTATTTATTCAGTTTGGGGGAATCACAGTGTCTAGAAAGCATCAGTGGCTCAGCTGACAGGGACAGCTAACGGTAGCTAAGCTAACGGTAGCTAAGCTAGCGGCGGTAGCTAAGCTAACAGTAGCTAAGCTAACGGCGGTAGCTAAGCTAACACCAGGACGTCAGCTGTTAAAACCCTCCCGTTGTGGGACACGACATGAAACTACTCCAGTTAGCTCAGTCATGTTGGAACTCAGATATCCGCTGGAGAAAATATTTTTCCATGGAGCGTTTATTGAGTCACTGAGTTATTAAAGTTAAACAGGTAGCTAACCGTTAGCCCGGCTAATCTATGATAACCATGACTAATTACAAAAATGTGCACACAGAAATAGTAATGTTTGTCCAATCATTGGTTTTATAAACTTTACAAACATCAGATTAGTCTAAACGGTGATATAGTGACATGAAAAAGTAGATAAATATAGTGAAACTCTCGTCCGTCACTATTGTTCTCATGCTGGTTTTCTACCAGGAAGTAGTTGTAAACAACAAGGAGATTCGTCCTATTAACTTCTAGATCCCTGTATTTACCCTGGTAACCATGGTGATGTCCTCCCCCCTCCAGGCTGGTACTGGGGCGGTCTGACGGCCACCGAGGCCAAGCGCATCCTGCAGGACGCCCCTGAAGGCAGCTTCCTGCTGCGCGACAGCTCGCAGACGGATTACCTGTTCACCATCTCGGCCATGACGGCGGCCGGTCCGACCAACCTGCGCATCCAGTTCCAACACGGCAAGTTCAAGCTGGACTCGGTGGTTCTGGTGCGGCCGCGGCTCAGGCAGTTCGACAGCGTGGTCCACCTGGTGCAGCACTACGTCACGCTGTCCCGCACCACCGACAAGGCCACCGCTACCACCGCTACCACGACGACCACCACGCCTGCGGCTACAGCGGCGACGAACTCAGCGAACGGCACGGTGCAGCTGCTGCTGACGCGGCCGGTCTACGCGGCCACGCCCACTCTGCAGCATCTCTGCCGCATCAGCATCAACAGGAGGACGCGGCGAGTCGAGGAGCTGCCACTGCCCAACCGGCTGAAGGAATACCTGAACGACTACACCTACCACGTGTAGGGGGCGGGGCCAACGCTCTGACTCACACCACCACCGACCAATCAGAGGCCTGGTCTGGATCCTCAGGTCCTCATGGATCTGACCACAGGAAGTGGATTTTATTGTAAGGGATACGCAAACTTTTTTTTTTTTTCGTGTCTTGCCTCACTCCCGAGTCCATGACCAGCAGATAGACACCATCCTTTCCACTGTGCGTGCAGTAACAAGGGAGATAGAGCCGCATCGCCCGTAATTAGCTTAGCTCAAATGCTGGAAGTGTATAGGTAGTGTTAGCCTGCCTCCTACCTAAAGTCGCTAATTAGCTTAGCTCAAACGCTGGAAGTGTATGGGTAGTGTTAGCCTGCCTCCACCTAAAGTCGCTAATTAGCTTAGCTCAAACACTGGAAGTGTATGGGTAGTGTTAGCCTGCCTCCACCTAAAGTCGCTAATTAGCTTAGCTCAAACACTGGAAGTGTATGGGTAGTGTTAGCCTGCCTCCACCTAAAGTCGCTAATTAGCTTAGCTCAAACACTGGAAGTGTATGGGTAGTGTTAGCCTGCCTCCACCTAAAGTCGCTAATTAGCTTAGCTCAAACACTGGAAGTGTATAGGTAGTGTTAGCCTGCCTCCACCTAAAGTCATCAGAGAAACTCTTCAGCAACTCTAAAGGGAAACCGGCGGGCCGATCTTGGTCTCAGAGCTACAAAACTCTCCGGTAAGGCATCTTGAGCGGTCAAATGCCGCTAACGGGACGAGATCGGTCAAAACGGAGGGTTCAAGCAAAGACGCTTTATTTTGGTTCAAGCTAGCTACATCGAGGGTAGGTTAGCTTCCTATTTCAAAGTAAAAGCACAAATTCTATCGTCATGGTTTTCTGTATGTAAAGGGCAACGGGTGTTTTATTTTGTGAAAGTAACTGGAAGTGCGTTGGTCACAACAGCTAGCTTGGGTAGCGCCGAATTTGTCCCAACAAAATAGTAAACAGCTGGTATTTAGACAAATTAACGACACACTGCTGATCTAAACGGCTACTTTCTCACCTAAACATGTTTGAAATGTTGATAAAGTGATATATTTACAGAGTTTAGAGCTAAAATGAAATCAGCTTCTAACTGCATTTGAGCTAAGCTAATTAGCGACTTTAGGTGGGGGCAGGCTAACACTACCCATACCCATCTATCTCCATGGTTACTGCACGCACAGTCGAAAGGATGGTGTCTATCTGCTGGTCATGGACTCGGGAGTGAGGCAAGACACGAAAACAAAATGTTGGCATATCCCTTTAAAGAGACACTGCAGGGGGGGCTGAGGTACACAGACACACACACACACTTCCTGGTTTCCTTTCAGACTCTGTTTTTTAAAGCGCTCTGATTTCCCACGGTGCAGGCGTCTTTAAACGCCTCGTCATGATCGATAACCAAACACAGACAGACAGGAAGTGACATCAGAGCTGGAATAAACTTTATTTACACAGGACTGATTATCAGTTATTGATTAAGAAAAAACTGAATGTGCTGCTGCTCATTATTCAAATCGAGTTAAACTTTATTTATACAGCACATTTGTCACAGACACTAAAACAAACGGTAACCCTTTAATTTACAGGCTGTTGATTACGTCATAATGTCAAGAAATATTGGTCAATTGCAACGACTTGGTGGAGAAAATATTCATAGCATGAAAAGCATGTGTAATCTATTACCTTTATGAAAAACATGAGATTACTATGACATTGACCGTTGTTTATGGGCTGTTTCTAGACTTTATGACATAATTAATTGTTATTTCTTGACATTATGACGTAATTACAGCCTGTAAATTAAAGTGTTACCAAACAGTGAAAGAACAGAGGATGTGATGGTCAGTATTGATCGGTATTGATCGGTTTATTCAGTGTCATTTTCCCAGAATTGATTAAAAGCGTTGAAGCCTTCGTTACTTCACTTCACTTCCTGTCGTTCCTGCCTGTCAACGAGCCGACGCAGCCGTGTGATTGGCCGGAGCGAAGCAGCAGCAGAAGAAGAGGAGGAGGAAGAGGAGGAAGAGGTTACCTGTGGTCAAACGTCCGTCAGGGTGAACAACAAACACAAACACTGAACTCACTTCGACTTTGTACCTGCTGGATGTAGCGCCGTCGCTGTCGACCAATCAGAGCGCAGGAAAACACACACACACACACACACACACTGACGAGATCATGTGACAGCGGGTCACTCAGGTAAACAGGACGTTGTTGTTGCACACGTTTGGTTCGATGTGTGTGTTTTGGATCGCCCTCATAAGCCCCGCCCCCTTTCTACTTTTCTACGGCGGGGTGGGAGGGGCTTGTTTTCCCCGGGTGGGAGGAGCTTAACCCCGGGTGGGAGGGGCTTGTTTTGTGGACGAGTGGACAAGTGTCTGAAGGCGTCTTGGTCTTCGTCTGCATGAGAAGTGAATAAATGTTGAGACGAGGACGACGACTGTACGATACGATACGATTGGCTACTGCTACTGCTTCTCTACCGACGCTTTGACTTTAATATTTATTGATGTGTCACACTGTGTTTCCTGGTACAGTTCAGACTCTGAGCATGTTGGGTAATAAAGTTTTATATGGTGCTTCACTTTCTGGTTTCTCCCTCTTCTTTCTAAATACACCATCACATTATCATTATTATTATTAGAAGGCATCAAATTATCTTTTTTCTTTGTAGCTGAGGAACTTTACAAGTTCCAGTTCAAGAATTGAACAAGGTGAGAACTGACTGTAGACCAGAGTCCTGCTCCTGTTGAGTTTTACCTGCTAAATGATATCTACACTGTTTGTTCATTAGTATCATCTTTATTATTATTATCTGTTTATTTTTTTATGTTGTATTATTATTATTTTTTTTAATAATCTTTATTGCAGACACAACAAGCGGTCCATATCAACAACAACAGACATGATCAAACAGATTTAAGAAGGAGAGAGAGAAAAATGTGTTGTGTATGTGTTATTATTCCATTTTTGTAATGCTTTGGCAATATTGTACTGACGGTCATGCCAATAAAGCTTGTTAAATTAAAATTGACCAGTAGAACCATAGAATCAGACAGATTAACTGGTTCTGACCGGTTCTGGAGGTCCCTGTAGGCCTATGTGATTCTGAGCGTTGGTTCCGCCTCGTGTTTCCCGTCGGACACAATAACAGTGAGCACAGCGGAGTCTTCCTGGCGGGCTGGTGCCTGCATAGAGCCTCCTCCATGGTTTAGTCCGGGTTAGTCCGGCTCGGCTCGGTTGGGCTCGTTAGTCCGGCTCTGTCTGGCCCGGTTCGGCCCGGTTCATGGACCCGGTCCACCGAGCGCTGCTCCGGAAGCACCGGGTGTTCCTGTCCGGGGAGCTGCTGGTCTGCGACGCCATCGTTCCGTTCCTGTTCCAGGAGCAGGTGGGTCATAACACAGCTTTATTTTACAGTCCAATAATTGACATAAACAAAGAAACATAGACAAACAATATAGACAAACACAGTCTGTCCACACACAAACTAAAAACGGTGCAGTGGTTCAGACCAGTATTTCCAAGACATGGAAGTGTATTTTGTGTCGCTCTGAGTTGGGTCAGTCAGAGACTGATTAATTGTGTAGACCTCACAACAATGGTCAGACACACCTGGATTAATCAGTTGGTCCAATAATGTAAGACAGGAAATAAAAGAGCTGTCTTATTTCAGGAAGTAGTGGAGCTGCATAGAGCCCATTGACTGTAATGTGATGTTATAGTAAGGAGAGAAAACATGGTAATGTTACTTTTATCATCATTTTATGACTGATTACTTCTTGGGGATGCAAAAGTGACCGATTTCATGGACTGACCAGGTTCTGACTCAGGACCAGGTCCAGCAGGTGGAGGCTCAGACCACCGACCGGCTCAAGGCCCTGAAGCTGCTGGACCTGCTGCCGGGCCGCGGGCCCCGGGCCTTCCCCTGCTTCCTGCAGGCCCTGGAGGACTTCAGCTGGGTCCGGGACCGGCTGCTGCTGGACCTGCACAGTCCACCCGGACCCAGTCCACCTGGACCCGAGAACCTGCAGAGTCCACCTGGACCTGGACCTGAACCTGGACCTGAACCTGGACCTGGACCTGGGGACCTGCAGAGTCCACTTCCACCTGGACCTGGACCCGGGACCACGGGGGAGAGTCCGGCAGGTATAGTCCAGTAATTTTAAGCCAAAAAGGGGGTCAACGTTGAACAAACTGCAACAGAATCAAACTCAACTGGTTGTGTATCCTCAACATGTCCTGAGTGAGGGAAAAAAAGAAGAATCCCATTAGGGGAAAGTTTAGAAAAAGACCCAAATATATCCCATAATACGCCTATTCATTATTGTTCTCATGTGAATAGGGTAAAATTTTTAACCTTTAGATATCTCCATGAAAATTACTGAGTTGATTACTTACATTAAGACAAACAAAAAATGTATTACAAGTTTTTGGAAATTCTTTGTTAACATGAGCAAATGTGCATAAATGTGCATAAATTCCACCGTTTTGACGGCACATGTATATATGAAGGTGCTGTGGTGGTACCAGCATGAAAAATGGAATGAGTTGACTCCATCGGTCAACCGACAAGAAACCACTTTAAATCTCAAGATGACTGCAAATTTTCAAGATTTCTTGTTTTACATGGTAGCCTAGCGCCCTAGCTCATTAAAGCTACAGTTGGTAAGCTGACGAAAGTGAAAGTAAACACAGCGACTTGGTCCGAAATTTCAAGACAATACACAGGTCCCTTTATGAACCTCTGGAGTCAATTCATCCCAGTTTTCATGCTGGTACCACCACAGCACCTTTATATATACACGTGCTGTCAAAACAGTGGAATTTACGCAAATTTATGCAAATTTATGCAAAACTATGCAAATTTGCTCATGTTAACAAAGAATTTCAAAAAACTTGTAATACATTTTTTGTTTGTCTTAATGTAAGTAATCAACTCAGTAATTTTCATGGAGATATCTAAAGGTTAAAAATGTTACCCTATTCACGTGAGAAAAATAATAAATAGGCATATGAATGGGCTATATTTGGGTCTTTCAAAATAAAAGCCCTCGGTTTAACCAGTAACCACCTAAACCAGGTCGGCTCAGCGGTTGCCGTGGTTACGGGCTCAGTCACATGGCCGACAGAGACTCCATGTGGGTCTGAGGTGGATTCTGGGAACCGGTCCCAGTTTAGTTTTTCCAGGAAACGACACAAAGCTTCAGAGTTCAGACTGAAGACTTTTATTCTGAAATGTGAGGAAACACTGAGACTGAGAGAAATAAAAAATAAAACCACTTTGATCAGCAGATTAATAATAACATTTAGTTCACAGACAAATTCACTAAAGAAAAATAAAAAAAAAAACAGAAAACTGTTTGAGGAAAGTTTGAAATTCCAGGAATTTTCCATGAATTTTCCAGGACTTCAAACAGACGAACAAAGAACAAAGAACAAAGAGATTCCTGGAAACAAGTTGGTTCAGAGGAAGAAAAGAGGAGGAGGAGGAGGAGGAGGAGAAGAGGAGGAGCAGAAGAGAAGAGAGGAAGAGGAGGAAGAGAAGAGAGGAAGAAAAGAGGAGGAGGAGAGGAGGAGGAGGAGGAGGAGAGGAGGAAAAGGAGAGGAGGAGAGGAGAGGACAGGGAGGAAGAGGAGGAATAGGAGGAGGAGAGGAGGAAAAGGAGAGGAGGAGAGGAGAGGACAGGGAGGAAGAGGAGGAATAGGAGGAGGAGAGGAGGAAAAGGAGAGGAGGAGGAGGAGGAAAGAGGAGCAGGAGGAAGAGGAGGAGAAGAAGGAGGAAGAGGAGGAGGAGGAGGTGTAGTTAGTGTTGGGTTAGCCATGTATCCTCTTCTTCCTCTCCTCCTCCTCTCCTCCTTTTCTTCCTCCTCTCCTTTTCTTCCTCCACCTCCCTCCTCCTCTCCTTTACTTCATCCTTTCCCTTTCTCCTCTTCCTCCTCTCCTCCTCCTCTTCTCCTCTTCTTCCTCCTCCTCTTCCTCCTCTCCTTTTCCTCCTCTTCTCCTTTTCTTCCTCCTCTCTTTTTCTCCTCCTCCTCTTCTCCTTTTCTCTTCCTCCTCTTCTCCACCCTCCTCCTCCTCTACTTCCTCTCCTCCCCTCCTTTTCTCCTCCTCCTCCTCCTCTCCTTTTCTTCCTCCTCTCCTCCTCTACTTCCTCTCCTCCTCCTCTCCTTTTCTTCCTCCTCTCCTTCTCCTTCCTCCTCTCCTCCTCTCCTTTTCTCCTCCTCTTCCTCTCCTCTTCCTCTCCTTTTCTTCCTCTCCTTTTCTCCTCTTCCTCCTCTCCTCCTCCTCCTCCTCTCCTTTTCTTCCTCCTCTCCTCTCCTTTTCTCCTCCTCTTCCTCTCCTCTTCCTCTCCTCTTCCTCTCCTTTTCTTCCTCCTCTCCTTTTCTCCTCTTCCTCCTTTTCTCCTTTTCTTCCTCTCCTTTTCTCCTCTTCCTCCTCTCCTCCTCCTCCTCCTCTCCTTTTCTTCCTCCTCTCCTCTCCTTTTCTCCTCCTCCTCTTCTCCACCCTCCTCCTCCTCTCCCTCTCCTTTTCCTCCTCTTCTCCTTTTCTTCCTTCTCTTCTCCTTCTCTCCTCCCCCCCTCCTCCTTCTTTCCAGGAACTTCTCCTTCTCAGTTGAAGCTGATGAACATCACATGACCACATGACCGTGTGTGTGTGTGTGTGTGTGTGTGTGTGTGTGTGTGTGTGTGTGTGTGTGTGTGTGTGTGTGTGTGTGTGTGTGTGTGTGTGTGTGTGTGTGTGTGTGTGTGTGTGACAGACAGAGAGCGAGGTTACCGCGGCGACAGCAGCACTTCCTATGTCACAGTGACCTCATAGTTGTTTTTGTTGATGCCGTCGACCAATCAGAGCGGAGCGAGCGGCGCAGCCCTCACCGTCACCGTCACCGTGTCAATAAAGATTCTTAATCAAACACACACACACAACACTGGGTTATACAGTAACCATGGAGACGAGAACAGTAATGATGTCATCCTGTTGTCAATAAAGTTTTGAAATAGAAGAGGAGGAGAGAGAGCTCTTCCTCCTCCTCTCCTCTTCTTCCTCTCCTCCTCTTCTTCCTCTTCTCCTCCTCCTCTTCTCCTTCTCTCCTTTTCTTCCTCCTCTCCTCCTCCTCCGCCTCCTCCTATCTTCCTCCTCCTCTCCTTTTCTTCCTTCTCTTCTCCTCCTCCTCTTCTCCTTCTCCTCTCCTTTTCCTCCTCTTCCTCTCCTCCTCCTCCTTTTCTTCCTTCTCTCCTCTTCTCCTCCTTCTCCTCTCCGTACCTTCCTCCTCCTCTCCTCTTCTTCCTCTCCTCCTCCTCCTCCTATCTTCCTCCTCCTCTCCTTTTCTTCCTTCTCTCCTCCTCTTCTCCTCTTTTCCTTTTCTTCCTCCTCCTCCTCCTCCTCCTCTTCTTCCTCTCCTCCTCCTCTACTCTTCCTCCTTTCCTCTTCTTCCTCCTCCTCCTCTCCTCCTCTCCTTTCCCTCCTCTTCCTCTCCTCCTCTCCTTTTCTTCTCTCCTCCTCCTCCTCTTCTTCCTCTCCTTTTCTTCTCTCCTCCTCCTCTTCTTCCTCTCCTTTTCTTCTCTCCTCCTCTTCCTCCTTTCCTTTCCCTCCTCTTCTTCCTCTCTTCCTCCTCTTCCTCTCCTCCTCCAATAATAACAGTGATGATGTCATCCTGTTGTCAATAAAGTTTTGAAATAGATTTCAGTTTTTTAGTTGAAATCAAAATCCAGACGTTTCTGAATCAGTTTGAGGTGTTTACAACGAATCTCCTTGTTGTTTACAACTACTTCCTGGTAGAAAACCAGCATGAGAACAATAGTGACGGACGAGAGTTTCTCTACCTTTTCATGTCACTATATCACCGTTTAGACTAATCTGATGTTTGTAAAGTTTATAAAACCAATGATTGGACAAACATTACTATTTCTGTGTGCACATTTTTGTAATTAGTCATGGTTATCATAGATTAGCCGGGCTAACGGTTAGCTACCTGTTTAACTTTAATAACTCAGTGACTCAATAAACGCTCCATGAAAAAATATTTTCTCCAGCGGATATCTGAGTTCCAACATGACTGAGCTAACTGGAGTAGTTTCATGTCGTGTCCCACAACGGGAGGGTTTTAACAGCTGACGTCCTGATGTTAGCTTAGCTACTGCTGTTAGCTTAGCTACTGCTGTTAGCTTAGCTGCTTAGCTACCGTTAGCTTAGCTACCGTTAGCTTAGCTACCGCCGTTAGCTTAGCTACCATTAGCTTAGCTACCATTAGCTTAGCTACCGTTAGCTTAGCTACCGTTAGCTGTCCCTGTCAGCTGAGCCACTGATGCTTTCTAGACACTGTGATTCCCCCAAACTGAATAAATACAACACATAGCAACACAAAACACACACACAGAAATAGTAATGTTTCTTCAATCATTTCAGATTTGTCTAAACGGTGATAGGGCGTGAAAAATATGATATATAGCTAAACTCTCGTTCGTTACTATTGATCTCATTCAAATTACAGCTGGTTTTCTACCAGGAAGTAGAATGTAAACAACTAGGAGACAGGGCCGTTGCTAGGAATTCTGGGCCCCCTTAAAGAATACTAAAGTGGGCCCCTCCCCCTAACTTTTCCTTTTTTTTTCTTAGACTACGTATGTAGGCTATAGAGGGTATGCGTTTACGTCACGTTGCCCTCGGCAACGCCCCGTTCGATCGGACTGAGTGGCAAAACAAGCGTCCCTCAACATGCTGGCGGATAGCGGTGGACTCATAAACTGGATAAAATATCTTATATCAAAACAAATTGATGTCAAAAAGAATCGACAACCAGCTCCACAAAACCGTCTGCTGCACGGACACTTCCTGTAACGCAGTGTGACCGCGGTACCTGCAGAGTGACTGACAGGCTGCTGTTACTGTGCAGAGGGACGAGATTACAGCTGTTACTGTCGTCCTGACACGCTTAAACCTGCGCGCTGCTTTTATTCTGAAAAACTCTGACCAGTCAAAGTGTAGGATGTGTTAAGAGGACTAATGTATCTGTCTAAACATCAGAACTACGACACCTGAAACTGTAAACACAGCTGATCGATCGAAAAAAATGACCGCTCCAGTGAATTTACTTTCCGTCATTGAGAACAGGTTCTTGAATGTAACTCGGTCAAAGTGAGACGTATCCTCAAGATTTTTAGCAGCTCTGTTAGGTCATGCATGCTTTACATGCTGGCAAAGCTAGACATGTCAGACTTGTGTGGGCTCGGAGAAAATCGCTTCGTTACTTGCTCGTTTTTTAACTTTGGCGGCTCTGCCACTCGTCTTTTTGCCGCTCAGTGGACGTTCCACAGCGACTTCCGAGTACCGTGACGTCATGTGCATACCCTCTATTATTGTTTTTTATTTAGCCTTCTTTGTTTTGATGCTAATGCAGCATTACACTGCAAAAACTCAAGTATCTGAGCAAGAATATTTGTCTTATTTCTAGTCAAAATGTCATTTCTAGTCAAAACAAATCTCATTCTACTTAAAATAAGACTCATCACATTAAAAGCAGCTTGTTTTTAGACACTTTTTACTTCTTTCAAGCAGATTTTCACTTGGAATAAGTAGAAAAATCTGATAGTGGAGCAAGTTTTTCTTCCTTATTACAAACACAAAAAACTTACTTTCACTGGCAGATTTTTCTACTTATTGTGAATTTAAGTGAAAATGATCTCAAAACAAGTTAATTTTTAGGTGATGAGTCTTATTTTAAGTGGAAAGAGATTAGTTTTGACTAGAAATGAGACATCTGGACAAGAAATAAGACAAATATTCTTGGAAAGATGTAGAGTTTTTACAGTGTACTATGAGTATTAGTCAGGGTCTTATGCAGAATAAATCAGTCATACATAGATTAGACTACTGGGGTTTTTTATGGGCCCCACTGGGCGCTGGGCCCCTAGAGTTATCATCACCTTTCTCCCCTATACAACGGCCCTGGGAGGAGATTCGGTCTATTGATTGATTTATATATATATTAATTTATTATGTATTTATTTATGTATTGATGTGTTTCTTTGTGTTGCCAGCCTTGTGGCGGCTGCCGGCCGCGGTGTTGTCGCGGCGGCCCTCGGACCGGGAGCTGTCCCGGCTGGCGGAGCGGCTCGGTGCGCGGTGGGAGGAGGTGCTGATGGACCTGGGTCTGAGCGCCGAGGCCGTGTTCCGTTGCCGTGCCGACCACGGGCTGAGCGCGCGGGCGGCGGCGCTGGCCGGCCTGGTGCGGTGGCGGCGCAGCGAGGGCCGCCGCGCCACCGTGGAGCGGCTGCTGCAGAGTCTACAGGCAGCAGACCTGCACCCGGACACGCTGCAACACCTCCTGCTGTGATGTCACCACCTCCTGCTGTGATGTCACCACCTCCTGCTGTGATGTCACCACCTCCTGCTGTGATGTCACCACCTCCTGCTGTGATGTCACCACGTCCCTGCATGCAACAGCAACACAGACTAGAGCACTGTAAAAGAGAGTACGGACACCTCCATTGACTCCCGTGGTAAGCCTCATGCGCCCCTAGTGGCAGGATATGGGTATTGCAAAAGCGCCCAGAAAACCCATTCACTCCAATGTATGTGTGTTGCCCACTTGCTGGTAAATTGATGAAAACGGCCGTGTTTTTGTTTTTAGGTGTCTTGGTCATATCAGATTATACTTATAATTTGTTTATTATAAAATGTAGATTGAAACATTAATGTAGAAAACTGTTTTTTTGTTTTTTTTTACTCTCCTATGTGTTAATGTTTATCAGTAAAGGATCCTCAATGATGCTATTAACGTGGGTGATCTATAAATGTCCTTAAATTATTGAAAACACCACACTGCTCATTCACCAACAATGCAGAGATGTCAGTTCTTTTGCAAAACCCATATTCCTCCACCAGGAGGCGCTGCCATTGGAATAGCAGAGAAAAACTAATAGCAGAGACGTTCTAATATGAGGAGACAGACCACTCTGCCCGTTTTGAATGGGGAAAGCTGCGACGCCAAAGATGGCGCATGTCCCGCCCCTTTTCACCAGCAGCCAATCACCTGCTTTGCCAGAGCTGAACTAGGCCAATCATGTTGTTGCACCAGCGCATGCGCACAAGTAGATTTACGACAGACAAACCTACCTGGTGGCAACAACAACACGGCTTTAGCACCGTGTGTACTGTATGTGGTCAGGTTGAACATTTACTCTAAGGTTTTCGGAAAAGTGCAGAGCCACCGGCGACCGGGAGCGGCTCCTCATCCTGGAGGAAAGCTGTTACATTTACCCGCGGAGTTTTAGAGGTTTACTGCCGGCTTGTTAATTTGGCAGCCACATTGGTTGATCTTAATGAAAAGTGAAGCTTCAGGTGTGTGCTGCTGAACGAAAGAGCTACCTCGCTACGTATACAGAATTCACCTCATTCACATCAATAAGTGTTTTACAATGAACCGATTAGTCCACCTTTTCTTTAATTTAATTTTTGAATGTATAGTTTTGTTCGTTTCATTTTTTAACCTAAACATTCAAACTGGGCCCCCTCCCTTGGGGCTAAGCGTTAGCCTCCTGTCCATGATAGCAGCAGCAGCAGCAGCAGCAGTCCACTCCAAAAAAATAAAAAACACAGTCCGGATGAAGCACTGGAGCCGTGGACCGATAGACACCGTCACCATTAATAACGAGAGCCTCTATTGTTCTATTGTACCGAGTACGAGAGGCTTGTTGTGAGCTGAGAAGCGGCTGTTAGCGGCGGATGCTAACCGAAGCTAGCGGTGAATGCTAACCGCTACCGCTAGTCGAAGTTAGCATCGAGCTAGCGCAGCACAACGCCCCTCATACTTGTTACCGGTCGAGGCTTTAGTTGTTAGTGATGGTCGGTAATCAGTCCGTGGCTCCAGCGGTTCACTCGGACTGTAGGCTATTTATTTTTAACTGACTGCTGCTGCTGCTGAGACGACATGCTAGCACTAATACATCCATGCTAGCATTCGATAGCATCCGAGACAGCTAACGTTAGTGGGGATCGGGGGAGCGGGTGGGAGGGGGGAGCAGACACAGTCACCACACACAGAACTAGGAGCCCATAGGTGATGATTAAGACAGATTTCATGTAAGTCTAGCGTTTATTTTTGAGCAAAAATCTCCAGACTCAAGCCGATATGTCTCCCGATAGCGATTTAAACGTCATTCTGCGGTAAAGTTTATGTTTTTTTGGTTTTTATTTGTATCTTATTTCACTGGCTAGCACGTCTGTATGTTTTTTCCGCCCTGCTATCACGTTAAAGGGTGGATTTGACCATCCCTCCATTCATTTAGATAGGGGTCTGGTCTTCTTGGGCTTTTCGAAGCGTCGCCAATATGGCCGCCGAGTGGCCTGACTTGCCTAGAAGGGCTTTGCTAATAGCTACGTCCATGGTTAAAGGGCTACTTCACCCAAAATGGATAATTCACCAATCAATCATCTCCTCACCGTCATGCCAAGGAAGGGTCCGGAGAACTTTCAGAGTCATCAAAAGGAGTTCTTCCCTGGAAGATGAGGACTGCCTGTTTTTTCTTTCATTTATTCCATGTATGTGCTCTTAGTTTACCTGTCTGCTGTCGCCTTTTTTAATTTACTTATCTATTTACTTATTCACTTTATGCATACGTATACGTTTGGGGTGGGTTTTCTTTTTTCTTTTTCTTTTTTTTCTTTTCTCTTTTTGATGTTCTATTGTGTCTTGTTTTGATCTGTTCCAATGTTTGTACTTATGAAACTGAAAAACCAATAAAAAGAGTATTATTTAAAAAAAAAAAAACTCTTTAGGAGTTCCAGGGGGGGTCCGGCTGGTGACGGGTTTTCATATAATGGCGCCGGTCGGATAGAGTTCACTTTTGATTGGTCTAAAACACAGACTATGAAACATCCAGATAGCTCCATACTGCTCATCACTACTGACCCAAGTGTCCTGAAGCCAAGACATGGAAAAGTTGTTCAGAAAACATGAATGTGATCTCTGTTTTTATCCTGGTTGTAGCAGCAGCTCCCAGTTCTTCCGTGTTTATATCAAACATCCAATGGTTTACAACGACCGACACGCTGCAACACCTCCTGCTGTGATGTCACCACCTCCTGCTGTGATGTCACCACCTCCTGCTGTGATGTCACCACCTCCTGCTGTGATGTCACCATGTTACCACCTCCTGCTGTGATGTCACCACCTCCTGCTGTGATGTCACCACCTCCTGCTGTGATGTCACCATGTCACCACCTCCTGCTGTGATGTCACCATGTCACCACCTCCTGCTGTGATGTCACCACCTCCTGCTGTGATGTCACCATGTCACCACCTCCTGCTGTGATGTCACCATGTCACCACCTCCTGCTGTGATGTCACCACCTCCTGCTGTGATGTCACCACCTCCTGCTGTGATGTCACCACCTCCTGCTGTGATGTCACCACCTCCTGCTGTGATGTCACCATGTCACCGCCTCCTGCTGTGATGTCACCATGTCACCATGTCACCACCTCCTGCTGTGTTGTCACCATGTCACCATGTCACCACCTCCTGCTGTGTTGTCACCATGTCACCATGTCACCACCTCCTGCTGTGATGTCACCATGTCACCACCTCCTGCTGTGTTGTCACCATGTCACCATGTCACCACCTCCTGCTGTGTTGTCACCATGTCACCATGTCACCACCTCCTGCTGTGTTGTCACCATGTCACCATGTCACCATGTCACCATGTCACCACCTCCTGCTGTGTTGTCACCATGTCACCATGTCACCACCTCCTGCTGTGTTGTCACCATGTCACCACCTCCTGCTGTGTTGTCACCATGTCACCATGTCACCACCTCCTGCTGTGTTGTCACCATGTCACCATGTCACCACCTCCTGCTGTGTTGTCACCACCTCCTGCTGTGATGTCACCATGTCACCATGTCACCATGTCACCATGTCACCATGTCACCACCTCCTGCTGTGTTGTCACCATGTCACCACCTCCTGCTGTGATGTCACCATGTCACCATGTCACCACCTCCTGCTGTGTTGTCACCATGTCACCATGTCACCATGTCACCACCTCCTGCTGTGTTGTCACCATGTCACCATGTCACCACCTCCTGCTGTGTTGTCACCACCTCCTGCTGTGATGTCACCATGTCACCATGTCACCATGTCACCACCTCCTGCTGTGTTGTCACCATGTCACCACCTCCTGCTGTGATGTCACCATGTCACCATGTCACCACCTCCTGCTGTGTTGTCACCATGTCACCACCTCCTGCTGTGTTGTCACCACCTCCTGCTGTGATGTCACCACCTCCTGCTGTGATGTCACCATGTCACCATGTCACCACCTCCTGCTGTGTTGTCACCATGTCACCATGTCACCACCTCCTGCTGTGTTGTCACCACCTCCTGCTGTGTTGTCACCATGTCACCATGTCACCACCTCCTGCTGTGATGTCACCATGTCACCATGTCACCATGTCACCACCTCCTGCTGTGATGTCACCATGTCACCACCTCCTGCTGTGTTGTCACCATGTCACCACCTCCTGCTGTGTTGTCACCACCTCCTGCTGTGATGTCACCATGTCACCACCTCCTGCTGTGTTGTCACCATGTCACCACCTCCTGCTGTGTTGTCACCACCTCCTGCTGTGTTGTCACCATGTCACCATGTCACCACCTCCTGCTGTGTTGTCACCATGTCACCATGTCACCACCTCCTGCTGTGATGTCACCATGTCACCATGTCACCATGTCACCACCTCCTGCTGTGTTGTCACCATGTCACCACCTCCTGCTGTGATGTCACCATGTCACCATGTCACCACCTCCTGCTGTGTTGTCACCATGTCACCATGTCACCACCTCCTGCTGTGTTGTCACCATGTCACCATGTCACCACCTCCTGCTGTGTTGTCACCATGTCACCACCTCCTGCTGTGTTGTCACCATGTCACCACCTCCTGCTGTGTTGTCACCATGTCACCATGTCACCACCTCCTGCTGTGATGTCACCATGTCACCATGTCACCACCTCCTGCTGTGTTGTCACCATGTCACCATGTCACCACCTCCTGCTGTGTTGTCACCATGTCACCATGTCACCACCTCCTGCTGTGTTGTCACCATGTCACCACCTCCTGCTGTGTTGTCACCATGTCACCACCTCCTGCTGTGTTGTCACCATGTCACCACCTCCTGCTGTGTTGTCACCATGTCACCACCTCCTGCTGTGATGTCACCATGTCACCACCTCCTGCTGTGTTGTCACCATGTCACCACCTCCTGCTGTGTTGTCACCATGTCACCACCTCCTGCTGTGATGTCACCATGTCACCACCTCCCTGCTGCGATGTCACCACCTCCTGCTGTGATGTCACCATGTCACCACCTCCTGCTGTGATGTCACCATGTCACCACCTCCCTGCTGCGATGTCACCACCTCCTGCTGTGATGTCACCATGTCACCACCTCCTGCTGTGTTGTCACCATGTCACCACCTCCTGCTGTGTTGTCACCATGTCACCACCTCCTGCTGTGATGTCACCATGTCACCACCTCCCTGCTGCGATGTCACCACCTCCTGCTGTGATGTCACCATGTCACCACCTCCTGCTGTGTTGTCACCATGTCACCACCTCCTGCTGTGTTGTCACCATGTCACCACCTCCTGCTGTGTTGTCACCATGTCACCACCTCCTGCTGTGATGTCACCATGTCACCACCTCCTGCTGTGTTGTCACCATGTCACCATGTCACCATGTCACCATGTCACCACCTCCTGCTGTGATGTCACCATGTCACCACCTCCTGCTGTGTTGTCACCATGTCACCACCTCCTGCTGTGTTGTCACCATGTCACCATGTCACCACCTCCTGCTGTGTTGTCACCATGTCACCACCTCCTGCTGTGTTGTCACCATGTCACCACCTCCTGCTGTGATGTCACCATGTCACCATGTCACCATGTCACCACCTCCTGCTGTGTTGTCACCATGTCACCATGTCACCACCTCCTGCTGTGATGTCACCATGTCACCATGTCACCATGTCACCACCTCCTGCTGTGTTGTCACCATGTCACCATGTCACCACCTCCTGCTGTGTTGTCACCATGTCACCATGTCACCACCTCCTGCTGTGTTGTCACCATGTCACCATGTCACCACCTCCTGCTGTGTTGTCACCATGTCACCACCTCCTGCTGTGTTGTCACCATGTCACCATGTCACCACCTCCTGCTGTGTTGTCACCATGTCACCACCTCCTGCTGTGTTGTCACCATGTCACCACCTCCTGCTGTGTTGTCACCACCTCCTGCTGTGTTGTCACCATGTCACCATGTCACCACCTCCTGCTGTGTTGTCACCATGTCACCATGTCACCATGTCACCACCTCCTGCTGTGTTGTCACCATGTCACCATGTCACCACCTCCTGCTGTGTTGTCACCATGTCACCATGTCACCACCTCCTGCTGTGTTGTCACCACCTCCTGCTGTGTTGTCACCACCTCCTGCTGTGTTGTCACCACCTCCTGCTGTGTTGTCACCATGTCACCATGTCACCACCTCCTGCTGTGTTGTCACCACCTCCTGCTGTGTTGTCACCACCTCCTGCTGTGTTGTCACCATGTCACCATGTCACCACCTCCTGCTGTGTTGTCACCACCTCCTGCTGTGTTGTCACCATGTCACCATGTCACCACCTCCTGCTGTGATGTCACCATGTCACCACCTCCTGCTGTGTTGTCACCACCTCCTGCTGTGTTGTCACCACCTCCTGCTGTGTTGTCACCACCTCCTGCTGTGTTGTCACCATGTCACCATGTCACCACCTCCTGCTGTGTTGTCACCATGTCACCACCTCCTGCTGTGATGTCACCATGTCACCACCTCCTGCTGTGATGTCACCATGTCACCATGTCACCACCTCCTGCTGTGATGTCACCATGTCACCACCTCCTGCTGTGTTGTCACCATGTCACCATGTCACCACCTCCTGCTGTGATGTCACCATGTCACCACCTCCTGCTGTGTTGTCACCATGTCACCATGTCACCACCTCCTGCTGTGATGTCACCATGTCACCACCTCCTGCTGTGATGTCACCATGTCACCACCTCCTGCTGTGATGTCACCATGTCACCATGTCACCACCTCCTGCTGTGTTGTCACCATGTCACCATGTCACCACCTCCTGCTGTGTTGTCACCACCTCCTGCTGTGTTGTCACCATGTCACCATGTCACCACCTCCTGCTGTGATGTCACCATGTCACCACCTCCTGCTGTGATGTCACCATGTCACCACCTCCTGCTGTGTTGTCACCATGTCACCATGTCACCACCTCCTGCTGTGATGTCACCATGTCACCACCTCCTGCTGTGATGTCACCATGTCACCATGTCACCACCTCCTGCTGTGTTGTCACCACCTCCTGCTGTGTTGTCACCACCTCCTGCTGTGTTGTCACCACCTCCTGCTGTGTTGTCACCATGTCACCATGTCACCACCTCCTGCTGTGTTGTCACCACCTCCTGCTGTGTTGTCACCATGTCACCATGTCACCACCTCCTGCTGTGATGTCACCATGTCACCACCTCCTGCTGTGTTGTCACCACCTCCTGCTGTGTTGTCACCACCTCCTGCTGTGTTGTCACCACCTCCTGCTGTGTTGTCACCATGTCACCATGTCACCACCTCCTGCTGTGATGTCACCATGTCACCATGTCACCACCTCCTGCTGTGATGTCACCATGTCACCACCTCCTGCTGTGTTGTCACCATGTCACCATGTCACCACCTCCTGCTGTGATGTCACCATGTCACCACCTCCTGCTGTGATGTCACCATGTCACCACCTCCTGCTGTGATGTCACCATGTCACCATGTCACCACCTCCTGCTGTGTTGTCACCACCTCCTGCTGTGTTGTCACCATGTCACCATGTCACCACCTCCTGCTGTGTTGTCACCATGTCACCACCTCCTGCTGTGATGTCACCATGTCACCACCTCCTGCTGTGTTGTCACCATGTCACCATGTCACCACCTCCTGCTGTGATGTCACCATGTCACCACCTCCTGCTGTGATGTCACCATGTCACCACCTCCTGCTGTGATGTCACCATGTCACCATGTCACCACCTCCTGCTGTGATGTCACCATGTCACCATGTCACCACCTCCTGCTGTGTTGTCACCATGTCACCATGTCACCACCTCCTGCTGTGTTGTCACCATGTCACCATGTCACCACCTCCTGCTGTGATGTCACCATGTCACCACCTCCTGCTGTGATGTCACCACCTCCTGCTGTGATGTCACCATGTCACCATGTCACCACCTCCTGCTGTGATGTCACCATGTCACCATGTCACCACCTCCTGCTGTGATGTCACCATGTCACCATGTCACCACCTCCTGCTGTGATGTCACCATGTCACCATGTCACCACCTCCTGCTGTGATGTCACCATGTCACCATGTCACCATGTCACCACCTCCTGCTGTGATGTCACCACCTCCTGCTGTGATGTCACCATGTCACCATGTCACCATGTCACCACCTCCTGCTGTGATGTCACCACCTCCTGCTGTGATGTCACCATGTCACCACCTCCTGCTGTGATGTCACCACCTCCTGCTGTGATGTCACCATGTCACCACCTCCTGCTGTGATGTCACCATGTCACCATGTCACCATGTCACCACCTCCTGCTGTGTTGTCACCATGTCACCACCTCCTGCTGTGTTGTCACCATGTCACCATGTCACCATGTCACCACCTCCTGCTGTGTTGTCACCATGTCACCACCTCCTGCTGTGTTGTCACCATGTCACCATGTCACCATGTCACCACCTCCTGCTGTGATGTCACCATGTCACCATGTCACCACCTCCTGCTGTGTTGTCACCATGTCACCATGTCACCACCTCCTGCTGTGATGTCACCATGTCACCATGTCACCATGTCACCACCTCCTGCTGTGTTGTCACCATGTCACCATGTCACCACCTCCTGCTGTGTTGTCACCACCTCCTGCTGTGTTGTCACCATGTCACCATGTCACCACCTCCTGCTGTGATGTCACCATGTCACCACCTCCTGCTGTGATGTCACCATGTCACCACCTCCTGCTGTGATGTCACCATGTCACCATGTCACCACCTCCTGCTGTGTTGTCACCATGTCACCATGTCACCACCTCCTGCTGTGTTGTCACCATGTCACCATGTCACCACCTCCTGCTGTGATGTCACCATGTCACCACCTCCTGCTGTGATGTCACCACCTCCTGCTGTGATGTCACCATGTCACCATGTCACCACCTCCTGCTGTGATGTCACCATGTCACCATGTCACCACCTCCTGCTGTGATGTCACCATGTCACCATGTCACCACCTCCTGCTGTGATGTCACCATGTCACCATGTCACCACCTCCTGCTGTGATGTCACCATGTCACCATGTCACCATGTCACCACCTCCTGCTGTGTTGTCACCATGTCACCACCTCCTGCTGTGATGTCACCACCTCCTGCTGTGATGTCACCATGTCACCATGTCACCATGTCACCACCTCCTGCTGTGATGTCACCACCTCCTGCTGTGATGTCACCATGTCACCACCTCCTGCTGTGATGTCACCACCTCCTGCTGTGATGTCACCATGTCACCACCTCCTGCTGTGATGTCACCATGTCACCATGTCACCATGTCACCACCTCCTGCTGTGTTGTCACCATGTCACCATGTCACCATGTCACCATGTCACCATGTCACCACCTCCTGCTGTGATGTCACCATGTCACCATGTCACCATGTCACCACCTCCTGCTGTGATGTCACCATGTCACCATGTCACCACCTCCTGCTGTGATGTCACCATGTCACCATGTCACCATGTCACCATGTCACCACCTCCTGCTGTGTTGTCACCATGTCACCATGTCACCACCTCCTGCTGTGATGTCACCATGTCACCATGTCACCATGTCACCATGTCACCATGTCACCATGTCACCATGTCACCATGTCACCATGTCACCACCTCCTGCTGTGTTGTCACCATGTCACCATGTCACCACCTCCTGCTGTGATGTCACCATGTCACCACCTCCTGCTGTGATGTCACCACCTCCTGCTGTGTTGTCACCATGTCACCATGTCACCACCTCCTGCTGTGTTGTCACCATGTCACCATGTCACCACCTCCTGCTGTGTTGTCACCATGTCACCATGTCACCACCTCCTGCTGTGATGTCACCACCTCCTGCTGTGTTGTCACCATGTCACCATGTCACCACCTCCTGCTGTGATGTCACCACCTCCTGCTGTGATGTCACCATGTCACCACCTCCTGCTGTGATGTCACCATGTCACCACCTCCTGCTGTGATGTCACCATGTCACCACCTCCTGCTGTGTTGTCACCATGTCACCACCTCCTGCTGTGTTGTCACCATGTCACCACCTCCTGCTGTGTTGTCACCATGTCACCACCTCCTGCTGTGATGTCACCATGTCACCATGTCACCACCTCCTGCTGTGATGTCACCACCTCCTGCTGTGTTGTCACCATGTCACCACCTCCTGCTGTGTTGTCACCATGTCACCACCTCCTGCTGTGTTGTCACCATGTCACCATGTCACCACCTCCTGCTGTGTTGTCACCATGTCACCATGTCACCACCTCCTGCTGTGTTGTCACCATGTCACCACCTCCTGCTGTGATGTCACCACCTCCTGCTGTGATGTCACCATGTCACCATGTCACCATGTCACCATGTCACCACCTCCTGCTGTGATGTCACCACCTCCTGCTGTGATGTCACCATGTCACCACCTCCTGCTGTGTTGTCACCATGTCACCATGTCACCACCTCCTGCTGTGTTGTCACCATGTCACCATGTCACCACCTCCTGCTGTGATGTCACCATGTCACCACCTCCTGCTGTGTTGTCACCATGTCACCATGTCACCACCTCCTGCTGTGATGTCACCATGTCACCATGTCACCATGTCACCACCTCCTGCTGTGTTGTCACCATGTCACCATGTCACCACCTCCTGCTGTGTTGTCACCATGTCACCACCTCCTGCTGTGATGTCACCACCTCCTGCTGTGATGTCACCATGTCACCACCTCCTGCTGTGATGTCACCACCTCCTGCTGTGATGTCACCATGTCACCATGTCACCACCTCCTGCTGTGATGTCACCATGTCACCATGTCACCACCTCCTGCTGTGATGTCACCACCTCCTGCTGTGTTGTCACCATGTCACCATGTCACCACCTCCTGCTGTGTTGTCACCATGTCACCATGTCACCACCTCCTGCTGTGATGTCACCATGTCACCACCTCCTGCTGTGATGTCACCACCTCCTGCTGTGATGTCACCATGTCACCACCTCCTGCTGTGATGTCACCATGTCACCATGTCACCATGTCACCACCTCCTGCTGTGATGTCACCATGTCACCATGTCACCACCTCCTGCTGTGATGTCACCACCTCCTGCTGTGTTGTCACCATGTCACCATGTCACCATGTCACCACCTCCTGCTGTGATGTCACCATGTCACCATGTCACCACCTCCTGCTGTGATGTCACCATGTCACCATGTCACCATGTCACCACCTCCTGCTGTGTTGTCACCATGTCACCATGTCACCACCTCCTGCTGTGATGTCACCATGTCACCACCTCCTGCTGTGATGTCACCACCTCCTGCTGTGATGTCACCATGTCACCACCTCCTGCTGTGATGTCACCATGTCACCATGTCACCATGTCACCACCTCCTGCTGTGATGTCACCATGTCACCATGTCACCACCTCCTGCTGTGATGTCACCACCTCCTGCTGTGATGTCACCATGTCACCATGTCACCACCTCCTGCTGTGTTGTCACCATGTCACCATGTCACCACCTCCTGCTGTGATGTCACCACCTCCTGCTGTGTTGTCACCATGTCACCATGTCACCACCTCCTGCTGTGATGTCACCACCTCCTGCTGTGATGTCACCATGTCACCACCTCCTGCTGTGATGTCACCATGTCACCATGTCACCATGTCACCACCTCCTGCTGTGATGTCACCATGTCACCATGTCACCACCTCCTGCTGTGATGTCACCACCTCCTGCTGTGATGTCACCATGTCACCATGTCACCACCTCCTGCTGTGATGTCACCATGTCACCACCTCCTGCTGTGTTGTCACCACCTCCTGCTGTGATGTCACCATGTCACCATGTCACCACCTCCTGCTGTGATGTCACCATGTCACCATGTCACCACCTCCTGCTGTGATGTCACCACCTCCTGCTGTGTTGTCACCATGTCACCACCTCCTGCTGTGATGTCACCATGTCACCATGTCACCACCTCCTGCTGTGATGTCACCATGTCACCACCTCCTGCTGTGTTGTCACCATGTCACCATGTCACCACCTCCTGCTGTGTTGTCACCATGTCACCATGTCACCACCTCCTGCTGTGTTGTCACCATGTCACCACCTCCTGCTGTGTTGTCACCATGTCACCATGTCACCACCTCCTGCTGTGTTGTCACCACCTCCTGCTGTGTTGTCACCATGTCACCATGTCACCATGTCACCATGTCACCATGTCACCACCTCCTGCTGTGATGTCACCACCTCCTGCTGTGATGTCACCACCTCCTGCTGTGATGTCACCACCTCCTGCTGTGATGTCACCATGTCACCACCTCCTGCTGTGTTGTCACCATGTCACCACCTCCTGCTGTGATGTCACCACCTCCTGCTGTGATGTCACCATGTCACCACCTCCTGCTGTGTTGTCACCATGTCACCATGTCACCATGTCACCACCTCCTGCTGTGATGTCACCACCTCCTGCTGTGATGTCACCATGTCACCATGTCACCATGTCACCACCTCCTGCTGTGTTGTCACCATGTCACCACCTCCTGCTGTGTTGTCACCATGTCACCACCTCCTGCTGTGTTGTCACCATGTCACCACCTCCTGCTGTGTTGTCACCATGTCACCATGTCACCACCTCCTGCTGTGATGTCACCATGTCACCATGTCACCATGTCACCACCTCCTGCTGTGATGTCACCATGTCACCACCTCCTGCTGTGATGTCACCATGTCACCATGTCACCACCTCCTGCTGTGATGTCACCATGTCACCATGTCACCATGTCACCACCTCCTGCTGTGATGTCACCATGTCACCACCTCCTGCTGTGATGTCACCATGTCACCATGTCACCACCTCCTGCTGTGATGTCACCATGTCACCACCTCCTGCTGTGATGTCACCATGTCACCACCTCCTGCTGTGATGTCACCATGTCACCACCTCCTGCTGTGATGTCACCACCTCCTGCTGTGATGTCACCATGTCACCACCTCCTGCTGTGATGTCACCACCTCCTGCTGTGATGTCACCATGTCACCACCTCCTGCTGTGATGTCACCACCTCCTGCTGTGTTGTCACCATGTCACCACCTCCTGCTGTGATGTCACCATGTCACCATGTCACCACCTCCTGCTGTGTTGTCACCATGTCACCATGTCACCACCTCCTGCTGTGTTGTCACCATGTCACCACCTCCTGCTGTGATGTCACCACCTCCTGCTGTGTTGTCACCATGTCACCACCTCCTGCTGTGTTGTCACCATGTCACCACCTCCTGCTGTGTTGTCACCATGTCACCACCTCCTGCTGTGATGTCACCATGTCACCATGTCACCACCTCCTGCTGTGTTGTCACCATGTCACCATGTCACCACCTCCTGCTGTGTTGTCACCATGTCACCATGTCACCACCTCCTGCTGTGTTGTCACCATGTCACCACCTCCTGCTGTGATGTCACCATGTCACCACCTCCTGCTGTGATGTCACCATGTCACCATGTCACCACCTCCTGCTGTGTTGTCACCATGTCACCATGTCACCACCTCCTGCTGTGTTGTCACCATGTCACCATGTCACCACCTCCTGCTGTGTTGTCACCACCTCCTGCTGTGTTGTCACCATGTCACCATGTCACCATGTCACCACCTCCTGCTGTGTTGTCACCATGTCACCACCTCCTGCTGTGATGTCACCATGTCACCATGTCACCATGTCACCACCTCCTGCTGTGTTGTCACCATGTCACCACCTCCTGCTGTGTTGTCACCATGTCACCATGTCACCATGTCACCACCTCCTGCTGTGTTGTCACCATGTCACCACCTCCTGCTGTGATGTCACCATGTCACCATGTCACCATGTCACCACCTCCTGCTGTGATGTCACCATGTCACCATGTCACCATGTCACCACCTCCTGCTGTGTTGTCACCATGTCACCACCTCCTGCTGTGATGTCACCATGTCACCACCTCCTGCTGTGTTGTCACCATGTCACCACCTCCTGCTGTGATGTCACCATGTCACCATGTCACCATGTCACCATGTCACCATGTCACCACCTCCTGCTGTGTTGTCACCATGTCACCATGTCACCATGTCACCACCTCCTGCTGTGATGTCACCATGTCACCATGTCACCACCTCCTGCTGTGATGTCACCACCTCCTGCTGTGTTGTCACCATGTCACCACCTCCTGCTGTGTTGTCACCATGTCACCATGTCACCACCTCCTGCTGTGATGTCACCATGTCACCATGTCACCACCTCCTGCTGTGATGTCACCATGTCACCATGTCACCACCTCCTGCTGTGTTGTCACCATGTCACCACCTCCTGCTGTGTTGTCACCATGTCACCATGTCACCACCTCCTGCTGTGATGTCACCATGTCACCATGTCACCACCTCCTGCTGTGTTGTCACCATGTCACCACCTCCTGCTGTGATGTCACCACCTCCTGCTGTGATGTCACCATGTCACCACCTCCTGCTGTGTTGTCACCATGTCACCATGTCACCATGTCACCACCTCCTGCTGTGATGTCACCATGTCACCATGTCACCATGTCACCACCTCCTGCTGTGATGTCACCATGTCACCACCTCCTGCTGTGTTGTCACCATGTCACCACCTCCTGCTGTGTTGTCACCATGTCACCATGTCACCACCTCCTGCTGTGATGTCACCATGTCACCATGTCACCACCTCCTGCTGTGATGTCACCATGTCACCATGTCACCACCTCCTGCTGTGTTGTCACCATGTCACCACCTCCTGCTGTGTTGTCACCATGTCACCATGTCACCATGTCACCACCTCCTGCTGTGTTGTCACCATGTCACCATGTCACCATGTCACCACCTCCTGCTGTGTTGTCACCATGTCACCATGTCACCATGTCACCACCTCCTGCTGTGTTGTCACCATGTCACCATGTCACCACCTCCTGCTGTGATGTCACCATGTCACCATGTCACCACCTCCTGCTGTGATGTCACCACCTCCTGCTGTGATGTCACCATGTCACCACCTCCTGCTGTGTTGTCACCATGTCACCATGTCACCACCTCCTGCTGTGATGTCACCATGTCACCATGTCACCATGTCACCATGTCACCACCTCCTGCTGTGATGTCACCATGTCACCACCTCCTGCTGTGATGTCACCATGTCACCACCTCCTGCTGTGTTGTCACCATGTCACCACCTCCTGCTGTGATGTCACCATGTCACCATGTCACCACCTCCTGCTGTGATGTCACCATGTCACCACCTCCTGCTGTGATGTCACCATGTCACCACCTCCTGCTGCGATGTCACCATGTCACCACCTCCTGCTGTGATGTCACCATGTCACCACCTCCTGCTGTGATGTCACCATGTCACCATGTCACCATGTCACCACCTCCTGCTGTGTTGTCACCATGTCACCACCTCCTGCTGTGTTGTCACCATGTCACCACCTCCTGCTGTGATGTCACCATGTCACCACCTCCTGCTGTGATGTCACCATGTCACCATGTCACCATGTCACCACCTCCTGCTGTGTTGTCACCATGTCACCACCTCCTGCTGTGATGTCACCATGTCACCATGTCACCATGTCACCACCTCCTGCTGTGTTGTCACCATGTCACCACCTCCTGCTGTGTTGTCACCATGTCACCATGTCACCATGTCACCACCTCCTGCTGTGTTGTCACCATGTCACCATGTCACCATGTCACCACCTCCTGCTGTGATGTCACCATGTCACCACCTCCTGCTGTGTTGTCACCATGTCACCACCTCCTGCTGTGATGTCACCATGTCACCATGTCACCATGTCACCATGTCACCATGTCACCATGTCACCATGTCACCACCTCCTGCTGTGTTGTCACCATGTCACCATGTCACCATGTCACCACCTCCTGCTGTGATGTCACCATGTCACCATGTCACCACCTCCTGCTGTGTTGTCACCACCTCCTGCTGTGTTGTCACCATGTCACCATGTCACCATGTCACCACCTCCTGCTGTGTTGTCACCATGTCACCATGTCACCATGTCACCACCTCCTGCTGTGATGTCACCATGTCACCACCTCCTGCTGTGTTGTCACCATGTCACCACCTCCTGCTGTGATGTCACCATGTCACCATGTCACCATGTCACCATGTCACCACCTCCTGCTGTGTTGTCACCATGTCACCATGTCACCATGTCACCACCTCCTGCTGTGATGTCACCATGTCACCATGTCACCACCTCCTGCTGTGATGTCACCATGTCACCATGTCACCACCTCCTGCTGTGATGTCACCATGTCACCATGTCACCACCTCCTGCTGTGATGTCACCACCTCCTGCTGTGATGTCACCACCTCCTGCTGTGTTGTCACCATGTCACCATGTCACCACCTCCTGCTGTGATGTCACCATGTCACCATGTCACCATGTCACCATGTCACCACCTCCTGCTGTGTTGTCACCATGTCACCACCTCCTGCTGTGATGTCACCATGTCACCACCTCCTGCTGTGATGTCACCATGTCACCACCTCCTGCTGTGATGTCACCATGTCACCACCTCCTGCTGCGATGTCACCATGTCACCACCTCCTGCTGTGATGTCACCATGTCACCATGTCACCATGTCACCATGTCACCACCTCCTGCTGTGATGTCACCATGTCACCACCTCCTGCTGTGATGTCACCATGTCACCACCTCCTGCTGTGATGTCACCATGTCACCACCTCCTGCTGTGATGTCACCATGTCACCACCTCCTGCTGTGTTGTCACCATGTCACCATGTCACCATGTCACCACCTCCTGCTGTGATGTCACCATGTCACCATGTCACCACCTCCTGCTGTGATGTCACCATGTCACCACCTCCTGCTGTGATGTCACCATGTCACCATGTCACCACCTCCTGCTGTGATGTCACCATGTCACCATGTCACCACCTCCTGCTGTGATGTCACCACCTCCTGCTGTGTTGTCACCATGTCACCACCTCCTGCTGTGTTGTCACCATGTCACCATGTCACCACCTCCTGCTGTGTTGTCACCACCTCCTGCTGTGATGTCACCATGTCACCATGTCACCACCTCCTGCTGTGTTGTCACCATGTCACCACCTCCTGCTGTGTTGTCACCATGTCACCATGTCACCACCTCCTGCTGTGATGTCACCACCTCCTGCTGTGATGTCACCATGTCACCACCTCCTGCTGTGATGTCACCACCTCCTGCTGTGATGTCACCACCTCCTGCTGTGATGTCACCACCTCCTGCTGTGATGTCACCATGTCACCACCTCCTGCTTTGATGTCACCACCTCCTGCTGTGATGTCACCACCTCCTGCTGTGATGTCACCACCTCCTGCTGTGATGTCACCACCTCCTGCTGTGATGTCACCACCTCCTGCTGTGATGTCACCACCTCCTGCTGTGATGTCACCACCTCCTGCTGTGTTGTCACCATGTCACCACCTCCTGCTTTGATGTCACCATGTCACCACCTCCTGCTGTGTTGTCACCATGTCACCACCTCCTGCTTTGATGTCACCACCTCCTGCTGTGATGTCACCATGTCACCACCTCCTGCTGTGATGTCACCACCTCCTGCTGTGTTGTCACCATGTCACCACCTCCTGCTGTGATGTCACCACCTCCTGCTGTGTTGTCACCATGTCACCACCTCCTGCTGTGATGTCACCACCTCCTGCTGTGATGTCACCATGTCAACACCTCCTGTTGTGATGTCACCATGTCACCACCTCCTGCTGTGATGTCACCACCTCCTGCTGTGATGTCACCATGTCACCACCTCCTGTTGTGATGTCACCATGTCACCACCTCCTGCTGTGATGTCACCATGTCACCACCTCCTGCTGTGATGTCACCACCTCCTGCTGTGATGTCACCACCTCCTGCTGTGATGTCACCGCCTCCTGCTGTGATGTCACCATGTCACCACCTCCTGTTGTGATGTCACCACCTCCTGCTGTGATGTCACCACCTCCTGCTGTGATGTCACCACCTCCTGCTGTGATGTCACCATGTCACCACCTCCTGCTGTGATGTCACCACCTCCTGCTGTGTTGTCACCATGTCACCACCTCCTGCTGTGATGTCACCACCTCCTGCTGTGATGTCACCATGTCAACACCTCCTGTTGTGATGTCACCATGTCACCACCTCCTGCTGTGATGTCACCACCTCCTGCTGTGATGTCACCACCTCCTGTTGTGATGTCACCATGTCACCACCTCCTGCTGTGATGTCACCATGTCACCACCTCCTGCTGTGATGTCACCACCTCCTGCTGTGATGTCACCGCCTCCTGCTGTGATGTCACCATGTCACCACCTCCTGCTGTGTTGTCACCACCTCCTGTTGTGATGTCACCACCTCCTGCTGTGATGTCACCACCTCCTGCTGTGATGTCACCGCCTCCTGCTGTGATGTCACCATGTCACCACCTCCTGCTGTGATGTCACCACCTCCTGCTGTGATGTCACCATGTCACCACCTCCTGCTGTGATGTCACCACCTCCTGCTGTGATGTCACCACCTCCTGCTGTGATGTCACCATGTCACCACCTCCTGTTGTGATGTCACCACCTCCTGCTGTGATGTCACCATGTCACCATGTCACCACCTCCTGCTGTGATGTCACCATGTCACCACCTCCTGCTGTGATGTCACCACCTCCTGCTGTGATGTCACCATGTCACCACCTCCTGCTGTGATGTCACCACCTCCTGCTGTGATGTCACCACCTCCTGCTGTGATGTCACCATGTCACCACCTCCTGTTGTGATGTCACCATGTCACCATGTCACCACCTCCTGCTGTGATGTCACCATGTCACCATGTCACCACCTCCCAGCTGTGATGTCACCATGTCACCATGTCACCACCTCCTGCTGTGATGTCACCATGTCACCACCTCCTGTTGTGATGTCACCACCTCCTGCTGTGATGTCACCATGTCACCATGTCACCACCTCCTGCTGTGATGTCACCATGTCACCACCTCCTGTTGTGATGTCACCACCTCCTGCTGTGATGTCACCATGTCACCATGTCACCACCTCCTGCTGTGATGTCCTGATTTAAACATTAATGTAGACAACTGTTTTTTTGTTTTTTACTCTCCTATGTGTTAATGTTTATCTGTAAAGGATCCTCAATGATGCTATTAACGTGGGTGATCTATAAATGTCCTTAAATTATTGAAAACACCACACTGCTCATTCACCAACAATGCAGAGATGTCAGTTCTTTAGTAAAACCCATATTCCTCCACCAGGAGGCGCTGCCATTGGACCGATGCTGTCACTACTCTCTATTACAGTGCTCTAACACAGACTAATAGCTACGTCCATGGTTAAAGGACTACTTCACCCAAAATGGATAATTCACCAATCAATCATCTCCTCACCGTCAGGCCAAGGAAGGGTCTGGAGAACTTTCAGAGTCATCAAAACTCTTTAGGAGTTCTTCCCTGGAAGATGAGGACTGCTAGCCTGACGAGCCAGACTATATCACTAAAATGTATAGTCTGGAAACGAGCGGTAGACCTCGGCTCAATCCAGGGGGCGGGATGAAGGCTGTCTTTCAAACTGCCTCTGCACGCAATAGGGTAGCGCTAGCTAGCGCTACGACCAATCAGAGCAAAGAGCAGGATGACGTTAGCCTGACAAGCCAATTAAAATGTATGTCGTCATCACGTTAAGCCGCCCAACGACTCTCTAAACAGATAGAGCGCTGTGATTGGTCAACACAATCGGTGTTCGAGACTCAAAAAGTTCCTATGGCTCGTTTCTAGACCCACCTACGGAGCAAATATTTTTGCTGCCGCTAGGGTGCGTCTAGATTTCTAGGCTAGAGGACTGCCTGTTTTTTCTTTCATTCATTCCATGTATGTGCTCTTAGTTTACCTGTCTGCTGTCGCCTTTTTTAATTTAGCCTACTTATTTATTTACTTATTCACTTTGTGCATACGTACAGCGCAGCGCTCACTTTTGGTTTGGGGTGGGTTTTCTTTTTTCTTTTTCTCTTTTTTATGTTCTGTTGTGTCTTGTTTTGATCTGTTCCAATGTTTGTACTTATAAAACTGAAAAACCAATATAAAGCTAATATAATAAAAACTCTTTAGGAGTTCCAGGGGGGGTCCGACTGGTGGCGGGTTTTCATATAATGGCGCCGGTCGGATAGAGTTCACTTTTGATTGGTCTAAAACACTTTACACTATGAAACATCCAGATACCTCCATACTGCTCATCACTACTGACCCAAGTGTCCTGAAGCCAAGACATGGAAAAGTTGTTCAGAAAACATGAATGTGATCTCTGTTTTTATCCTGGTTGTAGCAGCAGCTCCCAGTTCTTCCATGTTTACATCAAACATCCAATGGTTTACAACGACCAACCAACATCTGGCAGCAAATCTCACACAGCCACTGGGAGCTGCTGCTACAACAAGGATAAAAACAGAGATCACATTCATGTTTTCTGAACAACTTTTCCATATTTGGCTTCAGGACACTTGGGTCAGTAGGACCAGCAGTATGGAGCTATCTGGATGTTTCATAGTGTAAAGTGATTTAGACCAATCAAAAATGAACTCTATCCGACCGGCACCATTATATGAAAACCCGTCATGTTCTCCAAACCCTTCATCGGCATGACGGTGAGGAGATGATTGATTGGTGAATTATAGCCTAGATTTTGGGTGAAATATCCCTTTAAAGGTCAGAGGATGAAACTTGATGTGAAACTGTAAAATAAAATTCAGAGAATCAGATTTCTGTTTTTAAATTAAAACTTTGTAAAAAAAAAAAAAAAATCTTTTTTAGGTCAAAACTTTGAGATAAAAATTAATCAATTGATTAAATCTTTTATAAACTGGAGGTTGTTAATTTTATTGACTTTATTTCCTCTTCCTGACCGAAAAGGCAGGGCTGGTGGTGTTCTCATGTATGTTTCTGAGCATTTACAGGGATCTTTGCTACATTCCATATCGATCCCTAGACAGTTTGAATTTCTGGCAGTAGAAATATTAGTGGCTAAATCACCTATCACTGTAATTGGTTGTTACCGACCACCCTCAGCGTCCACTGATTGTATCTCCAACCTATCTGATCTCCTTTCCAAATATTTGTCCCATGAGTTGATCCTAATGGGTGATTTGAATTTAGACTGGCTGAGTGAGAAATCCTCAAATTTAAAGCAGTCCTGTGACTCACTAAATCTCACTCAGCTTATTGACACTCCCACTAGAATTAACCCAGTTAATCCCGATAAAGGCACTCTTATTGATATCATTCTGACTAATGTGCCCCATAAATATATGTCTAAAGGTGTTTTTCCAAATGACATCAGCGATCACTGCTGCATTGCATGTGTCAGAAATACCAAATTACCAAAAACAAAGAGTAAAATCATCATCAAGCGCTCTTTTAAGCACTTCTCTGAGCAAGCTTTCCTCCACGATTTAGCCTTGGTGAACTGGCAACAGTTATTATTAATTCCTTCAGTTGACGATGCTGTGACCTTTTTCCACCATAATTTCATCTCAGTTATTAACAAACATGCCCCTCTCAAAAAACATAGAATAAAAGATAGGCATAATCCTTGGTTCACCAGAGAGTTGGCAGAACTGCTCCTTGAGCGAGATAAGCAATGGTCCCTAGCTAGAAAGAACAACTCTATACAAGATTGGCAACGATTTCGTGAAATTAGAAATAAATGCACTGCCCTTATTAGAAAATGTAAAGCCAGCTATTACCTGTCTTTAACCACAGACACCTTAAACGACCATTCTAAGTTTTGGAAAACCATCAAGGGGCTACAAAATAAGACAGCAGCTAGCTTCCCACAAAAATTAAAGCTAAACAATACTTTCACTAGCGATAAAAATGAAATGTCCAATCAATTTAATGATCACTTCAAAAATGCTGGCCATATCTTTGATTCTTCTCAGTTTATTCATAGTGCATTTGCTCCTTCTGAATCTGTAGAATCAGTGGATGTGCCCGTCTCAAACTCTGGCTTTCACCTTACCCCTTTCTCAGCATCTGAAGTCCTGCACGCTTTACAAACGTTAGATCTTAAGAAATCTGCAGGGCCAGATGGTCTTGATCCATCTCTTCTCAAATCAGCAGCCCCAATCATAGCAAAAACTGTAACTTATATTTTTAATTTATCCATCTCCACGCAGGCATTTCCAGTTTTATGGAAGCAAGCTTTTGTCATGCCCTTGCTGAAATCAGGTGATTCCTCAGATTTAAATAATTATAGACCCATTTCTAATCTCTCAACCCTTGCAAAATTATTCGAGTCCTTGGTGTCCACCCAACTCCATCAGCTACTGGAGTCCAATAACATACTCAACCCTTCACAGTCTGGGTTCAGACCAGGACATAGTACAATCACTGCCACTCTTAAAGTCCTGGATGAAGTACAATCAGCCCTTGATAGCAAGAAAGTCTGCTTAGCCTTGTTTATCGATCTTAGAAAGGCTTTTGATACTGTTGATCACGGTTATCTTCTGAAAATTATCCAAAATATCGGATTTAGTAATAACATGGTAATGTGGTTTAAAAGCTACCTAACAGAACGTGTCCAGTCTGTCCGTCTTGGTACAGTAATATCCGACCCCGTCACTCTGGATAAGGGGGTCCCGCAAGGGTCAGTTTTAGGGCCATTACTCTTTTTACTTTATATTAACAATATCTGCGATCAGTTGAAATTCTCTTCTTATCATATGTATGCTGATGACACTGTTCTTTACACCTCTGCCTCCTCTTTAGAAGCAGCATTTGCCAACCTGCAAGCTGATTTTACTTCCTTGCAGCATTCTCTCTATCATGCGAAGTTAGTCCTCAATGCCAGTAAAACCAAAATTATGTTCTTCCATCACAACTCCACAGTCACCCTGCCCCCATTTATGGCACTGGATGGTACCATCATAGAGGTAGTTGACACATATAAATATCTTGGCATCTGGCTAGACAAGGACTTAAATTTCAAGCATCATATCTCCTACTTGTCAAAAAAACTGAAATTTATTGTGAGTTTTCTGTACAGATTTAAATCTTGCTTTTCTGTCACTGCCCGCAAGCGTCTAGTTAATAGCTTATTTTTATCACAGCTTGACTATGGCGATACTATCTATAGGATTGCTTGTCCGACCACCCTAGCAAAACTGGATCCCATTTACCATGCTGCTCTGAGATACATAACAGGCTCAGCCTTCAGAACCCACCATTGCACTTTATACACACTTACAGGATTTTCTTCCCTTAATACTCGAAGGGTATTGCACTGGTACACCTTAATTTACAAAGCTATTTTAGGCAAGCTGCCGCATTACATCTGCTCTAAGTTTATTGCTGTCCAGTTGACACACAATCTTAGAGCCAACAGTTGGCTGCGATTTAAGGTCCCCCATATGAGGACCGAGTTAGGGATGAAGACCCTCTCCCATTTTGGGCCATGGTCATGGAATGACCTACAAACCAGGCTGAGATTGGGCTCTCTCATCCCTCTTTCTTGCTTCAAATGCTCAATCTCAGAACTTTTAGTCACCAGCTGCACCTGTGACAATTAACTTAATTCTGTAATTGTGCTGCTTGTTTTTGATGTCTGATGTCTCTTGTTACCTTGATCTTGTTGTGTATGTTTGCTTGTACCTGTATTTCCTCAGGACATCCTCGAAAAAGAGATTTTAATCTCAATGGATCATTCCTGAATAAATAAAGGTTAAATAAAAAAAAATTCCTGTGTCTGTCTGTGTGTGTGTTTCTGTGTGTGTGTGTGTCTGTGTGTGTGTTTCTGTGTGTGTGTGTGTGGTTGTTACTTTTCTCTCTGAACAAAGTTTCAGTTGAATTCCAGGAAAAGGTTGAAAATCAGCTCAGAAACAATAAACACACACACACACACACACACACACACACACTCTTTCTGCTCTTCATTAATTCCTCAACAGCCTCAGACTTCCAGACTTCCTGCTGAGGATCAACTCTCCGGACCGAGACTCTTAAGGTGGAACTGAAGAGATGCTGTTCGTCAACGGCCCCGCTGTCAATAAAGTTTAGTTTAGGGGAGACTGGGGACAGTTGCAACACTTTTTTCAACAATTTTTCTCAGTTACTCTGAGACTATTTGGACTCGTCTCACCAAACCTTTATAGATTAAACACACATGTGTCAGCTAATGAGTCAAACCATTTAAAGATGATTACATAAGACACATCAATCACAATGTTCATTTGAATGGAAGAATCCAGATGTTGCAACTGACCCCAAACTTTTGGATGATTTATTCACTGTATGACATCAAATAAATTTACTTTTCTCTAATTTTCAAAGGAAAATATATGTGGCTACGTCTGTCCCATAGAACAAGATACAACTACAAATTGCATATTTCATTATAGGAAGTTATCTGGAGAATTATTTTTGAAATCTTAGTCTCTCATGGTTTAATATTTAGTATGTTTGGATTAATTCATACAAAAGGTCAGGACATCATCATCGTAAAACCACAGGTATGGATGTTTTGTATGGAACCTTTCAGAATAAAAGCTGGAGTGTTTCACAATAAAGAAGCTGAAGAAGCGGAAACAACATGAAGTCTTAGATCATGTGACGTCAACACATGAAGCTACATGGTGAAGCTACAGAGAGAGAGAGCGTTAATGTGTGTGTGTGTGTGTGTGTGTGTTGTTGACTCAGTCACATGCACTGCAAAAACTCTAAATCTTTCCAAGAATATTTGTCTTATTTCTTGTCAAAATGTCTCATTTCTAGTCAAAACTAATCTCTTTCCACTTAAAATAAGACTCATCACCTAAAAATTAACTTGTTTTTAGATCATTTTCACTTGTTTCAAACTAATTTTCACTTGAAATAAGTAGAAAAATCTGCCAGTGAAAGGAAGTTTTTTGTGTTTGTAATAAGAAAGAAAAACTTGCTCCACTATCAGATTTTTCTACTTATTTCAAGTGAAAATCTGCTTGAAAGAAGTAAAAAGTGTCTAGAAACAAGTTAATTTTTAGGTGATGAGTCTTATTTTAAGTAGAATGAGATTTATTTTGACTAGAAATAAGACATTTTGACTAGAAATAAGACAAATTTCGGATTCTGCACCATTGCACATTTTGCACTATGCACTTTTCACTATGTAAGGTTGTATGCTCCAACGTCATTTCATTGTTATTTATGGCAGTGACAAATAAATGATTGATTGATTGATTGATTGATTGATTGATTGATTGATTGATTGATTGATTGATTGATTGATTGATTGATTGATTGATTGATTGATTGATTGATTGATTGATTGAATATTCTTGGTAAGATATTTGAGGTTTTGCAGTGTAGGTAGGGCTATAGAGAAAGCTCCCCCTCTTCATAAGGACAGGTGTGAGCCATTAGTGCCTCTGTGTGGTGGGACTGTCTCGTCTGTGCAGGTATAAGAGAATTGTGCAGATGGAAAACTTTATTTGGTTTTTTGGGGAATTTGGACCAGTATCCTCATACAGAACCTTCATGCCGCTGTTTTGTTTGTTTGCTTATTTTCTTTTTCTTTTCTTTTTTATGGACAATGCACAGCAATAAACCCACTGTGTTTGCAACTCAAGGACCAGCGTGGACATTCATTCAATGCGGTATGAGAGCAGAGGCCGAGGTGAGGCGTGTCAACCAGGTTATTCCGGAGTTAGAAACCTCAGTAGCTCTGAGCTCCTTTAATACAGAGTGTTTAGTCTGAAACACGGGTCTGTCAGTCACTCTGCTCTGCTCTGAGCCCAGGAGAAAACTGTCCTTGTATCCTACAACCTTTATCCAATGAGGAGAGAGAACGGCAAACATATTAATGTAGCAGTAGCCTCGCATCACCAGGCTCTTCAGACAAGCGAAGAGCCTGGTGTCCGTTACCTCCCAATTAGTCTGCATTCTGGTTCCTGTCTGTAGTGGAAACCGAAATCACCAAATTCACCAAAATAAAAGTGTTCACCAACATAAAACTTAAAAAATAAACATTAAAGCAGCACTAAGTAACTTTTCAACCTTCATATAATATTTTCATAACTTTTGTGATGATACATCGACTTACAACAAGTTGAATGACACCTCTGTCATGGCCTGAGGGGGTCTGTATCATTATGGTCTGTATCTCTTTCTCTGGCACTAAGCAGCTTTGAGGAGCATGGTAGGAACCGGCTCTCACTTTACTTTCACTTTCACTTGCGAGTCACAACAAGGAGGGAGCAGGCAAAACGGCACTTTAGCAATGGATTATGTTTGTGTTTTCACTTTGAAATGATCCACTGGAAACAGAAACTTAGTTTTGATCTTCTGTTAATTTTAATGCAGGATATTTACAGGGCTTCACGCTAGTGTTCATGGGAAATGGAGTCTTCCTTCAGGCAAAACACTACCGCTTTGGTCCACAGGCGCCGCCAAACTCAACCAAAACTGAAAGTTCTTTAGTACTGCTTTAAATTAAAGAGTTTTACCGCATTTTCTTAGCTCGGTGCTTTTATTTTGACGGAAAGGCCTGTCTCTCTCGCCCTGGATCCGTTTCCTACCAAAACAGCGAGTCAACGGCCCCAGACTTGTAGCAGTAGGTCACGAGAAGCAGCAGAGAGCAGAGACCAATCAGAGGAGACAGGAACTGAGGAGAGGCTGATTAGTGGCAGGTGTGACTGCAGGAGTCACTCTCACCAGATCCTTTGTGTGGCTGTGACTGTCGACTCTGCTCTGGTAAGAGACTTTAGACTTTAGACTTTTGGGGTTTTTAGAATTGTTTTATCAGGGTAGTATTTTAATTGTTAGGGTAACGTAGGGGTGCATTCGTGCACCCTGAGGTATCTGTGTTTTAATGATTTTAATTGTGGGTCTGTCATTTGTTTGTAGGACTGAAACCTTGACTGTTTTAAAATACAGAGGTGTGCAAAAACATCATCATTTAAACCTCGTACTTTTATGTCCTACAAACTAAATGAACAGTGCTTTCTTTTACTTTTAGGCTCAGCACTGACTGCCCTTTATTTTAGTTTAGTGTTTTATATTTTAGCCATATTGATTTTATTGTCTTTTATTATTTTAAATTTTGAGTTTGCTTAGTTTTAGGATTTTAACATTCTGTCTTCTTCTGTTTCTAGTGTTGCGGCTGGTGGGGTCGAGATGCTGGGAGTTCACTTTAGATGGTGATATGGTTTGTGGTTGCACATTTAATTAGTGTGGTGTCTTTATTTGAAGTGTGTTGGGTTTATATTTCTTTTTGATATGTAGTTTACTCCCGGTGTCCTGGGCAGTGGGTGGTGATATGACTGTCTGTCTTCTTGTTCTTCATTGACTGTGTTATTTTAGAATTTGATTTATTGTAAATAAATGGCATATTAAGATTGACCCACACTGACCGTGATTATTTCTCTTGACAATAATCGTACCAAGAAAATGTCTAATGGTGACATCACTAATCTGAACCATGCACATTCTTTACCATTTCAAATCAATCAATCAATCAATCAATCAGGCTTTAATTTGTAGAGCACTTTTCATGCCCATGGCAGCTCAAAGTGCTTCACATGTTAAAAACAAGCAATATAGGGAACACATGTTAGGGAGACACACATAGATTCGCTAACACATTCACACAATAATTTTAGGGCATTGGATTTTATCGGGGAAATGGTGTCTAATACTCACTCATTTGCAGTGGGGAAAACACTAAATAAAATGAAGTAAAATAAATAAAATTGAGAAGACGAGAAAGACACTAGATAAAATGAAATAAGATAGATAGAATGAGAAGATAAGAGAGATACTAGATCAAATGAGGTCAAATAGATAAAAAGAGAAGACCTGAAGGACACTAGGTAAGAATAAGCTGGTGTAGTGGGATAAAATAGAGAAAAGAATGGGTGAATTAAAATAGAATAAAAAAGATAATAATAGTAAACAAATAAGATAAATTAAATTAAATGCATGTTTCAGAATAATAGAAATAGTTCGAATCAGTTAAAAGCAAGGCTAAAAAGGTAGGTCTTCAGTTTGCTTTTAAAAATGTCCAGATTCTCTGCCCTCCTCATGTCCTCAGGCAGTCGGTTCCATAGGCAACGTGGGCCGTGATGATAAAATGAGGCCTCACCATGTTTTGTTCGCAACTTTTGGAATAATTAAAAGGCCGCTGCCTGAAGACCTGAGAGTTCTAGAGGGTTCATATGTTAAAAGCAACTCAGATAGGCAACTGGGACCGAGACCATTAAGAGCTTTAAAAACCATTAAAAGGATCTTAAAATCAATCCTGAAAATAAAATACCTCTCTGACTCCGCCCCCAGGTCCTCGGTCTGATCGCCCTGGCCAATCACAACCGCGCCACGGCCCCGACGGCGCAGAACGAGCGCTCGTCACGCTCTCATTCCGTGTTCCAGCTGGACATCGAGGGCGTGAATGAAGACAGAGACATGAAGTGAGAGTGTGAACCCACGGATTAGAGATAGATGGAGAAAACTTTATTTGTCCCCGAAAGGCAAAGAGAAAGGTGGTGATAACTCTAGGGGCCCAGCGCCCAGTGGGGCCCATAAAAAACCCCAGTAGTCTAATCTTTGTATGACTGATTTATTCTGCGTAAGACCCTGACTAATACTCATAGTACACTGTAAAAACTCTACATCTTTCCAAGAATATTTGTCTTATTTCTTGTCCAAATGTCTCATTTCTAGTCAAAACTAATCTCTTTCCACCTTAAAGGCCCATGCTGTGCACTTTTCTCTGGGTTTATTTCCCTAACAAAATGTATCATTGGTTTTGAGGACCTGTGATCTGCTTCATATCGTTTCTACTGCCCCTTTCTGTTGCCTCTTTCTGGAGCTCTAGCAGCCACAGGTCATTTGGCCAATCAGAAGAGAGAATGAGAACCTCTCCTCTGATTGGCTCACTGTTTTTGAGTGGCATGTGGTCGGGCCAATCACAGGCAAGTAACTGAAACCTAAGCTGCATTCATACAAATTGAAAAAAAACAACTGCTCATGGTGGGCGGAGTTACCTTGTGTGTGACATCACAGAAAGGAGGAAGTGCTATCTGCTCGTCTTAAAGAGACAGTTCCTACAAATGGCCGGTGTGTGTTTCTCCGTTTATGACCAGTTTGATGCATGGGACAGTTTATACGTGGCCCAGAGACCTCCCCAAGCACCAAAAAATAACCACAATCACATTTTTCATGCCATGGGGCCTTTAAAATAAGACTCATCACCTAAAAATTAACTTGTTTTTAGATCATTTTCACTTAAATTCACAATAAATAGAAAAATCTGCCAGTGAAAGTAAGTTTTTTGTGTTTGTAATAAGAAAGAAAAACTTGCTCCACTATCAGATTTTTTCTACTTATTCCAAGTGAAAATCTGCTTGAAAGAAGTAAAAAGTGTCTAAAAACAAGCTGCTTTTAATATGATGAGTCTTATTTTAAGTAGAATGAGATTTGTTTTGACTAGAAATAAGACAAATATTCTTGCTAAGATACTTGAGTTTTTGCAGTGTAATGCTGCATTAGCATCAAAACAAAGAAGGCTAAATAAAAAACGATAATAGGCCTACATACGTAGTCTAAGAAAAAAAAAAAAGGAAAAGTTAGGGGGAGGGGCCCACTTTAGTATTCTTTAAGGGGGCCCAGAATTCCTAGCAACGGCCCTGAGTGCATGTTAGTTCAGGTTATTTTGAAGCCCTTGTCTCTGTAATCTGTGTTGAATTTATTTAAAACATACAAATACAACTTGCTGGTTGGTCAATATTTTTTTTTATTTACTCTCCAAAAGTTCCACGTTTCACTTAACAAAATGTAAAAATGTTCCCAGGAAAAGAGAATCTTCCCGATCCCGTGGATGCAGCATGCAGCGCGCCACAGCTGACAGCTGGAGAAAGACGCTCTGCTCTTCATGAGATGGACCACACACTGGTAAGACACAGATTTAACTGTCCACACACTGCTTCTGCTTTTCACTGGCTTTTTTTTTTTTCAGACACCACAGCAGTTCTCTTTTTAAAAAAAAAAAAAAAAAAAACCACTCGATTTTCATCACATTCGTACGTAAGAATGTGATTTTGCAGATGACACCACCGTAGTGGGTCTCATATCAGACAACAACGAAACCCACTACAGAGCTGAGGTCCAGCACCTGACACAGTGGTGTTCAAATAACAACCTTATTTTGAACACCGCAAAGACCAAAGAGGTCGTAGTCGACTTTAGGAGGTCCAGGAAGACTCAACACGCCCCGATCTGTATACAGGGGGAGGCGGTGGAGCGTGTTGACACCATCAAGTTCCTGGGCATCCACATTTCCTCTGACCTCTCCTGGTCATTGAACATCTCATTCCTGGTGAAGAAGGCCCAACAACGGCTCTTCTTCCTCAGGAAACTGAAGCGAGCTGGTCTCTCCTCCAAACTGCTCGCAGACTTTTACAGAGCAACAATAGAGAGCATCCTGTGCCTCAGTATGACGGTGTGGTACGGCAGCTGTACGGCAGGGGACAAGAAGGACCTGGCCCGGGTGGTGAGAACTGCACAGGGGATCGTGGGCTGCCGTCTGCCTGATCTGGACTCTGTTTACACCTCTCGAGTCCAGAGGAGGGCTAGATGCATCACCTCAGACCCCACCCACCCAGGTAACGAACTGTTTGTGCCGCTGCCGCCTGGCAAGCGGTACAGGTACATCAAGGCAACCACTACAAGGCTTCAGAACAGCTTTTTTCCTAGATACCCAGGGGGCAAAATCCCAGTTTTTTGAAAAATGGACACGGAGCGTTGTAAAAGGTTTGACACCAGAAATGATATCTAGGAAGTTGAAGGATTAAAACCTGGTGGACAACCCGGTCAACTAGCTGCTGGAAAGCTACAGGGGACAAAACCCCTTTCTGGGGTCATTCTGCTGGAGAAATGATGTAAATGCAAATATTTAGGTACTACAATGGCATAAATAGTCATACAACTATAACATTTGGCAGAGAGTATCTTGACACATTGGGGGAGGCATGAAAAAAGATTCTGGGGTTTGTTGCAACTCGATTTTAAGATATCACCCCCAACATCCCCAAAAAGACCAAAAAAAGTACTGTTCGCCTGACAAATTCTCATGGAAATTATTATTTTTCAGCACTTTATGGAGAATATCTATGCCTAACATGTATATAGAAAACTTCCTTAATTCATAAGCTTCCATTTGAGTCCCAGATAGTCTTTCTACTAGCTACTGGAAAGCTACAGGCTGTCTCCAAACAATGCAACACCTATTGTGAAAAACTACATGTTAACAGACATGATCAGAAAACATTCTATTTCTGGTCTCCCCAAAGTGAACAGATAGAGAAGACCGTTGGCCACAGCAAGTGGAGCTTTGGAGATAGAAAGGCTATCTTGGTTTCAAATGGAAGCTTATGAATTAAGGAAGTTTTCTATATACATGTTAGGCATAGATATTCTCCATAAAGTGCTGAAAAATAATAATTTTCATGAGAATTTGTCAGGCGAACAGTACTTTTTTTTGTCTTTTTTGGGATGTTGAGGGTGATATCTTAAAATGGAGTTGCAACAAACCCCAGAATGTTTTTTTCCTGCCTCCCCCTATGTGTCAAGATACTCTCTGCCAAATGTTATAGTTGTATGACTATTTATGTCATTGTAGTAGCTAAATATTTGCATTTACATCATTTCACCAGCAAAACGACCCCAGAAAGGGGTTTTGTCCCCTGTAGCTTTCCAGCAGCTAGTTGACCGGGTTGTCCACCCAGGTTTTAATCCTTCAAGTTCCTAGAGATCATTTCTGGTGTCAAACCTTTTACAACGCTCCATGTCTGTTTTTTTGCTTTGCCCCCTGGGTAAGAGCGGTGAAGGCTATCGCCCCCTTGTAGTGGCATACGCGCGCACACACACACACTCACATGTACTTTCCCTCCCAGACACACTCAGACTTGCACTAATGCACTTTATTTCCCTGTCCCCAGCCACCCCCACATACTTGTGCAAATTGTATTCTTTATTTTTATTTTTCTATTCTATTTATTACTGTATTGTATGTTGTGTTTTTAAGCCGTGGGTCCGAAGACAATTTCATTATCCAGAATAATGACAAAGATACTCTGATTCTGACTCTGAAGAAATCATGTTGCGAAGATCGTCCCTTTCTGTTAGCGCCTCTCAGAGGAAACACAGAGAGGCTACATGTCTTTGAGTTGGAAATCACACGTTGAATTAAAAAAATCAATGAGGAGATTTGAACTAAGAATTGATGATGTACATTTATTTAAACAGATAGGCCTACTGGTAGTAGGTAATATTATTTTATTTTCAGTTTTCTATCTAAAGTGTCTGAGAGACAAACACGCTGCTTTTGAAAACCAAAGAAAAAACTGATTGTGCAGAACTAAAGCTTTTAAAGAAATGAAACATGTTAACTTTTTAAAACAAAGTGTCATGTGTCACATGCACAGAACAGAAATGCATACTTTTAATTTTCCCTCCCCCTTCCATCTTTCTCTCCTCTCCCTCCCATCTTTCTCTTCTCTCCATCCTTCTCTCTTCTCTCCATCCTTCCATCTTTCTCTCCTCTCCCTTCCATCTTTCTCTCCTCTCCCTCCTTCTCTCTTCTCTCCATCCTTCCATCTTTCTCTCCTCTCCCTTCCATCTTTCTCTCCTCTCCCTCCTTCTCTCTTCTCTCCATCCTTCCATCTTTCTCTCCTCTCCCTTCCATCTTTCTCTCCTCTCCCTCCTTCTCTCTTCTCTCCATCCTTCCATCTTTCTCTCCTCTCCCTTCCATCTTTCTCTCTTCTCTCCATCCTTCCATCTTTCTCTCCTCTCCCTTCCATCTTTCTCTCTTCTCTCCATCCTTCCATCTTTCTCTCCTCTCCCTCCTTCTCTCTTCTCTCCATCCTTCCATCTTTCTCTCCTCTCCCTTCCATCTTTCTCTCCTCTCCCTTCCCTCCTTCTCTCTTCTCTCCATCCTTCCATCTTTCTCTCCTCTCCCTCCTTCTCTCTTCTCTCCATCCTTCCATCTTTCTCTCCTCTCCCTTCCATATTTCTCTCCTCTCCCTTCCCTCCTTCTCTCTTCTCTCCATCCTTCCATCTTTCTCTCCTCTCCCTCCTTCTCTCTTCTCCCCCTCACTCCCTCCACCTTTCTCTCTTCTCTCTCTCCTTCCATCTTTCTCTCTTCCCTCCCTTCTTCTCTCCCTCCTCCCTCCATCTTTCTCTCTCCCTCCTTCTCTCAATTAAAATAAACATTCAATGTCAATTCAACAAGCTTTATTGACAGGACTGTGTTGTACATTATTACCAAAGCATTAGGACAACAGAACAAGAATACATAGATTATTAATTAATAATAATAACAAAAATTTTGCCCGGAATTGTCCTTTAAAACCTTCACTGTTGAAACATGTTAACTTTTTTTTTTTTTTTTTTTTTTTTTTTTTTAAACAAAGTGTCATGTGTCACATGCACAGAACAGAAATGCATACTTTTAATTTTTCAGTGTAATCCTCAGCTGGATGGTAGTAATAGTCTGCAGCATCATAACAACACTTAGTGCACAGATCAGCTTACTGGTCGTCTGCACCAATTTTAACTCATTTATCTCATTTATCTTTGTAGGTCAATTCCAGCCAGACGTCGACCGTCCAGATCCTAAGTCAAATTGATTTGACATCACTTTTTTTGTTTTTTGTCACGATTTTTCAGGTAAGAAAGTAAATATTTCCATCACAACTATTTTTTGCATAGTGTCCACTGTGTTGTAGATACAGTTGTTTCACTTACATGAGCTCAAGTAGTTTCTCTAGTTTAATTTGATATGCTGCATTAGTGCTAGCTTTGAAGCTAAATGCTAAACATGGTTATCTTTGTAATGGCTGCCTCAGCCTGGCATGGGGAGGGTTGTAACTGTTGTAACTGTTCCTCTTATGTTGACATGTTGTATGTACAGTTTTGTCCCTGCAGAAGTTCTCCAGAAGGAGCAGCTGAAGTCATCCAGGAACATCTGTGAGACGAGTCGCCAAGGCTACAAAACACACACACACACAACACACACCAGTTTACTTTATTATTCTTTATTTTATTTAATATATATTTATTGATTTTATTGTATGTATTTTTATTGTATTTAACTTATACTTTCTATTTATTTTTTATCATTATTTTTGTATTCTGACAAGTTTATGGTTCCTTCTTTATTATTCATTAAAGTGCCTGCATACATTTTTTTTTTTAAGTGTGGATCTTTTTTTAAGTATAATTTAATTGTTACATCCATCCTCAAGTAGCGTTACAATTCACCCCGGTATTGGGGTAGGTTGTAACAAGATACCTCTTTGTGTTTGACATAATTTACATAATCTGTGATGGTGTAGTAGTAGTTTTAGTTTAGTTTATTTATTTAGCACACAAATTTCAGTGGTGCAAGGAGGGAACGAAGCCGGTTGGCTTGTACATAGGTTCCACCCCTATAACAAATTACAACAAGACAAATTTCAATGGCTAACAAATAAAGATAAAAAAAGAAGAGATAAAGTGCGTACATAATCAATGTTATATGAGCAAAAATGAACAGAAATTAGAAAAAAATAAAGAAATAAAGTGCAAAGTGATTCGGTAACAAATAAAGACAATAGAGATAATATACAAAAGTGATCAAAGTCAAGTGTATGTCATTTACAGCAGATGAATATGGGAACCACATGTCAAAATGTGAGATCTGTAGCACCAACAACCACTGAGTTACACTCGCTCAAACAAAAAGTGTTGCTATCATCCCCGGTCTCTCCTACTGGCTGTGTATTTTCAAGGCCAGGAGCTTTTTTTTTTTTTTTTCTTTATTGTAAGCATAACATAATTATCTAAGCACATAACATAGCATATGTTAACATTATGCATTATACAGAGAGATAGAGGTGGACAAAGCAGACAGGGGGAAAATGTAAAAGGAAACAAAAACAATAATGTAAAAAGAAACAAAAATGACAATAACAATACAAATAATGACATTACAAATAGAAATTAAATAAATAAATAAATACAAATAAACATTGCCAGATTTGGAAGAATCCATTTACCTAGTAAAAAGTTCTTAAAGTTCTTTAATGTCTTTTATTGTAGTTGCATATTGGAGAATTTCTTGTGTGAAATGATCCAGGCTGGTTTGGATTCTGTCCATTTTTTATTGTGGATATGAAATTTGGCCATAAGTAGGCTAGCTACTACCAGTTGTATAGAGAATGTTGTGTCTTTGTCCAACTTGTTGTTTTCAAAAAAAATAAAAATGTCCTTTTCTTGTAGAGTGATCACTTGTCCGGTTGTTCTTCGTATGAAGTGTTGAATGTCAATCCAGAATGTTTTAGAGTTCATGCATTTATAGAAAAGCTGCTGTATTGTTTACTGTATTGCACAGGCCAGGAGCTTGTGTGTGTGTGAGTCTGATCATCACCCCCCCTCATCATCATCCCCCGCATCATCAACCCCCTCATCGTTACCCTCATCCTCCTCATCACCCCCTTCTTCATCGACAACTTCCACTTCCTGATTCTTCAGTTCAGATGGTCGGACAATAGCTACAGTCTGAACTGAAGTGGCGAGTCAAACCCCACTGAACCTGGACTGTCAGAAGTAGATTTTTTATTTTATTTGTGATATTATTATTATTTTTTTGTGCTATTCATTAGCCTACTGTTACTGTTGTAACTAGAAATAAATTAGACAATTAAAATAATAACTAAATTAGCACTAAACTAAGAATTAGACATCAAATTATACTTACCTGACAGGTGGATTTGTAAGGGAAAAGAGGGAATAGTTTGTATATTTCGATTTTGTCTTATGTGTTATTGTTGTTAGCCTATGTGATTCTGAAAGAAAGAGATAAGAAAAAGAAAGAAAAGAAGAGAATCGATTCACATTGAAATAAATTTGATTACTTTTTTAAATATTTAACAGTGACCTCTTGTTTGTTTTCTTTTCTACTCACACCCATTCCTCCAGAGCGAATCTAATCTTCTGATCACTGGCCCACATCTAAGTTTTCATTTTATTTACTTTACATTAAACTGGTTCTTCCTTTTAACCAGGTGTTACATAATTATTCCAGTTGTCAGAATGATAGCAAGGCCAAAAACACGAACGTAAAGAATCTCTCTTATTTTCACTGGAAAAAATTTGGCTAGTGGAATTGGCTGGTAACTTTAGAAAGTTACCAGTTACTGTGTGTGTGTGTGTGTGTGTGTGTGTGTGTGTGTGTGTGTGTGTGTGTGTGTGTGTGTGTGTGTGTGTGTGTGTGTGTGTGTGTGTGTGTGTGTGTGTTGCAGCTGTGACCAGCAGAGGGCGTCACACTCTCATGAATTGTCCTGATGGGAAACAACGTGTCAATAGAGACAAAACCAGACCATAATAAACAGCAACAGTGTTAGTGTTTATTAATGTTTATTAATGCTTAATAATGTTCATTAATGTTTATCTGTATTTTCTGTGTATAAATCTAAATCATCACGTGTTCATAACATCGTGTTGCGTTCATGTGTGTAGGAATTTGTGACACTTCTGGAGATGTGATTATCTGACACTTTTTTACATTTTACTCCGAGTTTTATTGACTCTGGTTGTTTCTCTTTCTATAAAACAGTGTATTTCTGGTGTTTGCTTCAAAATGTTTTGTCCAGTGGGGGTCCGTGGTCTAATTTGTGTCAGTTTTAGGGTCCTTGATATAAAAATTCTCACCACCAACTATAACATTTTAGAAAAAAGTGGCAAAATTTCTAAAAAAAAACAAAAAAAAAACAGTAAAATTTTTTTTTAGAAGAAACTGGTAAAAAAATTCCACAGCTATTCTTCCTGGGGTCCAACAGTATCAAATATACATTCAATAATACAAAAACCAGACATTATATATAAAAAAAAAAAAAAAAATTAAAAACAAAGAAAATACAAAAAAGCCTCACCTAACAAAACAACATCAGAGTGAGTGTTTCCACTTCGTTACTGAGCTTTAAGTCATCACATACTAAACCATATTGCATCCATATCTACATATTATATCTGTATACATTATTCAACTTACACTTCATATCATATTGCAGATACATTCATTCTGCAGCAAACACATTATAATAACCCATATATATCTATATATCTATAAAAATATACAACATATTATACATATAAATATACCATGTTTTCCTATTTTGCTAAATAGTTTTTTATTAGTATTTTGAATGTCTTTATGTTAGTGGTGAGTTTGATATGTTTAGGCAGTGAACTCCATTCTTTCATACCTCTATACAGCACAGTGCGCTTGATGGCGTTAGATCTTGCTTTAGGTAGTTTCCTATATGGCTGCATGTCTGCTGATGAAGATGAGGATGAAGACGGGGGTTGGGGGTGGGGGAGGACCTGTGTGTCTCAGCCTCTGGAGCTGCAGCAGTTTCTTCTCAATTAAAAAAAAAAACTTTTTACTATATACTATTTTTTACTTTTACCACTTTCTTTTATTATTGTTTGACTTTTTGGGGGGAAATTTCACCACTTTTCCTAGAATTTCTTTGAGAATTTTTTTTTTTACCAGTTTCTTCTAAAATTTAAAGCTTTTTAAATTTTTTTTTTAGAAATGTTACCACTTTTTCTGAGAAATTTTACCAGATTTTTCTAAAAAAAAAAAAAAATGAGCCTAGCTAAATTTTACCACTTTTTTCTAAAAATTAGTTTTAACTTTTTTTTGGAGAAATTGTACCACTTTTTTTCCAATTTCTTCTAAAATTAAAAAAATTATTATAATTTTAGAAATGTTACCACTTTTTCTGAGAAATTTTACCAGATTTTTCTAAAAAGAAAAGTGCTAAATTTTACCTCTTTTTTCAATTTTTTTTTTTACTGTTTTGTTTATGTTTTTGTGAGAATTTTTACCACTTTTTTCTAGAAATGTTTCAACTTTTTGGGAGAAATTGTACCACTTTTTTCCCCAGAAATTTCTCTATAGGCTAATCTTTTCTAAAATGTAGCTACGCCTGATTTAAACTATAGGCTATTGATTGTTTGTGTATTTCTGGTGTTTTGTCCAATGGGGGTCCGTGGTCTAATTTGTCAGTTTTCGGTCCTTGATATAAAAAAGTTTGAGGACCAGCGTCTATGTGATAGGAGTATGATATTTTGGGGGAAATTTCACCACTTTTCCTAGAATTTCTTTGAGAAATTTTTTACCAGTCTCTTGTAAAATTTTAATCTTTTTTTTTTTTTTTTAGAAATGTTACCACTTTTTCTGAGAAATTTTTACTATTTCTAGCAACGGCCCTGAGTTTACCACCTAAAAAGCAGTTTACCCACTACAGAATGACTACACCAGTGGTTCCCAACCTGGGGGGCGCCAAAGATCCAGGGGGGGTCGCGAAGCCCTCTTGATTTTAAGGGGTTTCATAATTTTAATGTAATTAAAATGTTAAATGAGTAGGCTAAGCATTTAATTCATATATGTGACAAAATCAACTAAATTCAATGGCCACATCAAACATTTATTCATGTATTTAAATAGATAAACAAATAAGTTATAGGCCTATATCAATAGATGACTGAATATCAACAGTTTTAAAACATTAAATACATAATATACAGCAGTAATTATTTTATTTCCATATGTTGCATTATGTACAGCACTTTGTTTCAGCTGTGGTTGTTTTAAAGGGCTCTATAAATAAAGTTGAGTTGAGTTGAGCAGGGCAATATCAGTCACAATGAACCAACGTTTTCAATGGTAAAAATATGGGTCCCTTAAGAAAAAGGTTGGGAACCACTGGACTACACCACATGCTGTAATGCTGATGAAGATGAGGATGAAGACGGGGGGAGGGGGAGGTGTGTGTGTCTCTGCAGGGCGGGGCTAGCAGCAGCAGCAGCAGCAGCAGCAGCTTTAACAGCAGCAGCTTCATCTCAGCTCGTCTCAGGCCGCGCCATGGCGCCCGCAGCTCGGCCTCTTCCCTCGCAGCGCGGCCGCGTCGAGCTGCGGTAACAACACGGTGCTGAGGAAGATGATGCAGAAGCAGATGAAGATGATGGAGCGGCGTTAGAGCAGCGGAACAGACGCAGACGGAGAGGAGCGGAGAGGAGGAGAGAGGAGAGGAGAGGAGGAGGAGGAGAGGAGTGATGCTGCAGAGGAGGAGGAGGAGGAGGAGAAGGCGCCATTGTTTGGATGCGCCGCCGCGGACCGAGAGCAGAAAGCACCCGGAGCTCCGAGCCTCACCCAGACCCAGACCCAGACCCAGCAGCAGCATGTCCCCCTGCTTCCCCTTCCCCCCGCGGCTGCTGCTGCTGCTCCCCGCGCTCTGCCTGCTCGGCCTGGCCCAGGTAAGGAGCTCCGATCCGGGGCAGCGGCGCAGCGACGAGCCGCTTCACGCCGCTTCATGTCGCTCCGCTGCTGCTGCTGCGTCTTTGTTCAGACAGAACTAACCATCCAATCACAGCACATTCAGCTCTAGATTAATAGATACTTTATTATCATTGTGTAGGCTACTTTGTGTGTACAACGGAATTCCAAATGCACAGTCAGATAGATAGAATAATAAATAGATGAATAGGCCTAAATACTAAAACATCCTTCACTCTCTGATCCACATTCTGAAGCATCACGCAACTTCGATTTCAGTTCGATATTAGTCACGGTGGAGACAGAGTGTGTGTTTGTGCATGTGTAGGCAATGTGTTTGTATGTGTGTGTGTGTGTGTGTGTGTGTGTGTGTGTGTGTGTGTGTGTGTGTGTGTGTGTGTGTGTGACGGTCGCAGGCAGCGAGCAGCTCGTCCTGTCCCGGGGAAAGTGGGTCAGTCGGCGGCTTCAGAGGCTCCGACTGCAGCTGCACGTCTGTCAGCATCACTGAGCATCACACACACACACACACACACACACACACACACACACACACACACACACACACACACACACACACACTGAGGCAGCAACACAAACAGCGGTGACACACAGTGAGGAAGAGGAGGCTGCTTCTACGTTTACCTGCTCAGGTGTGACGTCCCGCATACGTCACAGGTTCTGCCGCTGTGACGTGGTTGATGAGGTGGATGATCGACACGTGTGTAGACTGTCAAAATAAAATAAAATAAAAGCCCCAGGTGGTGTTTTACAGAAGGAAATCTGCTTCCTGTTATTGATTGATTATTGATAGCCTAGATTAGATTTGTTTCCCCTAAGAGATAGAAATCCTAAATATGTTTCTCTTTTTGTTTTTGGGAGCTGAAAATATTTAGTTCTGTTCATTTGAAGTATCACAGATGATGATGATGATGATGAATCTTTAGCTGCTCGGTTTCTGCAGGTTTCACCAACTCAGATTTAAGACTTTAAGACCTTTATAAGACCTTTATGAATGAAGTTTAAGACCGTACAAAGCGAATGCAGAGTCACAAAATTACTGACTGAAATAGGCGAAGTTGTGTGTTGGGCTCGTTTGTAGTTGTAATAAAGCAGATACAGCAGAATGAAGTGTCGCGGGAGCATCTTATTGAGCATTTGAGGTAGAAAATTAAGACTTGAACAGGGATAGTTCACCCAAAATTCAAATTTCCCTCATGATCTCCTCCCCCTCATGTGGACTAAGGGCTGGGAGAAGTTTCAGAGTCCTCCGTGGCTTCTCTGAGTTACAGGGGGTCTCGGCGTAGCAGTGCATGTCCATATAACGGTTGCAAATGGATACCAACTGTCTTCATAACAAAAAGACACACCAAAAAACATCCAAATACCTCCATGCTGCTCGTCTGTAATGTCCCTCTTTTATTGAAGCCCCGAAAGGCGAAATTGTCCCGAAAAAAATTAAATAAGTCTATACGAAGACAGTTGGACATGCACTGCTACGCCGAGACCCCCTGTAATTCAGAGAAGCCACGGAGGACTCTGAAACTTCTCCCAGCCCTTAGTCCACATGAGGGGGAGGAGATAATGAGTGACATTTCAATTTTGGGTAAACTATCCCTTTAAGTATTGTGTTCAAGTCTTAAACTGTTTTAGACAGCCAGGTCTTAATTTTCTACCTCAAATGCTCACTAATTTGTTTTATTTGTTTTATTTGTTAGGATCATCCCCATTAGCTGTGCTCTAGAAGCCACTCGTCTTCCTGGGGTCCACAGTTAAAACCAGTACATTTAAACATAAATCTGCAATCACAACATAAAGAAAAGTCAACAAAATCTTACATTAAATCTGTACCATCAGATTATCATCCACATCAAAGAACCTGTGTAAGACAACTCCAATGTACAGCAGTTATAAAATAAAATAAAATAAAATAAAAAGAATAAAATAAGAGGGTAAAACAAATGAAGATGACAACAAGAGACCCTGTTACGCTACATAAGACCCTTTATGTGTATGTGTGTGTGCATGTGTATGTGTGCGTATGTTATTTTACAGATATGAAATTCCAAGATATTTTTTTATTTGCTTTTTGAATGTTAGTTTGTGTGTGAGTTTAGTTTCTAGAGGAGTTCCATGATTTCATTGATCTGTATTCTATTGTGTGCTTCAGAAAGTTGGTGTTTGGTTTAGGAAGCGTGAACCGGCCTCGTGTTGCCCGTCTGGTGGCATATGTAGGCTATATGAATCATGATTGTGTTTTAACTGATTGTATTGATATAAAGGTGTTTTAAACTGTAATGTTTTCCATATTGAGAGAAGTAATGCAGCATTGACTCTGTCCTCTACTTTTAACCATTGTTAAGATGCTCCCACGACACTTCATTCTGCTTTATCTGCTTTATTACAACTACAAACGAGCCCAACACGCAACTTCGCCTATTTCAGCCAGTTCACTTTGCAAGTCATTTTGTGACTCTGCATTTCTTTTGTACGCTTATAGGTCTTAAACTTCATTCATAATGGTCTTTAAAAGGTGTTAAAGTCTTAAATCTGAGTTGGTGAAACCTGCAGAAACCGAGCAGCTAAAGATTCATCATCATCATCATCATCATCTGTGATACTTCAAATGAACAGAACTAAATATTTTCAGCTCCCAAAAACAAAAAGAGAAAATGATGAGATGATGAGTGACATTTGAATTTTGGGTGAACTATCCCTAAGACTTTTTAAGGCCTAAAATCTTGATTTTCTAATTCAGGGTTTGTTGAAACCGTGTGAAACAGTCCAGGTATGTGGCGGTGTGTTCAGGTGCAGCAGAGCAGCTGGTTTATTCTAGCGTCAGAGCAGCAGCATGGTGGTGGTGAAGCAGCAGCTGCTCTGACTCACTCTCATCTCATCTCATCTCAGAGTCGGTTTCAGTGAATCTCAGGTGAGTTTCCTGTCGGATATGAACCAGCTGCAGGTCTCATCTTCTGTTTCCTGTGTGGAGCTTTTATCTGATCCAGGTCCAGTTTCTAATTTCCTGTTGGGAAGGAGAGAGATGAGCTGGCTGGTCTGAGATCTGAGGTTATTGATCTGATCAGTAGCCTATAGCTTCACGTCGTCGCTCCGAGTCTGAGACAAACACAGTTAATGAGTCTGAGACACAGAGACACAGAGACTTTACTGAGGAGGAACATGAAGCAGCTTTTCTCTCTTATCGTTAAACTCTTTTGTTATTACATGTATTTATTTAGTAAAGGAGATTTACAACATACAGTGTTGTGAACAGACCCAAAGAAACGGCCTATTTTCACGGCCTAAAAGAGGTTTTACCTGAAAAAAAATACACAGTTCCATTGTTCACTATAATATAATTTTTCCAGCCCTTCAAAGTGCAGGAAAAACACAGTTTTTATTTGGACCTAACCAACTGCTGATTGGCGGGTGCTAACCCTGGGCGGAGGGATACGTGAGTTGGTTAGGTCCAAATAAAAACTGTGTTTTTCCTGCACTTTGAAGGGCTGGAAAAAATTATATTATAGTGAACAATGGAACTGTGTATTTGTTTTCAGGTAAAACCTCTTTTAGGCCGTGAAAATAGGCCGTTTCTTTGGGTCTGTTCACAACACTGTATGTTGTAAATCTCTGGGCAGGGCTATTATGGGCTGGCGTTGCTAACGGGAGGAGTCTTCTACTGCAATTAAAGTACTTAGGGGCTATTTGTAGATCATAAACCCCACTTTAAAAAAAATGATACTATCCCTTTAATGAACAGTTCATCAGGTGGAAGATGAAATGATCTCCTAAAGACATAACAGATGACACATTCACTTTACATTTTTAACAATATATTTCCATCTTTTCCATGTCATACATATCAACATACATAGCAACAGTTCTGGCCACAATAACCTTGTTTCCAACTTTCCAACTAGTCTTCTAACTTCTCTGTTTTGGACACAGCAGTGAATCCATTCATTGACATGTGACAGTGAAGTTTTGCTGTGAAATACAACGATCCTCTTAAAATCAATCAATCAATCAACTTTATTTATATAGCACATTTAAATAACCACAGGGGAAGCCAAAGTGCTTTACATCAGGCTAGGACATAAAATGACCAGTTCTGCTGCTGCTCCCTCCATGTTTCTGTCCTTTATGGAAAACCGTAAACTCGTCACGTTGCATGAGACTCACATGGACAGTAAAGCAAGGCAAGGCAACTTTATTTGTATAGCTTGTTATAACACATTATTACACGGCTCTATTGAATGCTGCTCTCTGATTGGTCCAGCGCTGCGTTCTGCGGTCTGTTATTTCTGTATAACGGACCGTCGTCATGTATAACAGACCGTTGCTAGGGAAGCCGCTCTGATCAGCGCAGCACAGAAAAGAGAAACTATGTAGGATATTTACCTTGTGTTTCATTTTTACCGTCATTAAACAGCTTCGGACTAATAGTGATGTTAGATAAATGACTGGTAACTTGTTACAAGGAGAGTGGAGGCTCCTCCACATCGTGGCTGGAAACCAGACCTGCTGATCAGAGCCTCTGACCCGGTGTCACAGCTCTCCTCCTCTCATCTCGGTGCAGCTGGCACCGCGGCTCCGCGACACAAACGCACCCCGTAAACAGTAAAGTTAATCTCTTGTTTATGACAGATACGACTACACACAATACACACATCTTAACATGTGTATGTAATCCATCGATCCACTGATTGATTATCAAAGGCTTCAAATGCACGAACGGGAGGAGACTCGGCAAAACAGCGGAAGTGACCGGTCTTGCAGATTCGCTAAATGCAATTTTAAATCGATGAAAGTCGTATTTTGATCAACATTATGTTTCAAATTAATTATTTCACTCGTAAACCGTGTAATAAGCGGGATAATGTATAGTTGGTCGGTTGTTATGGAGAAATAAACCCCTTCATGTTGTATGGAACCCCTCCGCTTCGCGTCGGGGTTCCATACAACCTGTCGGGGTTTATTTCTCCATAACAACCTCCGAACTATACATTATCCCTTACATAGGGCACTAACAAAGTCCAAACCAACCTTCCATCAAAGGCAGTCATTTAAACGACTGTCGTTGGCACTTGGAGCACAAAAGGGAACCAGTGACATCATCACCCTTGTGAACGCCCACACAAGAGGTTAAATAGTGAGTCTCCACACCAGATAGTTGGACCAGTCCCAGCCTGGTCAGATGCTACATGAACTGATGAAGCCTCTTGGATGAGAGGTGAAACGTCTTCCTAGACAAATAACTAAGTCCAGTTGCTTTCCATTTAAAGGGATAGTTCAACATTTTTGAAAATTGGCCCATCGCCATGATCCCCCTAGTAATAGCAGTAGGTTCGTTACCTTTAATTGTTGGTCCAAGCTGCTTTTAGATCGGGGGAGAAGAATACCGAGCGGCGCAGCTACACTACGGAGGCTAATGGAATTTCTTGGTTTCCCTCATCAAACTCAGCAAATACACAACCAAAAAACTCAAAAACGCTGTGGTGGACAAGTTGTGACCTGCACATTCACCACGCTATGAGATAATAGCGGAAAGTTAAGAGAAGTGAAGCAAATACTCGGAACTACTTTCTTCAGTGAACCACTGGTCGGAGGGACACAGTGTGCGCACCTCAGCCAGTGCCGTAGTATACGGACGTATCTGCAGTAAACAGGCGCTTTTGAAATCACTCCGCCGAGCAGCCGTCTAGAGTGTAAAGTCCGACTTTGCCTCTAAAACAACTCCATCTCGCAACTTTCCGCTATTATCTCATAGCGTGGTGAATGTGCAGGTCACAACTTGTCCACCACAGCGTTTTTGAGTTTTTTGGTTGTGTATTTGCTGAGTTTGATGAGCAAAACCAAGAAATTCCATTAGCCTCCGTAGTGTAGCTGCGCCGCTCGGTATTCTTCTCCCCCGATCTAAAAGCAGCTTGGACCAACAATTAAAGGTAACGAACCTACTGCTATTACTAGGGGGATCATGGCGATGGGCCAATTTTCAAAAATGTTGAACTATCCCTTTAATACTATGACCTGGACAAATGAGAATATGCACCGGCTTTTGGTGTGAACGCAGCAGTCAGATGTTCTTCATTCTGCTGAGTGAAGCTGCTGCTACAGGAGCTACGTGAGTGAAGCTGCGTGAAGCTGCGTGTCTCTGACAGACGGACTGAGACCAAACATCCTGATTAAAGTCTCATTAACTCATGTTGTTGACCAGACAGAGACAGAGGTGAATCTCAGCAGCTGTCGCTCACACACACACACAACAGGAAGTGACATCAGTGTGTGTGTGTGTGTGTGTGTGTGTGTGTGTGTGTGTGATTTGTGACGCAGCTTCACATGTTTCCTTCAACACAAAGAGACGAGTGTGTGTGTGTGTGTCAGTGTGTGTCTGTGTGTGTGTGTGTGATCTGTGCTGCCGCTGGTTTTCATGCTGATTAGTGATAATGATCTGATTAGCACCATGTGAGCTCATTAAAGGGATAGTTCACCCAAAATTCAAATTGCACTCATTATCTACTCACCCTCATGTCGTGTGAGTAGATAAGTCATAGAGTGCAATTTGAATTTTGGGTGAACTATCCCTTTAAGGCTGCTGCTGCTGCTGCAGGGAAACAGTCGTGAAGCAGCAGCACCGAGGGATTAAACCTGACGAGTCCAGACGCTGCAACCAGGTTAAACAAACAGGAACAGCAGGTGTGTCCGTCGCCATGGAGACCATGGAGCTACATTTAATAAATTTTATTTTATTTTTTTATTTAGAAAGCGCCTTTCACGCCACTCAAGGACACTTTACAGCAGTTAAAATCATCAGAAAACACAGAATAGATCATCAATAAACAATACCAAAACAAAACACACAGCACGGAATAAACAACATTAAAAAGCACAGAATAAACAACAATAAATACATCAGTAACAATGAATAATGAAAAGATCAAATAAATAAAACTGTGCAGAATAAAAGGGAAGTGTTAGGGTGAGGGGTGGTGGGGTGGATAGGCAATTTGAAACAGGTGGGTTTTGATTTTTGTTTTGAAAAGAGGGAGAGAGTCAATTTGTGTCTTTATTTATTCAATCCCAAAACATTTCACTTCAATGAAAAACTAAAAAAAACATTTAAATCAAAGAAAAAAAGATGATTTGAATGTAAAAAAAAAAATATTGAGACCCAAAAATTGCATTCGAGCACTTTTTTTTTTCCTTTGATTGAAAAAGTTTTTCTTTGATTTAGTTGAGTTAGATATTAGTTGATTGAAAATACTTTTTTGGATTAAAGTCATTTTTTTTGTATCTGGGCCATATTATGGGTAGGATATTTGCATCTTTATTATTCAATGCAAAAACCTTTTCAATCAAAGAAAAAAAGGGTTCAAACACAATTTAAAAAAAAAAATTGAAGTGAAGTTTGTTTTGATTGAAAATATCTTTTTGGGTTAAATCAACTTTTTTTTGATTGAATATTAAAGACAGAAATGTAACTCCATAGTTGCTCAGCTCGCTCATGTTCATCTCTTCAGCTTGGCAACAGCAGCTGTCAGACAGGAAGTGGGAGGAGCCAGAGGCGCTTTGGATGCAGCTGGAATCCACTGAGAACAACCCGTTCTTTCACAGATAAAGGAGAATTCCGGTCATTTTTGACCCCTGAATCGTTGTCCTGATGGTCGCCCAGTGTTGGTTGGAGCAAAAAATGCGACTAAAATTGCTGCAGGCAAATCAGAGTTACCATGGCTACCCGGCGCTAGCGATAGCCACAGCGCTAACCCATGGGGCAATTCTTTCAACCACAACAAACAGTCAGAAAACAATCAGATATCTGTGGTACATGACTGGAATCCTTAGAGACACCACTGAACTCATATAGTGGAGAGTAGAAACAGTAGAAACTTTGTGTTTCTGCATGTAGCCACTCAGGTTACACCCCGCCTTTCCGAAGCCCCGCCTTTCCGACAATAGACTTCCATTCATCGTAATAGCGGGGTTTTCTATTTTTTCTGAAGACCCCGCTATTCCGAAAAGGCCAGTGGGGGAAACCCCCAGTGCGCAGTGCGCATTGATCCTTTTTTCCTTTTTGGGGTCAAACGGATCATGTGCATAATTAACTGCAAAACAAACAAATACTTTATATTAATGACATAATGTTCATTATGCTTCTAGCCTGTCTAGCCTCTACCTGGTCTTTTTACTAAACTTAACCAACTCCTTTCTTCATTGCCTGAACCCAACCAAAGCACCTCCCTCAGTCAGCTGTCAGCACGAGCGGCGGCTGCAGCAGCCTCGCGCCCTGTGAGCTCAAGCCGGGTTCAGCCGCGCTCGAGCGGAGCGAGGGGGGGAGGAAAAAAGTGTATTTCTATAGGACGAATCGCCTTGTTGTTTACAACTACTTCCGGGTAGAAAACCAGCATTCGAACAATAGTGACGAGTTTCGCTATATCTACTTTTTCACGTCACTATATCGCCGTTTAGACTAATCTGATGTTTGTAAAGTTTATAAAACCAATGATTGGACAAACATTACTATTTCTGTGTGCACATTTTTGTAATTAGTCATGGTTATCATAGATTAGCCGGGCTAACGGTTAGCTACCTGTTTAACTTTAATAACTCAGTGACTCAATAAACGCTCCATGAACAAATATTTTCTCCAGCGGATATCTGAGTTCCAACATGACAGAGCCATAGACTGTAAAAAGAATGGACGTAGCGTCCGTGACGTCACCCATTGGTTTGGAGGAGTCTGTTTTGTGCCGCTACTACGGGGGTTTGAGCCGCGCCATGTTGGATTCTACTTGCCATATTTGGAGCGGTGCGGCCGTTGGCCGGCCGAGAGCCCGCCCACTGGCCTTGTAGCAGCGGTCGCCGGACCTGTCACTCAACGGTTCTGCGCCCTGATTGGCCAGAACTTTAACCCTAATAATAGTAAAACGGTAGAGTTTAAAAAAAATTCACCCCCCTCAGAGTGTGTGCGGGGGTAGAAAATATCGATTGAGACCAAAAAAATAAAATGTACCAGGCTGTAAATATGTTTTTTTAAGCTGTAAAATCGGCTATTTTAACATGGGGCTTGATTGGAGTTGCTCCCTTCTGGAGCCAGCCCCCAGCGACAGCCGGGGGATTGCAGCTTTTTGAACGCGGAAGTGAGCTTCACTTCTCAGACCGACAACTGCCCCCTTGGACTGAGCTAACTGGAGTAGTTTCATGTCGTGTCCCACAACGGGAGGGTTTTAACAGCTGACGTCCTGCTGTTAGCTTAGCTGCCGTTAGCTTAGCTACCGTTAGCTTAGCTACCGTTAGCTGTCCCTGTCAGCTGAGCCACTGATGCTTTCTAGACACTGTGATTCCCCCAAACTGAATAAATACAACACATAGCAACACAAAACACACACACAGAAATAGTAATGTTTCTTCAATCATTTCAGATTTGTCTAAACGGTGATAGGGCGTGAAAAATATGATATATAGCTAAACTCTCGTTCGTTACTATTGATCTCATTCAACTGACGCTCTGGTTTTCTACCCGGAAGTAGAATATAAACAACAAGGCGATTCGTTCTATTACTGTGTGGGAGATCTCCAACAACGAAGTCGGGGAGAAAGCAAGTGGGACAGATCTGCCCCGTCCCTGAGCAGCGCGTTTCACAGACAAGCCGCGACACAGAGTGTAAACAACGTCACGCGGTTCAGCACCTTGGACATCGGACAGCTGCGGGGGGGGGAGGGTGTCGGAACAGCGGGGTGTCGAAGTGGAGGTGTGTCGGAATGGAGGGTTGTTCCCAGCCACTCACCTCAGATAGCCCAACTCTGAAACATCCCAGAAAGACATTACTATCCCATCACAGAGAGAAACTAACACTTTGTCCTTGTTGTGATGACTTCTTTACTAAAATAACCGGTGGAGCAGTGCCCGTTTTATTGTAGTAAAGAAATCATCACAACAAGGACAAAGTGTTAGTTTCTCTCTGTGATGGGATAGTAATGTCTTTCTGGGATGTTTCAGAGTTAAAAACACAAAGTTTCTACTGTTTCTACTCTACACTAGATGAGTTCAGTGGTGTCTCTAAGGATTCCAGTCATGGACCAGAGATATCTGATTGTTTTCTGACTGTTTGTTGTGGTTGAAACAATTGCCCCCATGGGTTAGCGTTGTGGCTATCGCTAGCGCCGGGTAGCCATGGTGTAACACTGGGTGACCATCAGGACGATTTAGGGGTCAAAAATGACCGGAATTCTCCTTTAAGCAGTCTGCAGCCAGGTGGTTGGTTTAGAGGTTTCTACACCTGCAGCCATGGAAGTGACTGGAGCACCTGGATGCACTGATGTGGATGAGTGAGCAAACACAGTGAATATATAATAATATAATGATTATAATATAATAACAGAGCAGCATCATCACACTGAACCATGTTTATATGAGATCAATAATCAGAGTTTGATCTTTAGTCTTTAATCAATCAACTTAAAAACCTGCTTCAGTCTGACAGAGTGAAGCAACTGAACCAACTGAACCATCAGAGTTTCTAACGCTGCTCTGAAGTTATTGATCAGCTCCTCACTTCCTGTCTCAGTGTGTAGCTACTGATGGTCCGTGTGTGTGTGTGTGTGTGTGTGTGTGTGTGTGTTCAACCTGCAGAAACTGAATGTTCAGCTTCACCTTCTGCACCGATCGATCAGTGATCAGTGATCAGTGATAGATAGTATTGATCACTGTTTCCAAACATCTGCACAGTAGCTAAATACAGTGTTGTGAAAACACCAAGAGAGAGAGACGACCTGCTGTTTGTTATTCAGTGTGTGTGTGTGTGTGTGTGTGTGTGTGTGTGTTTTAGTGTGTGTGTGTGTGTGTGTGTGTGTGTGTGTTTTAGTGTGTGTTTCTGTGTGTGTGTGTGTGTGTGTGTGTGTGTGTGTGTGTGTGTGTGTGTGTGTGTGTGTGTGTGTGTAGCGTCTGTCAGTGATTACACTCAGATTAGCAGCTCTGTCACATATGGAGATTAACACGACACTGATCTGATCCACAGCTGCTGCCTCATGTCTGACACACACACCTGGAACACACACACACACACACACACCTGGAACTAGGGTTGCCAACCGTCCCGGATTGTGCCAACGTCCCGCACTCCAATCACAGCCCTCCCTTTACACGCGTGGCGTGGTGTGCAAGCCAGTTTGTTGGTGCATGCAGAAGCGCCAACTCCTCAAAAAAAAAAAAAAAGATGAGCGGATATGTGCTCTGTATGTGCGGCTCTGCGACGCGCTCATACAGAGAGAGCAGACGTCGGAGCAGCATTGCCTCTGCTCACAAATTGCCGAAGCGAGTGCAGCTGCAGGGACGGACTGGACACCTGTGTGTTCTGGAGAAGAACGGCCGGTAGCCCAGGACGGCCGGCGGCTAATTTGTAGTCACTGTTTTCTTTTTTTTCTAAATACCCTAGAGCCTGTTTATCTGTGATCAGGGCCGGCCCAAGCCTCTATTAATGTCAGGCTACTGATTTTTGATCATTTACACACCTAGCTACTACAAACTAATTAAAAATGTTCTAATCTGTCGTTACGGATCATCATCCTAGCCTGGATTTTTTTTAGCCATCTATGGTTTTTAATCTGAAATTATGTCAAATTCAGCCAAGTGCAGCCTGGGGTTGATTTACACTTAATATTCGAAGTGATAGGCCTAGCACAAGATATCATATGGGCCTACTAAAAGTAACAAAATAAACCAATAGCCAATGCACACACACACACACACACACACACACACACACACACTGAGAGACACACACGCACACACACACACACACACACCTGGAACACACACACACACACACATATTCAATGTTTGGGGTGAGACCGAGCTCAGTGTGTGTGTGTGTCTAGCTAACGTAGCTAACTGTTAGCTCGTAGGCTAGCTACGTACCGATGTTCCCTGCTGTTGCCGTCCATGGACTCTCTCTCAGGGCCGTAACCAAGGTGATGAAACCAGTGAGGTAGCCTACAAACTGTGCGAGCAAAAACTATTTGAGCACTTATTTATGAATAAAAAGTAAAATAAATAGTGTTTTAAACTGTGCAATTAGGCTACACAAATACACAATCACATAATGTTGTTACTGTTGGCTGTTGGCTGCTGCTTTAAGATTATTTTGTGTCAATCAAATTCAAGTAGCCTAAAAGCTGGCTATAGGAAATATAGCTACTCAACAAACATATTAAAGGGACAACAAGGAGTTTTGGAAAAGCAAAGCGTTTTCACACTACATTTACATTTACAACATATAGTGTAAGAATATAAGAATATAATATATAATATAATATAATAAGAATATAAAGAATAAGAATATAAAGAACAAACTATTTTATTATGTATAGTTTGTTCCTATTCTATATGTTGTTATCGTCACTGTGTGTCTGTGTAATGCTGCTGCTGCACTGTAATTTCCCAGCTTGGGATCAATAAAGTCTATCTATCTATCTATCTATCTATCTATCTATCTATCTATCTATCTATCTATCTATCTATCTATCTATCTATCTATCTATCTATCTATCTATCTATCTATCTATCTATCATTCTATCTATCATTCTATCTATCTATCTATCTATCTATCTATCTATCTATCTATCTATCTATCTATCTATCTATCTATCTATCTATCTATCTATCTATCTATCTTATGAGCCTCCGCGCGCACCGTGAAATTCAAACCATATATTTATCTAAAATGGACCATTAACAAGTGGTAACGTAGATTCATCCACATTAATATGAGACTTTTTTTTATAACCAAATAGAAACTCCTCGTTGTCCCTTTAACACTTTTTTACTCCTATTTTTCATGATCTGAACTCAAAGATCTAAAACAAAACAAAATCCTATATTTTTATAAAAAATCCCAGGAAATAGTAACCGAGGTATTTACCTCAGGTACCTTATAGCTAGTTACGGCCATGTTCTCTCCATCTATCTGGCCTGTCTAGCCTCTATCTGGTCTGTTTACTAAACTTAGCCAACTCCTCTCTTCATTGTCTAAACCCAACCAATGGGACAATTACACTTCTCACTCAAAAATAGGCAAAAATCTGCAAAGTCACTCACAATGTCACGCTTTGAGTGTGTGACAGTCTGACCCGTTCTCACACCACCACCGTCACACTTGACATTTCTCACGCTTATATTTCCCCATTCAATAACCTACTACTCTATATTTATTTATTTCATAATTTTGAGTTCTTCGAGTAGTGGTGCCTTCATGGGGTTAGAGTTAGCTCGCTTTTCTCAGACGTTTGATTGACAGATGAAGGATCCAATATCAGTGGCTGATGAATTGTGAGCAACGTGACGCAGAATTTGTGCGCCTCATTATGTAATGTGGGGAAAAGAAGCTCACTTTCACCCCATAAAATAGAATTTAGCCCAAAGTTTGGGCTCCATCGTCTGATAGATGAGTTATTACACTGATGTTAAGACCCACAGTGGAATCACAATCAATTTTATTTCTGCTTATTACTCTTACTTAAAGCAGAAGTAAGCGATCCGGTGGTTTTGGCTAATGCTGCGTTCCAGGCAGGCTTTTGAAACCGTAAATTACAGCTTCAAGTCACAACTTACGACTTTGTAGCGTTCCAGGCAACCCACTCGTGTTTCTCCGACCTGTTTTACCTGTGAAAGTCACTATAACGGCCACTCGTAACTTCTGACCCGTGAACTCGTACCAGATCGAACTGGTACGACTTCACAGGTCGGAAAAACACGAGTTACGAGTTTCCTTGAACGCACCATAACGTCTTGTCAGCAGATGGAGTTAGCAGCCCCCGCCCTCGTCATGGATCTATTGGTCCTCGTCCCTACGTCACCACATTCAGGCGCATCCCTTGGCTGCACACACAGAGAGGACTGCCCCTTTATGCCGTTCTCTCTCCTCATTGGATAAAGGTTGTAGGATACAAGGAAAGTTTTCTCCTGGGCTCAGAGCAGAGCAGAGTGACTGACAGACCCGTGTTTCAGACCAAACACTCTATAGAAGTGATTGCTGTCGGAAGATACAACTATTTAAGACTTAGATTAACACAAAAATATCACTCACTTCTGCTTTAAACACATTTCCAAGAGAAATATTAGTACTTTTACTGGAGTTAATTAGTAGGAAGGCTGAAAAGTACTGGTTACTTTCAGGTCTTTTTCTAAACTCCTATTGGACACAAGCTGTGTTTGTCAGAGAAGGAAACCCTAACCCCTAAAAGCAGCACATCAGTGCAGCTGCTTTCAAAGAGTTCATTCTCACTAACAAGAGTTAAAAGCTCCTTACATTCATTTACTAACTATTAGAGTCATTCACTGATGTGGAGAATAAGACATTTACTCTGACTCTGACTTTGACTTACAGTACATTTAAAGGGATAGTTCAACATTTTTACTTGTAACGGAGTACATTTTGACCAGTAGTATTTGTACTCTTACTGAAGTACTGGGGTGGAGTACTCTGTCCATCTCTGCATTACACACATTACACACTACACACTACACACTACACACAGGACTGTTTCAGTAGAGCTGCTGATGAATGGATGATCTGACCCTGTGAATGAGAGCTGAACAGGGGTGTGTGTGTGTGTGTGTGTGTGTGTGTGTGTGTGTGTGTGTGTGTGTGTGTGTGCGTGTGTGTCTCTCAGTGTGTGTGTCAGTGTGTGTGTGATTGTGTGTGTGAGGGTGGGGGGTCAGGGGGCGTGGCCTTCAGGCAGCTGCCAACATTATTATGTAAACTCTAGTTTTTGTTTGTCTTTGTGTAGGTGTGTGTGTGTGTGTGTGTGTGTGTAGCAGTGTGTGTGTGTGTGTGTGTGTAGGTGTGTGTGTGTGTGTGTGTGTATAGATGTGTGTGTGTGTGTAGCAGTGAGGGGCCTTTGACAGCTCCAACCGGGGGGTGAGGGGGGGTTCAGAGTCCATTAGACTATGAATGAGGCTGATGAGGTCGACACACTGACTGGGCACAACACAACAGCTCTCTGTCCTCACACACACACACACACACACACACACACACACACACACACACACACACACACACACACACACACACACACACACACACACACACACGCTGAGGTCACAGTCGACCGTTGAGTCCTTCAGACTTTTATTCTGAAATAAAGTGTTTTGGGAAGTTTACACATTAAAACATCTCGTGGTTATTCTGTATTAGATGTTTTGGGGGCGTGGCCTATAGATAGATAGATACACGTAGACGTCAGGCACGTCAACACGGCCGCCATCTTGGGCAGGGGTTTCTTTTTTTTTTTTTTAAGTATATATTTTTTGGCTTTTCATGCCTTTATTCGATAGGACAGTTGAGAGTGTGACAGGAAATGGGAGGCAGAGACGGGGGGAATGACACGCAGGACAGGGCCGTCCGACGCGGGACCCGAACCGGGGCCGCCTGCAGGGAGGACTATAGCCTCAACACATGGGGCGGGCGCTCCACCAACCGAGCCAAACACCGCCCCAGGGGTTTCTGACCATAGACATACAGTCGTCCTCAAAATGATTCATACCCCTGGCAAATACAGGGAATTTCTTAATTTTGTCAGTCACAGATTAGTATTTCAACTCAGATTTGATATGAATAGGACACGAGGGAAAGTCTGCAGCCATGACCAGTTTATTTAAGTAAAGTTACATTGTTAAAGGTGTTTATTTGGACGTTGAACAAAAATGACCATGTCCAAAATCATTCATACCCCAGTGATACCAAGACAAAAGGCCTATGGGATGTTGGAACAAACCATTCTCTTTAAGGGTCTAAAGTGTTTACAATTATTTTCAATGTTTCTGGGAGTTTTTTGACCAGTTTTCTGACCATAAAAGTGACATTTCAGTCATTTTCATGTCAACACAAGACTTGCTATAGCAAAGACCAGAGAGCTCAGTGAGGACACATTGGAAATGCAAAAAAAAAAGGAAGGAAACGATACAAGAAACTGCATTTTCATTTCATTTACTTATTTCCCTGCCCTAAGTCATGTTTATGGATACACAGTTGAACATATTGTCATTTTTCCCTCGGCATTTTCCCCTCACTTTGCTGAATATCTGTTGATTCATGTCATAAACACGAACATTAAAAATATCTGGTGTTTATTAAAAATAGCCTACATGTTGTTCATTCAAATCAGTTGTTGTTCATTGTAGAACAATAGGATATTAATACGGTGATTTATATACAGATATTGATCGCGCAGTGTGACCACAATCACTACGCACGGTGGCGTGAGGGACATTTGAAACAGCTGTATCAATCGTCCCTGCAGCGACTACTGACACTTTAACCTGTTTTGCCTCTAAAATTCAAAACTATGACATTTCATAGTTTAGGACCTGTTTATGTACGAATTCATCTGTTGTTAGGTCATATTATTATTGCATGAAACACACAATACAACTTTTGATCACAAAAAAACTACCGCACCTAACATTTTACTTTCCGTAGTCAAAAACCGGTTTGCGCTAATAACTTTTGAATGGCATGACGTAATTTCACGAGCTTTCCCAGGATTGGTCGGTGTTGAGTGCTGAACATAGTGACAAAATCTGACGGCTCAAGCTTGTGTGGTTTTCGAGGAAATCGCTGTGTATCAATCGTCCCGTGTATCAATCGACCCGGCTCTCCCCTACTATTTCCACGATTTTGATATTTAGTGTGATTCTGGTACTTTAACTCCCTACGACATCGTGGTGAATAAATATTTTAAGAAAACAAAACAGAAAGTACTTATTTTTATGTTTTTGTGGCAAGTAAAGCGTTTCATTTCCAGCTGAGCTGCAGCAGCAGCAGCGCTAGAGGAGAGGACGTCCTTTGTTATTGTAGAGGAAACATTCAAGGACCCTCGGAAAGCAGAGAATCACACAATTCAGATGCTTTTTTACTGCTTGTCTTTATCATAAACGGTTCAGAAGTTATAATACTGTATGTTGTTGAAGTTCTGTAAAACTTGTGCAAGTGCCGATGATAAGTTCGATTTAGCGCCGATGCTACGTTCTGTTTAGCATTGATGCTACGTTCGGATTAGCATCGATGCTATGCTAGGTTTGTGATTACACACACCCTATACGGTCCCTTCTTGTCATAGATGCACCATTCAAGGACCCTCGGAAAGCAGAAAATATCACGATTCAGATGTTTTTTTTTACAGCTCGTCTCTATCATAAACGGTTCAGAAGTTGTTTAATGTTTAGTAAAACACTCGTCTTTAGAGGGTTAAAACAGCAACGTTCTAGTTGAAGCCATTTTTCTCACTTTTCAGTTTTTTGGTCATAATAGATTAAAATGCCCATAACTTTTGATCTGAGAGGGACAGACTATCTCAGATATTCAAACAGTTATGAATAGCTGAAAAGTTTTAATTTATGGAAATATCAAAAAATGAAAATGTCAAAATCCCACCATGTGAAGGGTTTTCCCAGGCCACCACACATATATGTGGCCTTTGGTGTTGTTGTTATGGTTTTGGGGGCGTGGCCTATGAAGTTGTGGTACTTCCTGATCTGAGATTCTTGTTCTGCATCATCAGCTGTTCCCACGGTTACTGTCGTGTCACATATAGCGGCTCCTGTTGCCTAGCAACCTCAACAACACATCACTGTCATCTCTCTCTCTCTTCGTCCCTCAGGGTCGAGTTCTGTCTGTTACAGAACTCACCAGATGACTCATCAGGTTCATCATCATCACCTTCCTCCTCCTCCTTCTTCTCCTCCTCCTCCTCTTCTTTCTCCTCCTCTTCCTCTTCCTCTTTCTCCCCCTCTTTCTCTTCCTCCTCCTTCTCCTCCTCTTCCTCTTTCTCTTCCTCCTCCTTCTCTTCTTTCTCCTCTTCCTCTTTCTCTTCCTCCTCTCCTCTTCTTCCTCCTCCTCCTCCTCCTCCTCCACCACCTCTTCCTCCTCTTCTTCTTCCTCCTCCTCCTCCTCTTCCTCCTCTTCTTTCTCCTCCATCTCTTCCTTCTTCTCCTCCTCTCCCTCCTCCTCCTCCTTCTCCTCCTCCTCTCCTCTTCTTCTTCTTCCTCCTCTTCTTTCTCTTCTTCTTCCTCCTCCTCTCCTCCTCCTCCTCTTCCTTCTTCCCTCTTCCTCTTCCTCTTCCTCCTCTTCCTCCTCCTCCTCTTCTTCCTCCCCCTCCTCTTCCTCCTCCTCCTCCCACCCCAAAATGTCCCTGTGCCTGGCCTTTCATCTCAGTTACCATGGCAACAGCCGAGCACCAATGAGCTGAATGAATGGATGTGGGTCTGGTGTTGCCACGGAGACGACGGCTCACAGAGTGTTTATACAGGACCTGACCTTTGACCTCCTGGTTCAGAGGTGTGAACAGGAAGTAGCCCCCCCCCCCCCTCCTCCTCCTCCTCCTCCTCCTCCTCCTTCTTACCCACAATGCTTCACTCCTCCTCCTCCTCCTTCTTACCCACAATGCTTCACTCCTCCGTCTGTGGGCGAGCGTCAATCACCTCATTTAGAGAGAGAGAATGAATTTATTGTCCAGTGACCTCACACACAGAGAGCTGTGACCTCACTGGAGACACACACACACACACACACACACACACACACACACACACACACACACACACACACACACACACACACACACACACACACACACACACACACACACACGGTGATGACTACATTACCCATGATCCTCAGCCGCCAGACTGACTGGAAAACAGATCATAATTAAACTGATCAATAAAAACCAATCAATGAAATAATAACAACTAGATAAAGTAGCATTTCCTGATGGAAATGCGCGTGAATGCTGAAAGCAGCTGAACGCTGTTGCAGAATTAGCAAATGGACCGTTTATTGAGTCACTGAGTTATTAAAGTTAAACAGGTAGCTAACCGTTAGCCGGCTAATCTATGATAACCATGACTAATTACAAAAATGTGCACACAGAAATAGTAATGTTTGTCCAATCATTGGTTTTATAAACTTTACAAACATCAGATTAGTCTAAACGGTGATATAGTGATATGAAAAAACTAGATAAAGTAGCATTTCCTGATGGAAATGCGTGTGAATGCTGAAAGCAGCTGAACGCTGTTGCAGAATTAGCAAATAGTGCAAGCAGTGATCACCATACAAATGTTTGACCGAGGTAGGAATCGAACCCACAACCTCATGGTCAGTAGACTTTCCCTCTGCCTCTAGGCCACAGTGTACACACAGTTACAGAGACTGTTGTCTGTTGATGAGCTGCACTCTGTCTCACGCTGAAGTTAACGAGCCCAAAGCTGCACCTGTTGGAAACACACTGTGTCAACACCAAGAAAGCTTGAGAGTCAAGCTTGAATGACTTACAATGAAAAGTTCTGTGAATTTCAGGCTGAGAGCAGCAGTTTCAACATGAAGCAAGTTATCAGAAGTCAACAGAGGACGACTGGGAAAATAATTCATTATAATTGTTGTTGAGGCAAGATTTGAACCAGCAACCTTCAGGTCTTCAGCCCAGTTATCTAACCAACCACTTCACCATAGTTACAGTCAATGAGAGAAGGGTAAAAGAAATCACTGTATATCCCCAAATTAGCTGAATAAATTGACAAAGACATGCAGAATGACATGCAAGAAAGGAATTGAACCCACAACTTCATGAGTGGTAACCTAACACACTAACCACATGGCCACCGAGGACCTGAGTTACAATCAGCTTTATACTATGAGGTATCAAAGACTGACCAGTGACAGCTGAATAGTTGGAATCAGTCAAGTAAAGTCAAGCAATGATGTGAAATGACTGAGGCAGGAATCGAACCCATGACCTCATGATCATTAAACCTTTACTCTGCCGCTTCGCCACAGAGAGCACACTGTTTCCTAGACTGTTATTCATTGTAATGTGATGATGTGGTACAAATAATCAATGAGATAACGAACACCTGTAACCAATTGAAGGCGGGGGGGAGGGGAGGTGAATTCTGCCAGTGAAGTCCCATAGTGGCAGCGCAGGACAAGAAATGATGGATACAAATCATTCAAGAGCTTTAAGCCTGTGCATATTCAAGAGCTTTGCTTTTCTCTGCTGCATTCTTGGTTTTCAAAGTTCCAGTGCAAATCAATCCTCATTCATTCAATTCAATTCAATTCCTTCCTTGGACATGTTTCTTGCATGTCATTCCGCATGTCTTTGTCAATTTATTCTGCTAATTCGGGGATATACAGGGATTTATTTTACCCTTCTCTCATTGACTGTAACTATGGTGAAGTGGTTAGATCACTGGGCTGAAGACCTGAAGGTTGCTGGTTCAAATCTTGCCTCAACAACAATTATAGTGAATTATTTTCCCAGTCGTCCTCTGTTGACTTCTGATAACTTGCTTCATGTTGAAACTGCTGCTCTCAGCCTGAAATTCACAGAAATGTTCATTGTAAGTCATTTAAGCTTGACTCTCAAGCTTTCTTGGTGTTGACACAGTGTGTTTCCAACAGGTGCAGCTTTGGGCTCGTTAACTTCAGAGTGAGACAGAGTGCAGCTCATCAACAGACAACAGTCTCTGCAACTGTGTGTACACTGTGGCCTAGAGGCAGAGTGAAAGTCTACTGACCATGAGGTTGTGGGTTCGATTCCTACCTCGGTCAAACATTTGTATGGTGATGATTGCTTGCACTATTTGCTAATTCTGCAACAGCGTTCAGCTGCTTTCAGCATTCACTTTATCTAGTTTTTCATATCACTATATCACCGTTTAGACTAATCTGATGTTTGTAAAGTCTATAAAACCAATGATTGGACAAACATTACTATTAGTGTGCACATTTTTGTAATTAGTCATGGTTATCATAGATTAGCCGGGCTAACGGTTAGCTACCTGTTTAACTTTAATAACTCAGTGACTCAATAAACGCTCCATGAACAAATATTTTCTCCAGCGGATATCTGAGTTCCAACATGACTGAGCTAACTGGAGTAGTTTCATGTCGTGTCCCACAACGGGAGGGTTTTAACAGCTGACGTCCTGCTGTTAGCTTAGCTACTGTTAGCTTAGCTACTGTTAGCTTAGGTACTGCTGTTGGCTTAGCTACCGTTAGCTTAGCTACCGTTAGCTTAGCTGCTGTTAGCTGTCCCTGTCAGCTGACGAGCCTCTCTCTCTCTCTCTCTCCTCCTCAGGTGTCCTGGTCGTTCCGGGTGTCGGTCAACGAGGACGGTCGTATCGCGGCGTTCCTGGAGCGCTCCGACCTGCGAGCGGACGCGGCGGCCTACGCGGTCCAGGTGTCGGGGGAACCGGGTCTGAGTCCGGTGCCGGTGCCGGTCCGGTTCGTGAACGTGAGCGAGCCGCTGCTGTTCAACACGTCGCTGCACGGCCGCTGCTACAGCGTCAGCCTGCTGCTGCTGTTGCCGGGAGCAACGGGGCAGAGCCACAGCTGGTCCCGACCCGTCAGCACGCTGCCCGTGCTCACCAGTGAGTCACACGTCACCATGACAACCGCTTCAATCCGCCTCACACACGTCACCATGACAACCGCTTCAATCTGCCGAACACACGTCACCATGACAACCGCTTCAATCCGCCTCCGATTACCAATTTCTTCCAGAATTTTTTAACTTTTTTTGGAGAAATTTTTTTTCTAGAATTAAAAAAAACACTTTTTGATTATAATTTTTTTCTTAATGTCTTTTTGAGACATTTTACCAATTTCTTCTAGAATTAAAAAAAAAAAAAAAATTGTGGTAAAATGTTTGAGAAATTTTACCACTTTTTTTCTAGAATTAAATTTTTTTTTTTTTTTTGAGAAACCTTTACCACTTTTTGATCACAATTTTTTCTAATCTTTTTTTGAGAAATTTTACCAATTTCTTGTAGAATTTTTTTTAAAACTTTTATTTTGAGAAATTTTACCACTTGTTTTCTAGAATTTTTAAACTTTTTTTTGAGAGACCTTTACCACTTTTTGATTATCATTTTTTTTCTTAATGTCTTTTTGAGACATTTTACCAATTTCTTCTAGAATTTTTTTTTTTTTTTTACTTTTTTTTGAGAAATGTTACCACTTTTTTCTAGAATTAAAAAATCTTTTTTTGAGAGACATTTATTTTTCAAATTCTTTTTGAGACATTTTACCAATTTCTTCTAGAATTTAAAAAAAACTTTTTTTTGAGGAATTTTTAAACTTTTTCTTTTTTTTTGAGAAATCTTTACCAGTTTTTGATCATTATTTTTTCTAATCTTTTTTTGAGAAATTTTACCAATTTCTTCTAGAATTTTTATTAAAACTTTTTTTGGAGAAATGTTACCACTTTCTTTCTAGAATTTTTTTTTTTTTTTTTTGAGAGACCTTTACCACTTTTTGATTATATTTTTTTAAATCTCTTTTTGAGAAATTTTACCAATTTCTTCTAGAATTTTTTTAAAACTTTTTTTTTTTGAGGAATTTTTACCACTTTTTTCTAGATTTTTTTCCCCCCAGAAATTTCTTACAATATTTCCAAAAAATTCACACCATTGGCCCTAATTTGAGCGTACACACTGACTAAAAAAGTAACGTTCTTCAGTCTCAGAACAAATATTTGTGTTTTTCTGGTGTTACATACACATGACACGTTTTTCAGCTGTACTCAGATGTGACCAGTGTGTGTGTGTGTGTGTGTGTTTGTGTGTGTGTGTGTGTGTGTGTGTGTGTGTGTGTGTGTCCTCAGAGCCCCTCCCCGTGCGCAGCGTCCAGATCTCCGACTACAGAGACTCACCGGAGACCGGCGTGGTGTTCGAGATCGAGCCTCCGGCGGGAAACGTCTTCAGCAGAGTGAACATCAGCTTCACCGAGGGACAGGAGCGCCGCAGCATGCTGTACAAAGGTCACACACACACCACAGACACACAACACAGACACACAACACACCTGTACGTTCCTGTGGAATGAGGACAGATATTAGTGAAATGCTGCACTGCAAAAACTCTACATCTTTCCAAGAATATTTGTCTTATTTCTTGTCAAAATGTCTCATTTCTAGTCAAAACTAAACTCTTTCCACTTAAAATAAGACTCATCACCTAAAAATTAACTTGTTTTTAGATCATTTTCACTTGTTTCAAACTAATTTTCACTTGAAATAAGTAGAAAAATCTGCCAGTGAAAGCAAGTGTTTTGTGTTTGTAATAAGAAAGAAAAACTTGCTCCACTATCAGATTTTTCTACTTATTTCAAGTGAAAATCTGCTTGAAAGAAGTAAAAAGTGTCTAAAAACAAGCTGCTTTTAATGTGATGAGTCTGATTTTAAGTAGAATGAGATTTGTTTTGACTAGAAATAAGACAAGTTTTTGCAGTGTAGTGGTCCTTTCTCAACGGACAGTAACACACAGAGCTATGAAGGAGTGGATGTTACACAGATTGCAGCTTTTAAAATCAAACTAAGAGATTATTATTGAACTCATCATTTCAACTATTAGTGCAAAGTCGCAACCAGGTTGTAAATAATGAAGCATTAGTTAAGCATGAATAAATACTGAATTCTTAATTTATAATACATGAATACTCATTAGTATTTTATGTCCCAATGTAAAGCACTTTGGTTTCCCCTGTGGTTTTTTAAATGTGCAATACAAATAAAGTTGATTGATTGATGTGTTATCACCTATTTTAACATATTGGGGCCTCTTGTGTAGGTAGCTCTTAACCCACTCCAGAACTACACCTCTAATGCCATATCTCTCCAGTTTAGCTATTAAAATATCGTGGTTAATGGTGTCAAATGCTTTTTTCAGGTCTATGAAGATACCTATTGAATGTAGTTTTCGGTCAATAGCGTCAGTAATGATTTCCACAGACTCAGTTAGAGCTAAGGCAGTCGAGTGGTTCCTTCTGAATCCATATTGGCTGTCATATAGCAGGTTGTGTTTGTTGATGAAGTTGTCTAGTCTGCTGTTGAAAAGCTTCTCCAAGATTTTTGACAGTTGTGGCAGTATTGAGATTGGTCTATAGTTGGTAAACTCATGTGTGTCTCCATTCTTAAACAGTGGCACAACTTTGGCAATTTTCATTTTGGTGGGAAGAGATTGAAAATGTATGTTAGCGGTGTAATGATACCTGGTAAAACTTTTTTAATTAACCTCATGTCAAAGTCGTTAAAGGGATAGTTCACCCTAGAATGATATTTCGCTCATTATCTACTCACCCTCATGTTGACTAAGGGCTGGAAGAATTGTCAGAGTCCACCGTCCCTTCTCTGAGTTACAGGGGGTCTCGGTGTAGCAGTGAATTTCAATGCAACGGTTGCAAAGGGACACCGGAGCTCTTCGTAAAAAAACACACACAAAAAAACATCCAAATACCTCCATGATGCTCGTATGTAATGTCCGTCTTGTGCTGAAGCCCCAAATTGCGTAATTGTCCCGAAAAAAATTAAATAAGTCTATATTTTAAGCTTGTTTGTAGCGGAAGCTTCTCGAAGCTCCTCTTCCTGGTCCGTCCAAATCTCGCGTGATTCGCAGTAACCGCACTGACGCCGGCGCAAATCACGCGAGATTTGGACGGACCAGGAAGAGGAGCTTCGAGAAGCTTCCGCTACAAACAAGCTTAAAATATAGACTTATTTAATTTTTTTCGGGACAATTACGCAATTTGGGGCTTCAGCACAAGACGGACATTACATACGAGCATCATGGAGGTATTTGGATGTTTTTTTGTGTGTGTTTTTTTACGAAGAGCTCCGGTGTCCCTTTGCAACCGTTGCATTGAAATGCACTGCTACGCCGAGACCCCCTGTAACTCAGAGAAGGGACGGTGGACTCTGACAATTCTTCCAGCCCTTAGTCAACATGAGGGTGAGTAGATAATGAGCGAAATATCATTCTAGGGTGAACTATCCCTTTAATATAGATGTTTTTCCTACACACTTGTTGACCAGGTGTCTAATCTCTGAGGCCTTAACTGGTGTGAGATAGTATGTAGTTTATAAACACAGTTAGTGCTGATCAATGTGAATAAAACGTTTTAACTGTGTTTATAAACTACATACTAATGAGAGTTCATGTATTATAAATGATGAATTAAGTATTTAAAGCTTAATAGTGTGTAGTTATTATTGAGTATTACCTAAATAAATGGGGTTAGGGGGGCGGGGCCTGTTGGGTCATGTGACTGACGCTCTGTGTGTGTGTGTGTGTGTGTGTGTGTTTGTGTGTGTGTGTGTGTGTGTAGATTTCTACAAAGGGAAGACGGTGTTCAAACACTGGTTGCCGGGGGTGTGTTACCGCAACATCACCTTCCAGCTCATCTCCGAGGCAACCGTGTACCAGACGGCGCTGATCGCACACAGTGACGTCACACACACGCCCGTTCACCACAGGACAGGTAACCATGGCGATATACAGTAACGATGCAGACAACTGTCAGTCAGTCAGTCGGACTTCCCGTTTCCCCTGAAGGCATCACGAAGCTGCTGCACACACACACACACACACACACACACACACACACACACACACACTGAATACTACTAGACCTTTGGTTGCTATGGAAACAACTTGTCTGGTTCAGGCTCATGGTGGTGGATGTTTGTGAACGTATTAATGACATCACCCCCCCCCCCCCCCCCGATCCCCCCTTTTATTCCTTGTGTCATTTTATTTATTATATTGTGTTTTCTGCACTTTGGTCGACTGAGGTTGTGTTTAAAGGGACAGTTCAACATTTATTTAGATCCTCCTCTCACCATAATAATCCCTATAGTCACAGCAGCAGGTTCATCACCTTAGCAAATACTCTGAACTACTTTCTCTTCTTCTCTTCCGTGTCTGGAATGTAGTTCCGGCTGAATTTCCCTCTAAAACAACTCTGTGTGGTAACGTTGTGTTATTATCCATGTTAGCGTTAGCTCCGTGTTAGCGTTAGCTCCACGTAAGCGTTAGCTCCACGTTAGCGTTAGCTCCGTGTTAGCGTTAGCTCCGTGTTAGCGTTAGCTCCATGTAAGCGTTAGCTCCATGTTAGCGTTAGCTCCGTGTTAGCGTTAGCTCCATGTAAGCGTTAGCTCCATGTTAGCGTTAGCTCCGTGTTAGCGTTAGCTCCATGTAAGCGTTAGCTCCATGTTAGCGTTAGCTCCGTGTTAGCGTTAGCTCCGTGTTAGCGTTAGCTCCGTGTTAGCGTTAGCTCCATGTTAGCGTTAGCTCCATGTTAGCGTTAGCTTCGTGTTAGCAGGGCTTAGCAAACACCGCTCTCTACCTTCAGCAGTAAACACAAGCACGTGGAGGAGGGGGAGGAGGCAAGTTTTTATTTTTTTTACGACAGTGACCTGTGGCTCCCAGAACTGTGGGGGAGCTCCGAGAGGGGAAAAAAAGAGAAACCAACGAAGGAGCGAGCTATTTCCGGCCGACTTGCATAGTTCTGCTTTAAAGGGGAACTAAACCCCTCAGTTTTGGATGACGTGCTCTAAGCTTGAAATTCAAAAAATGCCTTGATTATGGGCGGGACTCCAGGAGCACTCTCCGATCCCCCCTCCCCCCTCCCCTGCGCCCCATTCACACCCGCGAAATCACACAAAAGAGAAAAAAAAGTAATAAACACACATCGACACTTCTGCTAGCGCTAACGAGCTACTAACGAGCTACTAACAGCACTAGTAGCGTGGACACTACTAGGAGCCCTGACACAGTGCATCTACAGCTGATCCGCCGGCTCGTTAGCTCGTTAACGGCTCGTTAGCGCCAGCAGTGGCCGCACTAACGATTCCCGTTCAGGCAGCTGTTAGCAGCCGTTAGCCGCAGCAGAGCAGCTAGAGTGCCTAGCAACCGTTAGCTGCAGGCAGCAGCCGGTGCTGATTGGTCGGGGAGCTGGTGGACGGTGACGAAAGCTGCCTCCAAAACGTCATCTGCCTCCATCTCAGCCAATAGAAAAATTCGATTGTAATAGCCGTGTTTCAACCCATAGAGGGCAGTCACTCTACATTTTTACTACAAAATACACCAGATTGAAATATTTTGACTAAAATGTCAAAAGTTGGACCAGAATCAACTGACAACACTACCTTATACCCAAATATATTTGTTTTCAGCTGAAAAAAGTGGTTTGGGGGTTTAGTTCCTCTTTAAAATGTTCTTTATAAATAAACTGTGACTTCATTATTGTGTAGTAGTTAGTGTTCAGTTGCCGTGGTAACCAACCTCTGACCCCCCCCCCCCACAGTGCCCTACCCCCCCCTCAACGTCTCCCATAAGGTCGTCCACCTGAGCCGGGGGGCGGAGCCTGAGCCGAGCAGCCAGGAAAGTGGGCGGAGCCAGAGTTCGAGCTCGCGGCGAGCGCGCGACGTCCCACTGATGGAGGAGCAGGAGGCGGAGCTACGAGGCGAAGAGGAAGTGGGCGGAGCCTCCACCCCGACCCCCCCCACCCCCCGACTCAACCTGACGGCCCCCAACTGGACCACGGAGGCGGCGCCGCAGAGCGACTGGCCGGACGCCGCCGGCCCCTCCCCCTCCGACGCCGACGGCGACGAGGAGTTCGTCAACGCCGTGGTGACGGAGTACGAGGACTCCAACGAGCCGGGCTCCGCCATGGGCCTCGGCGCCGACGGCGACGGCGGCGTGCTGCCCACCACGCTGCCCCCCCTCCTCCTAGAGCTGCGCTGGCTGCCCCCCCGCCCCCCCACCAGCTACGACGGCTTCAACGTCTACATCTACAGAGACGGTAGGAGCAGGAAGTGGAGCCGCGACTTTCACAATAACAGTTGTAAACCTGTAAAAACCTGCAGGTAAGTTAATTAGCGATGGTTTTCTCCCCCGGGATGAGGACGGAGGTTGGCCGGCCGAGCAGCTCTGCAGACCGGCTGCTGCCTCTGTGATGTCCCGGTCGCTGCAGAGCTTCACTTCTCTGAAAAACATCGGAGCAAACTTCTAAACAGCCGTAGATTTGGGATCTAAACAGTTACTTTCTCACATGAAAACATATTAAAACTAAAGGGACAACCAGGAGTTTCTCCATCGGCAGAACGAAAAATTCCGCGACAATAAAAAATGTGGATGAATCTACATTACCACTTGTTAATGGTCCATTTTAGATAAATCTATGGTTTTGTCTCTATGGTTATTTTGTTATTATTAGTGGTGGTGGAAATGCTGGGCGAGCCGACCAGCGTTTCTTTACTTTCGGTTTCGTGGCGAGTCATGAGAATAACGCCGCCGAATCTCCGTTTATGGTGGGAACTACGACGGTATGTGATCGTCTTCCAACCTCTGACTTTAATTCTTGATGAATGAAAACATGAGTCTGTCTTGCACCGGTCAAAGAATTTCACGGTGCGGAGGCTCATAAATGTAGTGTGAAAACACTTCACTTTTACAAAACTCCTCGTTGTCCCTTTAAGATTTTGGTTTTTTTAGGACAGAAAAGCAGAAACAAACACATCGAATGCAACTGGACTTGGTTATTTGTCTAGGAAGACGTTTAAGTCCAGTTGCATTTTCCTTGATATAACTACGAAAAGCTGTTTTATTTCCTGCTCTAGCGCTGTTATTATGTAACTTTATTAAGTTTTAATATTTTTTCATGTGAGAAAGTAACTGTTTAGATCCAAATCTACGGCCAGTTTATCCAAACGACGGCTGTTTAGAAGTTTGCTCCGATGTTTTTCAGAGAAGTGAAGCTCTGCAGCGACCGGGACATCACAGAGACAGCAGCCGGTCTGCAGAGCTGCTCGGCCGGCCAACCTCCGTCCTCATCCCGGGGGAGAAAACCATCGCTAATTAACTTACCCGCAGGTTTTTAGAGGTTTACCACCGGCTGGTTACATCATTTTTAGGAGATAGTATCCAACTGAAAATACAAAAAACAAAACAAAACAAAAAAAACAAAGACTAAAAGTGCATGTGCAGAAACTGAGAAAAACAAAAAATAGGGATCCTCAGACACAGCTTGACTCAGCATTAGCTTAATTTTCTCTCCACCCCCCAGCTTCAATAAACTTTCTCCATCTTTCCATACGATGCTGCTCATCGGAAATGAAACCCTCCAAGATAAATTGATGTTTAACAAAACTTTTAAAAGGATAGTTCACCCAAAATTTAAATTTCTCAAGCTCCTCTTCCCGGTTCGTCAGAGGAGCTTCCACTACAAATATGCTACACTATGATGATGATGATGATGATGATGATGATGATGATGGTGATGATGATGAAGGTGCCTCTCACTGTTTCCCAGGCAACTCGACTGAGACGGCGACGGTGGACGAGAACACTCACGAGTTCTTCACGGAGCTGACGGAGTCGGGAACGTACCGCGTCCTGGTCACCACGCTGAGCTCGGCCGGCGACTGCGAGGCGAGAGAGAGCTCCGCCCACACGGGCTTCAGCTTCTACCTGGGTGAGCCGCTAGGCCACGCCCACTTTGTTTGATTGTTTGTTTATTTTCACATATCACGTAAAAGTTAAAAAAGATATAACATATAAAATCCAAGACAATGTGAAGGGGAAATGCCAAAAAAAAACCCTCCAGGGGCTGGTAGGGCAGCGTTCTCCAACTACAGCTCTAAGCTAATGAGCATAGCTACATCTGTGAGGTACAAAAACCGTTCATACAGAATAAATACAAACATGGTTTAACATGATTTAACATTGTACAATGCAATAGACCGAATCTCCTTGTTGTTTACATTCTACTTCCTGGTAGAAAACCAGCTGTAATGTGAATGAGATCAATAGTAACAAACGAGAGTTTAGCTATATATCATATTTTTCAGGCCCTATCACCGTTTAGACAAATCTGAAATGATTGAAGAAACATTACTATTTCTGTGTGTGTGTTTTGTGTTGCTATGTGTTGTATTTATTCAGTTTGGGGGAATCACAGTGTCTAGAAAGCATCAGTGGCTGCAGCTGACAGGGACAGCTAACGGTAGCTAAGCTAACAGCAGCTAAGCTAACGGTGGTAGCTAAGCTAACAGCAGGACGTCAGCTGTTAAAACCCTCCCGTTGTGGGACACGACATGAAACTACTCCAGTTAGCTCAGTCATGTTGGAACTCAGATATCCGCTGGAGAAAATATTTTTTCATGGAGCGTTTATTGAGTCACTGAGTTATTAAAGTTAAACAGGTAGCTAACCGTTAGCCCGGCTAATCTATGATAACCATGACTAATTACAAAAATGTGCACACAGAAATAGTAATGTTTGTCCAATCATTGGTTTTATAAACTTTACAAACATCAGATTAGTCTAAACGGTGATATAGTGACATGAAAAATGAGATATACGTATATAGTGAAACTCTCGTCCGTCACTATTGTTCTCATGCTGGTTTTCTACCAGGAAGTAGTTGTAAACAACAAGGAGATTCGTTCAATACAAAAGCTTGATAAACATATGATAAAAATATAAAGTAATCCTAGTTTAGACTGACTTCATGTCAGTGTGTTTGCTATGAGCTGATTGGATGTTGCTCTCCTGTCTAGGTGCGGGCGGTGAGCTGCTGGAGGAGCTGAGGGAGCGGCCGCGGGGCGTCAGCGTGCGGCTGCTGGACTCGAGCACGGCCGCCGTGTCCTGGGCTCAGTCCTCCGAGGACCACAACGGCAGTCTGGTGTCTGTGCTGTCCACCACCTGCAGCCGGCCCAGTCTGAGCCAGAGGATGGAGAACGCCTACTGCAGCGAGGTATCAGGATGTACTGTTGATCAGCTGATCCGATCTGATGCCGTTCACACCGCAGTAACAGTATATAAGTTTCCCAGAATGCATGTTACAGCAACCGGTAGCGGTAGCTGTAAAACAGGAGAAAAGCTGTTTTATTTCCCGCTCTAGCGCTGTTATTATGTAACTTTATTGAAGGGACAACAAGGAGTTTCTCCAGCAGCAGAACGAAAAATTCCGCGACAATAAAAAAGTCTCATATTAATGTGGATGAATCTCCGTTACCACTTGTTAATGGTCCATTTTAGATAAATCTATGGTTTTGTCTCTATGGTTATTTTGTTATTATTAGTGGTGGTAGAAATGCTGGGCGAGCCGACCAGCGTTTCTTTACTTTCGGTTTCGTGGCGAGTCATGAGAATAACGCCGCCGAATCTCCGTTTATGGCTCCGTTTTAGCTAGTGAAGCTCTGCAACAACCGCGACATCACAGAGGCAGAGCTGCTCGGCCGGCCAACCTCCGTCCTCATCCCGGGGGAGAAAACCATCGCTAATTAACTTACCCGCAGGTTTTTAGAGGTTTACCACCGGCTGGTTACATTATTTCTAGGAGATAAATGTTGGTCTTATTGATGAAATCTAACAGCTGTATCAGTAGCATTAGTTAGTGTGAATGTAAAGTGAAGCTTCCTGTGTGTATTGGACAGAAGAGCAGCGCTGCCTCGGGGCTCTGGAGCCGACGGACACAAACCACCACATTTACATCAAGAAATACATGTTTTACAATCAACACATCAGTCTGCAGTAAGGTTTATTTTCTGCGTTTTGGCCAAATCGGTACGTTTGATTACAGCTTCTTCTTAATGTTTCCTCAGGAGAACTCGACCAGCGACATCGTGTCCAACCTGACGCCCGGCGCCCAGTACCGCGTGCTGGTGTTCCACACCAACGGGCCGCTGCTCAGCCCGCCGTCCGAGCCCGTCATCATCGACATCGGTGAGGTCGCGCTCTCTCTCTCTCTCTGTCTCTGTCTCTCCAGCTCAGAAACACATGGGCTTATTTAAAATAACAACTTTGTGGAAAAAAGAAAGAAGATTGCAGTACAGCCTATTGATGTGTGTGTGTTGTGTTGTGATGTCAGAGCCGACCGGCGTGCGGGACTTGGCCGTGTACCCGCTCGGCCCCACCGCCGTCATCCTGAGCTGGCAGCGGCCGTACCACGTGGCCTTCAGGAAGTACGTGCTGCAGACCTTCTTCTTCAACCCCGTCACGCTGGCGTCAGAGTGGACCACCTACTACGAGATCGCTGCTACCGCCTCCATCATCGCCTCCGTGGTAACACACACACAACAACACGCAACACGCCTCGTCTTCCTTTGGCCTTTCCCGCCTCTGATTGGCTAGATGAGCTCTCCTCTGATTGGTTGTTCGATTTGGCCGTCCAACGTCATCTCACAACAGTACTGCACACTGCAAAAACTCTACATCTTTCCAAGAATATTTGTCTTATTTCTTGTCAAAATGTCTCATTTCTAGTCAAAACTAATCTCTTTCCACTTAAAATAAGACTCATCACCTAAAAATTTACTTGTTTTCAGATCATTTTCACTTGTTTGAAACTAATTTTCACTTGAAATAAGTAGAAAAATCTGCCAGTGAAAGTAAGTTTTTTGTGCTTGTAATAAGAAAGAAAAACTTGCTCTGGGACGATACGCTTTTCTCCCGATTCGATTCTTCTAGGATTTTTTGGATGGCGATTCGATTTAAATTGCGATTCTACGATATTGCCAATTCTCTCGATTTTTAGTCTTTAGCATTTTTAACATTTATCTGCACACAAATACTGTAGGAGCCTAGAAATTAACATACTCCATTATAAAGTGAACTTAAACCCTTTTCAAAACCTTGACTCTAAAGTAAAACAAAATTTTAGAAATTTTTTGAAATTTTTTTTTTGAAAAAAAAAAATCGATTTAAAAATCGTCAAAAAAGATATTGCGATATTTATGTGAATTGATTTTTTCTCCCACCCCTACTAGATTGTTGACAGCCTGCGTTTCACAGCCAAAACAAACAACCAATCAGGCGAGAGCTCTTCTAGCCAATCAGAAAACATTATCTCTGTTCCTCTGACCTCTGTGTGACCTCTGACCTCTGACCTGGTTGTGTTTCCTGTCAGAGAGTCACCGACCTGCTTCCCGCCTGGTACTACAACTTCCGTGTTTCCATGGTGACGTGGGGCGATCCGCCGCTCAGCTGCTGCGACGGCTCCACGGTCAGCTTCACCACAGGTACCCACCAATCTGTTCCCTTCCTTCCTTCCTCCCTTCTTCCCTTCCTTCACCACAGGTACCGACCAATCTGTTCCCTTCCTTCCTTCCTTCTTTCTTTCCACAATCCTTTTTCCCTTCCTTCCTTCCTTCCTTCCTTCCTTCCTTCCTTCCTTCCTTCCTTCCTTCCTTCTTCCCTTCTTTCCCTTCCTCCTTCCTTCCTTCCTTCCTTCCTTCCTTCCTTCCTTCCTTCCTTCCTTCCTTCCTTCCTTCCTTCCTTCCTTCCTTCCTTCCTTCCTTCCTTCTTCCCTTCCTTCCTTCTTCCCTTCCTTCCTTCCTTCCTTCCTTCCTTTTACCACTTTTTTCTAGATTTTTTTTCCCCCCCCAGAAATTTCTCTACAATATTTCCAAAAATTCACACCATCGGCCCTAATTTGAACGTACACATTGACTCTATGACTCAAATATTTGTGTTTTTCTGGTGTTACATACACATAACACGTTTTTCAACTGTACTCAGATGTGACCAGTGTGTGTGTGTGTGTGTGTGGTTGTGTGTGTGTGTGTGTGTGTGTGTGTGTGTGTGTGTGTGTGTGTGTGTGTGTGTGTGTGTGTGTGTGTGTGTGTGTGTGTGTGTGTGTGTGTGTGTGTGTGTGTGTGTGCAGCCCCCGAGGCCCCTCACATCTCCTCGGTGGACTACTCCCAGGGCGTCCTCTACGTGCGCTGGACCTACGGGGAACTCTTCATCGACCTGTCTCACTCCCGGATGCTGCACTGGCAGCTGGTCGCCGTGGCGAAGAAGGGACCAGAGAGGAGCTACTCCATCCACGTACGTCAGCTGCTCTTCATCCCTTCATCTGTTCATGTGTTCATCTCTTCATCCGTTCATCACTTCATCTGTTCATCTGTTCATCTGTTCACCTGTTCATCTCTTCATCCCTTCATCTGTTCATCACTTCACCTGTTCATCTGTTCATCTGTTCATCTGTTCATCTGTTCATCCATCCATCCATCCATGTGTTCATCTGTTCATCCATCCAGCTATCCATCTATTTAATCCTTTTTTCATCTATCCCTACCATTGTTCATCTGTTCCTCTATCCATCCATCTATCCCTCTATTTGTTCATGTGTTCATCCATCCATCTGTTCATCCATCCATCTGTTCATCCATCCATCCATCCATCCATCCATCCATCCATCCATCCATCCATCCATCCATCCATCCATCCATCCATCCATCCGTTCTGGTTTCACTGTTTTTACCGTCTTTTTCTTTCCACCACAGGAAGTAGCTACATGACACCAGTTTTCAAAATAAAAGTCTGTCTTATAAAAAAACTAAACAGGAAACAGACCATCAATCACAGCCTGATTATTATTATTGATCTCATTAATCGTCATGGCGACTGTGTGTGTGTGTCAGGTGACCCGTAACGTGATGCGAGCCAGCCTGCCGCTGCCGCCCGGCGACATCTACAACCTGACGGTGACGGCGTGCACCGAGCGCAGCCGCAACACGTCTGTACCCAACATCATCAAGCTCGGTCAGCACGCACACACACACACACACACACACACACATCTACACACATACACACACACACACACACACACACACACACACACACACACACACACACACACACACACACACACACACACACACACACACACACACACACACACACACACACACACACACACGCCCTCCTCTGAATCTCACAGTGAATATGAAACTTAATGTTTTCCACTTCCTCTTTGAGCTGCTGGTATTTTGGTGGTTGAGGAAGTGTTAGTGTGTCGCCGTCTCCGCCTTCACACACTCACACACACACACACACACACACACATACACACACTCATACACACACTAACACACACACACACTAACACTAACACACACTCACTCTCTGTGTTGCAGAGCCGGCTCCTCCTCGGGCGCTGTACGCCGTCAACGCCACGCACTCGTCCGTCACTCTGCTGTGGAGCGAGGAGGGAGTGGTGGACTACTACCAGGTCCTGTGTCGACCCAGCAAGACCAGCAAGGACTTCAAGGTAACTTCAATTTCTATTTCAATTTCAATTTCAATTTATTTAGGATCGCCCCTTGAGATGCAGCAGGAATATGGGGAAGTAAGGAATCATCCAGGGTGAATGCTATTCAAAGTCGAGCTATTTGTTGTTTTCTAGGTGTGCATAAATGTACTCCTGCTCTGGCTCTCCAGGGTGACATGGGCTGGGATTGGAACCCTGTTTGATTTAACAGAAAGGGGAAATGCTTCGGCTTTGGAATCGCTTGTCTTCTATGCCAGAGGATAGAAGCCAAAAAAGTCTTTAACTGGGATAAAACACGTCCCTACGTCACCACATTCACGGCGTTCCTTGGCTGCACACACAGCCCTGCATGCCGTTCTCTCTCCTCATTGGATAAAAACTGTAGGATACGATAAATGTTTTCTCTTCGGCTCAGAGCAGAGCAGAGTGACTGACAGACCCGTGTTTCAGACCAAACACTCTATAGAAGTGATTGCTGTCGGAAGATACAACTATTTAAGACTTAGATTAACACAAATATATCACTTACTTCTGCTTTAACTAACAACAACAAAATGAGTCGATAAATACAAGAGAGAAATAAGAGCATAGATAGATCAAACTGCTGCCTTCTGGAATTTAAAAGGCTTTTTTATAAAAGTAGGTTTTTAAAAGAGATTTAAAATTCATTAGTGAGCTGGCAGATTTGATGTCCTCAGGGAGGTCGTTCCATAGTTTAGGAGCATAGATGGCAAAAGCTCTGTCACCTTTGGTCACCAGCCGAGACCTGGGTACAACCAAAAGAGACAAGTTTGAGGATCTGAGGTTACCAGCTGGTTTGTATAAAATTAAAAGCTTGGTGATGTAGCTAGGAGCAAGGCCATGAAGAGCTTTAAAAGTTAGCAATAACATTTTAAAATCAATTCTTAGTTTGACAGGCAGCCAGTGAAGAGAAGCTAGAACTGGTGTTATATACTCAAATCTTCGAGTTCCAGTAATAAGTCTGGCCGCAGCATTCTGCACCAACTGCAGGCGGTGGAGACAACTTTGGCTGAGACCTGTGTACAAGGCATTACAATAATCTAAACGAGAGGAAGCGAGGGCATTCACAACTTTGTTGAGGTCGTTGAAGGATAAAAACGGTCTATACAGATCTAAACAGATATATTTCTTAGGTGCATATAACAGGATTGCACAGTTTTCTTGACATGAGCCTCGAAACAAAGATGAGAATCGAATAAAACACCCAAGTTTCTTGCAACAGGTTTAACGCTCGCTGCCAAAGAGCCAAGACTGTTAAGGATATGGGAATTGTAGCTGAGAGGGCCGAACAAAAGAACTTCTGATTTATCTGCATTTAGTTGAAGAAAGTTGTGAGACATCCAACATTGGATGTCAGCAAAGCAGGCCATGAGGGAAGCTAGCGAGGTGGGGTCTGAGGAAGTTAAAGGGACATAGAGAGTACCCAGATATTTGTATGAATCTACGTCCTCCCCATGGATCATGTTTGCTTTGTGTTTCCTGAAATCAATAACCAATTCCTTAGTTTTTGAAACATTAAGGTCAAGGAAGCTGTCGTCAGCTGTCGAGAATCCTTGTGTCTGTGTTTGTCTCCGCTTGTGTTGCTGATAAAGTTTGTTGATTTGTTGCTGAGCATCCAGGTTGTTGATGTTGGTTCGATCATCATCATCATCCTCACAGATGTCGTGTTGAAAAGATTGAAACCTGAGCTGAGAGCAGAGCCACGTCGGTCTGTATCGGTCTGTATCGGTCTTTGAGGTGGTTTTCACACCCGACCCTCCCGACCCGGTTCCATTGAGATGAAAGTTGTATCGTTGTTCTGCTTTCACGCTGAAGCAGCAAACTTTCTGAAAAACTCCAGCCGCTGGTCGATGGAGCAGCCTGTTACGTCAGCTGTTTTATTTCAGGCGTGTTGACCGTCATTCATTGAACCACAGTTACCTCCAGAATTACCCTCTTTGGGGATTTTTTTAAAACTTATCACATAATGGTGGCTCAGCAGCAACAGTTTAATATGAGCATCAGGTCCGACAGCGAGGCAGAGAACATTTCACTCTCACGACAAACGACAAAATAAAATAAAAACGGTAAATCCGGTCGATGACGGACTATGTATAGATGCACTGTGTGTTACGACACTTTTTACATCTGGGCTATTGCACAAAAGTAGAATAAAGAAATCCAGGATAACTGAGCAAGCACAAGCTTGACCTAGTCTGGTCGGAGCATCTTGGCTTAGTTGGTTGCACTAACGCTGAGCCAGGCTGAGGAGCAGAGGCTTGGTTAAGCCAGGTGGAACTTATTCTCTCGTCAGTAGACCACAGAGATTGGCTGTGTTCGAAACCGCATACTTCTCCTACTACTCGTACTACTCATACTAACGATTTGAGTATGCAGTATGTTCACACTGCGCAGAATGCGATTTGCAGTAGGCGAGAAGTTCCCGGATGCATACTAGATTCGGCCGAAATGTTGAGTATACATCATGAGGTCACTACTCATACTCAAACTACCCAAGATGCAACGCAACGTGACGTCAAGGACCGCCTCTTCCTTGCCGCGAAAAAAAAAAAAAAAAGAACGGAGAAGGAGGAGCCGAGCGGACGAGAGGAAAAAGGAGGGGCAGCAATACAAATGTGAGCAAGCTAGCCACAGTGGGGACAGGTTCACTTCCTGTTTATAAAGTAAGAGCACTGACGTCATTGTAACGGCTTTCTTTATGGTCAATTGCAACGGGTGCTTTATTTTGACACAGAAACCGGAAGTACAGTGCTCACTACGGCTGGTTTTACTAACGCCAGAGAAGTCCGACTTCGTCCGACTAAAATTGTAAATAGGTGTTATTTTGTCATTTTTTCAACACCATGGGGATACGAAGTAGTACTTTCTCGCCTGAAAATGTTTCAAATGTTGCTGAAGTTATATATTTACAGAGTTTAGAGCTTAAGTGAAATCAGCTTCAGGGCGGCTGATTTCGGCTCGGGCAGGAGCGAAATGCATTGTGGGTTATCATAGCACGCAGCAGTGTGAACGCTCTGCATACTGTATGATCGATTAGTATGTAGTATGGAGTATGGAAGTATGCAGTATGGAAGTATGTAGTATGGAGTATGTGGTTTCGAACACAGCCACTGATCACAGATTCACTGATGAGAGGACAGGTGTGGCTACTTTCCTCCAATCAACAGGAACTTAGTGCTGACGTCAGGTGACTCACCTCTTAAAAAAAAAAAAAAAAGCACCGCTGTCGTAAAGCTCAGAGAGAGGCAGCGGACAGCGGACTGATTGAATAATCCAAAACTATAATCACAACTCAAGTTCCTTTCACAAATGAACAGTTGTGCACTTTGCCTAAATGATGAGCAGTGGAAGCTGATTCATTGCCCAAATTCCTTATAATCTTAAATACATAACAAGTAATACAAGTTCATACAGCAAAAGTGGCCAAAAGTGCAACAGGTGAAAATGAATTACCGGTAAATATAAAAACATTACGCAGTCTGCTGCTTCAATAAATTGCTGATAACAATGTTCACTTGAGGTTTATAAATTATTTGGAAGGTGGTTGCTCACAGTCACTCAATTTTATTCTCATTTTCTTACCTCAACCAACATTTAGGCCAATATATTAACATTTTATAAAAAAAAAAAAATAGAAAAATAAATCTATATGCCATTTTTGCTACATTGCTTTTTATGAGAAGCCAGTTTTGTGTAGCTACTAGTGGTCATAAAATATCATAGATGGACACAGATTTGTAAATGTATTTAGTTTGTTTAGAAATCAGGCCAATATGAACATAAGAACATGGAATAACTGTATGAAACACGTTGATTTCTGATCAGAGTGTCTGCTGACTTCACAGATAAAGACAACAGAATCAACTAAGCCTGGCTGTTATTATGGTCTGGAGCAGGCTAGCTGCAGAGAATAAATCACCATGGTAACTTGACCAGGATAGATTTGAGCTGCTTTCATGCAACCGATTTGAGGCCAAATTAAGCCAGGACAACCAACATATCGCGGCTTAATCCCTTATCTAGGTTTTGTGCAACACCCCTCTGGTCAGGCGCGGCGCCAGGATTTCAATTTTGGATGGGCCACTACTTAGGAAAAAATAACACTAACATACATAGAGTTGAAAATTATTCCTGAATGACTCGTTCGTGTCTATATTGCCTTGAAAGCACACATCTGCTGCTGAGACCTATGGCTGAGACGAGCTTTGACAGCGCGGTGCGCCGCTCTCTCTCCTGTTAAAAGTTAATCTCTCTCTCTCTCTCTCTCTCTCTCTCTCTCTCTCTCTCTCTCTCTCTCTCTCTCTCTCGGCAAATCATCTTATCACGCAAAAAGTCACAACAAACAGGTTTTGCACAATGGTTTGCACAGATAAGTCTTAAAATATGTGCAACACCTTCTCATCACAATCCACGCCATCTATACAGTTACGTTATCAGCTGTTATTAAAACCCAACTCATCAGGACGCGATGACCACCACTCACATTAAACAAACCGTTAACAATTAATCCACACTCAAACCGTTAACTGTACTCAACAAGCTGTTATTACAAGGTTTACAGCAGATATGACAGACAACCTGGGCCGTGTGTGTGCGTGTATAAGAAAGAGAGGGAGAGAGGGAGAGAGAAAAAAGTAGGTAAAAGCTGTTAGCTGTTAGCTGTTAGCTGTTAGCTGCTAGCTGTTAGCTACCGTAGCTCAGGCGTCGGTCTCCCGTCAGGTAAAAGCTGCCGTCCGTTTATTCCTCAAATGAAGCTCATGAAGTTGTTGAGCCTCTCCGGTCCAGTTATCCACCACTGCTGTTGAATTAGCTGCTAAACTGCTGGACGCTAAAACCGAGGGGGCGTCTGTTTGTTTACAATTCACGAAAGCAACGTGAATGTACGTGCCACTCACACTCAGTAGAGTTACGCAATGAGGCAGCGTAGCCTGCCCTCTGCCTCCCTGCGGTGTGATGGCCTGCGGCACTCGGCCGACCGAATCACACCCGTGCTGATATAGGCTACAGCAGTGGTTCTCAACCTTTTGTACGTCACGGACCCCTAAATTGAGATTAGACCAAAAATTAGACCACGGACCCCCATTGGACCAAATTTAGTGGTCCAATTTCTCCAAAAACATTTAAACATTTCTAGGAAGAAGTGGTAAAAATTGTCCAAAAAAAAAGTAAAAATTTTCTCCCCCAAAAAAGTGGTGAAATTTCTCGTGAAAAATGTTCAAAATAAAAGTAAAAAAAGTAAAAATCTTCTAGAAAAAAGTGGTAAAACTTCTCAAAAAAAAAAGTAAAAAAAAATCTAGAAAAAGTGGTTAAATAAAAAATAAAAACCGGGGACCCCCTTCAAATCTCTCAAGGACCCCTAGGGGTCCACGGACCCCACGTTGAGAACCACTGGGCTACAGTACAACAGCACTCCCTCTCGTGTGATATTGCTTAAATGAAAATCACCAAATGCTGACACATTTAAACCTGTGGTTAAGTTATCTGAAATAAAAATAAATAAATAATTAAACCTTAGATTAACTAAAGTTATGTTCACCCTGTCATTTTGGATGGGCCAGTTGTACAAGTGGGTGGGCCCAGGCCCGTTAGGCCCACCCATAACGCTGCGCCTGCATCTGGTCCTGTGTTTGGTCCAGTGAGTGTTCACACTGCAAGTGAACAGAGGTTTTCAGGCGGACCAGGGTTCACTTGTTCGGTCGCTCCAGAGTTCAGATGAGCTTTAAACGAACCGTGGTCCGTTTAAAGCGAAACCAAACAGCTCTGGTGTGAAAGCTATTTTGGCATCTGTTAACATCTGGTCAGTGTTTTGGTTCTGTTGGTCTGGTCTGGTCTGGTCTGGTCTTGTTCTGTTGGTCTGGTCTAATCTTTGTTCTGTTGGTCTGGTCTGGTCTGGTCTGGTCTTGTTCTGTTGGTCTGGTCTGGTCTTGTTCTGTTGGTCTGGTCTAATCTTTGTTCTGTTGGTCTGGTCTAATCTTTGTTCTGTTGGTCTGGTCTAATCTTTGTTCTGTTGGTCTGGTCTGATCTAATCTTTGTTCTGTTGGTCTGGTCTGGTCTGGTCTGGTTTTCCCCCAATTCCAATCCGCCCCCTAAAGACTCAAGCCCTGAACCCTCGCTGACTAAAGTGACGTCAGCTCTAAGTGACAGAGTGTGAGAGTCTGTGAGGGTCCAGATGCTGTAAACATGAATGGAACAGCACTTACCCACTCTCACGACATGTTACCTTGACAACAAAATGTTGGTGACTCCGGTCTTGGACCGATAATTTACTGTAGGCCTACTTTCAACGCGCACAAGGTGTGTGAGGTGCGCGGACTCAAAACAAAATGTTCCCGGATCAGATCTGATCAAATCATCATCAATAATCACAAACTGCACGTTAATACTGACAGTAAACTGCTTCTTTTTTTTTTCTTTCTTTTTTTTTTTGGTTGTTGCTCTTGTCCATTAACAATAAAGAGAGCGGCGGAGCTTTCTCTGTCCACGTGTGTTAATTTACTTTTTTTTTTTTTAACACTTGCGTTCCGACGGCATCTCATGTGTTTGACTTCACAACGCTATGAACTGTGGGTAATTCCCCTACCCAAAGTCAGCATCGGTGCTGACTTACGGTAAGGGGGGGGGGGGGGGGGGCAGTAAGGGCTCATTCACTGACTCACTGACTTGATGATCTGACAATGGAACAGCCCTCACACACTCACGGACTTCCCGTGAACGCGCCTCTAAGTCAGTGAGTCCGTGAGGGGTCGGATTGGAATTGGGCCCTAATCTTTGTTCTGTTGGTCTGGTCTGGTCTGGTCTGGTCTTGTTCTGTTGGTCTGGTCTGGTCTGGTCTAATCTTTGTTCTGTTGGTCTGGTCTGGTCTAATCTTTGTTCTGTTGCTCTGGTCTAGGCCCGGGAGCCTCAGGTGTCCAGTTCTCATGTGGTGACGGTTTCTGGTCTGGCGCCGTCGTCGAGCTACAACTGCACCGTGACCAGCTTCAGCTACAGCACGCCGAGCAGAGCGGCGCACATCCGCATCACCACCACAGGTAACACACACCTGACACACACACCTGACACACAATAACACACCTGTTACACAATAACACACCTGTCACACACCTGTAACACAATAACACACCTAATCCACTTTCCACTTAAAATAAGACTCATCACCTAATAATTAACTTGTTTTTAGATCATTTTCACTTGTTTCAAACTAATTTCCAATTGAAATAAGTAGAAAAATCAAATCAAATCAATCAAAAAAAGCAAGTTTTTTGTGTTTGTAATAAGAAAGAAAAACTTGCTCCACTGTCAGATTTTTCAACTTATTTCAAGTGAAAATCTGTTTGAAAGAAGTAAAAAGTGTCTAAAAACAAGCTGCTTTTAATGTGATGAGTCTTATTTTAAGTGGAAAAAGATTTATTTTGACTAGAAATAAGACAGATATTCTTGGTAAGATTTTGAATTTTTGCAGTGTTCTGTTCCTGTTGGTGTTTCACAGTAAAAGCCTCGATCCTCTCTCAGCTCCCCTGAAAGGCTTTTAATGTGAAACACCAGCAGGAAGTGTTGAGCTGAAACATGACATCGTGGCTCTGACTGTGACTTCCTGTGCGTGCAGCTAAGGAGATGAACCCCAGCGTGGCGGCCATCTCGGCCCTGGCCGTGCTCAGCGTCCTGCTGCTCAGTCTGCTCGTCCTCTTCCTGCTCGTCCTGCGCAAGAAACACATGCAGATGACCAGGTAGGCCCGCCTTCATCATCATCATCATCATCATCACCAGACCTCTGTCTCCATGACAACCTGAGGTCTGGCTTCACCTCCGACCTTCATCAGTTGAATTAACCCTCTGATGGCGTGGGATTGTTTTACTCTTCCGCGTCTATCTCCAAAACGCAGAATGATAACGACGTAATTCAATGAGTTTTTTGTTAATGTGAGCTCTTCCTTGGCATCTAACATAAAGGACTCTGATGTGAACCCATGCAGTTTCATTAAAGGTACATTCTCACCACTTTCTAGCTTTGATCCTCCCAGTGCTGAAGAAGTGTATGAAATTATTAAGAACCTAAAGAACTCTGCCCAAGGACATGATGGTATTAAAAGCAGTCTTGTGAAAGAAACAATAGACTACATTATCCATCCTCTAACCCATCTTTTTGCTCTATCTCTTCAGTCTGGTATCGTCCCCCAAGAACTCAAAATTGCGAAAGTTATACCAATATTTAAATCTGGTAATACAAAGGACTTTGGCAACTATCGCCCAATATCCATATTACCATGTTTCTCAAAGATTATGGAAAAATTGGTATATGTAAGAATCTCCAAGCACTTAGTTGCTAACAATATCCTGTATGACCATCAATATGGATTCGGCAGGAAATATTCAACTGAACATGCATTGCTTCAATTAGTCAACAACAAATCCTCAGCACTGGATGGTAAAAAAATTGCCCTTTGTGTTTTTCTTGATTTAACCAAAGCATTTGATACCGTCAATCATAAAATTCTCATCTCAAAGCTCAATAGATATGGAATCCAGAATGTTGCTCTAAATTGACTAATCAATTATGAATGAATGAATGTATTTTATTTTCGAACATGTATAAAAATAAAAATAAAAGAAATTGTATGTAACTATTGTACATACAATAGATAGAAAAAAAGAGAAAAAAACCAAACAAAATATTAAAATAAAGAGCTAAGACATAACAAAACACCGCACATTGTTCGAAAAAGGAAGTGGGAAGAAGTACAATACTTATTTTAATTTCCCACCCCTCTTATCTGCTCTTTGGTTTGCAACTATACATCCTAACTACAGTACATAATAGACCTATATATAAGTATATACCATGTGTAACCTTAATAAATATCTATATAAATATATAATTACAAAATTAAATATATACTACATCATTATCATTACCTTTACAATAGAGAGCAGTTTGTTTATTTTAATGGTGTTTCATCTACCAAATCAAGTATTCTGTTTGGAGTCCCACAGGGGTCGATCCTGGGCCCTTTACTATTTTTAATTTATATTAATGATTTGCCTAGATCATGTAATAACTTCCTCCCCTTATTATTTGCCGACGACACTAGTCTTATAGCTACTCATGATGACTTCAAGTCTCTCATTGCATGTGTAAATGATGAATTAGCAACTGTTTCAAACTGGTGCCAGATCAATAAGTTAACTCTCAACGTAAATAAATGTAACTTCATGATCTTCTGCAACAAAAACAAATCTCATGCAAAAGAAGAAGCCAAAATACTAATCAATGGAGTTGAAATCCTCCAAGTACCTTACACCACTTTTCTGGGTGTTACCTTGGATGAAGGTCTAAACTGGAATAATCATATCAATCAAGTCTGCAAAAGATCAATGAAAATGCTTGGTATACTGAAAAAGGTTTCTCCTCTGATCAATCCGTCTGCTCATGTGACTTTATATTATAGTTTTTTATTTCCATATTTGAATTATTGTAATATCAATCAATCAATCAATCAATTTGTTTATTTCGGGCATGTCAATTTAAATCATCATCATCACACTTCATCTTAGTTCAAATAATACAATACACATGGCCGAAAGGGAAAGCGGGAGAAGCAAAAGCTTATCTAGTCCCGCCCCCACTACCCACAGAATAAAATCTTTTTTATAATCAGATCATAATCTTTTTCTTTTGTTTTTGCTTTTTTACATTTTGATATAACATTCTTTTACTTAAGACATTTGACATAACATGTTACAGCAGTATAGTGTGCAGATCATATCATAATATTTTCGTTTGTTTTTTCTTTTTTACATTTTGATATAGCATTCTTTTACTTATGACATTTTGACTTCTTTTACTTATGACATTTTGACATAACATGTTACAGCAGTAGGTAATAATGTCTGGTCTGCAACTTATCCAACTTACCTGAACAAACTACTGTTAATTCAGAAAAGATTTCTAAGAACGATCTCTCGCTCCAGTAGACTAGAACCATCTGCACCCCTGTTTATGAAATATTCAATATTGCCCATTCATAAACTTAATGTTTTCCATTCATGCTTGTTTGTGCATAAGTTTATCAATGCTAAACAAAATCTTCCTGACACTTTTCACAATTTTTTTATTTTATCATCGGACCTCCATTCATACTCAACTAGGCATAGTGTCAATCTTCATTTACCCTTCTGTCCAACATCTGGGCATCAATCTAATATTACCTTTAGAGGTCCAAAACTTTGGAATGGTTTGGAGGTGGTTCTGAGGTCAACAACATCTTATACATCCTTTAGAAAGTTACTGAAAAAACACCTCATGTCATAACCTTCAGTGTTATTTTTCTGTTCATGTTAATTATGCATCTTTTGTTTGTTTGTTTGTTTGTTTGTTTGTTTGTTTGTTTGTGTTTCATAGTTTTTCTATGTTGCACTGTACATTTTATTGTTTCATTTCTAATTTTATTTTTCTGCATTTCTCACTGTTTATCTTGAGTTAATGTAATTCTATGATACTAACGAGTTTAAATAAAGGTAACTAAAACTAAAACTAAAACTAATTCTATGATGAAGGGAGTGGAACTTTGTACAAGCCTTCTAGGCTTCGTTCCCTCCTTGCACTGTTTTAAAATTGTGCTAAATAAATAAATCAATTAAATCAAATCAATTCCTATTTTTATTGAAAGCGGGAAACTTCAACCCATCAATCAACCAATCATATCAGTTACATCCGGTTTGCCTGTCCACCTGCTGGCTTATACCAACATCCCTTGCACTTTCTTTTAGTTTTTAGTATGTTTTTATTTGAACTTGTATTATAAGTATTTTACTCTATTTATTGCACCCCACACTTTCTTTCTTTCTCTTCTCTTGGATATGTTTGTTTGGCTTATGTACTGTGTATAGATGTTTTACATGTACATGGCAGCTGTCACAACTCCCTTGCTCAAGACAAATTTCCCCTGGTGGGACAAATAAAGTTTATTTGATTGATCTGAGGACACTTCAGCCTTTACACAGAGTCTCTGGTGAGTCTGTAGCTCAACCAGAAGCAGAGTTGTCCCGCCTCAAACATCCGTGTCTAATAGGAGACCTGTTCGCCAAAGAGAGTTCATTTACATCCAGATGGTTGATGCTCTGTTGCCTTGTGTGATCAGGATCATCTGAAAACCAGCTGTAAATGTAATAAATTAAAGCAGAACTATGCAACTTGGCCGGAAATAGCTCGCTCCTTCGTTGGTTTCTCTTTTTTTCCCTCTCCGGGGCTCCCCCACAGTTCTGGGAGGCACATGTCACTGTCGTAAAAAAAAAACTCGCCGCCCCACCTCCTCCACCCCCTCCCTACACGTGCTTGTGTTTACTGCTGAAGGTAGAGAGCGGTGTTTGCTAAGCACGGAGCTAATGCTAACACGGAGCTAATGCTAACACGGAGCTAACGCTAATACGGCCACACACAGACAAAGACACAAAGACACAGACATACACACACACATGAATAAAGGTTCCAAAACGCGAAGGCGTGTGTGTGTGTGTCATGATGTATTACATTATCTTATAAAAGATCCATGGTGTGTGTGTGTCTGTTAGCATTAGCTCCGTGTTAGCCACAAGCCGAACTTCATCAGTACAAACATGTTTCCATGGTTTCCTCCGACTTTCCGAACTCAAACCAATCACGATTCATGACATGCATGACGTCATCTGCGTTCTTATCTCGTACTGCTGTAAGGCAGTTACTCGCGATAGTTCTATCCATTGATGAGATTTACACCGAGACGGAGGACTGATCTTGCAAGTGCGGTTTTCAGCCAGTGGGGGGGGTGAGCGCATTGGCCTAGACCCCATTCACCTCATAATAGGTCACTCTACCATCACAGTGACTCTGAGCCACAATAATTACAGCCGAAATCCTGCATAGTTCTGCTTTAAGCCTAGATTACCATTAATGCATTTTAACAAAGCTGAGACCAAGACATGGGATCATCATATGGAGGGAGAAAAGGTTAGCTTAGGCTACCATGTAAAACGAGAAATCTTGAAAAATTGCAGTCATCTTGAAATTTAAAGTGATTTCTTGGTTGACCAATGGAGTCAACTCATTCCTTTTTTCATGCTGGTACCACCACAGCACCTTTATATATACATGTGCCGTCAAAACGGTGGACTTTATGCAAATTTGCTCATGTTAACATAGAATTTCAAAAGACTTGTAATACATTTTTTGTTTGTCTTAATGTAAGTAATCAACTCAGTAATTTTCATGGAGATATCTAAAGGTTAAAAATGTTACCCTATTCACATGAGAAGAATAATAGATGTATGAATAGGCTATATTTGGGTCTTTTTCTAAACTTTCCCCTAATGGGATTCTTCTGGGCTTTTTTTCCCTCACTCAGGACATGTTGAGGATACAAAACCAGTTGAGTTTGCTTCTGTTGCAGTTTGTTCAACGTTGACCCCCATTTTGGCTTAAAATTACTGGACTAGAGTGGTTTATGATCATTTCTGTTTCCGTTATTTCTTAATTCCCCTTTCTTTTTCTGGCCATATATCTGTTTCTACGTCCATACGACACCACTACAGAATGGATATTCAGAAAGGTTACGCATCACAGGGCTGAAGTTTAATCTACAAGGAGACCAGGAGAGAGAGAACGCCATAGAGACTCTTCACATTTAAACTAATTCCTTTCAGAATTAAAGGTTAACAACCAGCTTCAGTTGGACGTGAGCGTGTGCGTGTCAGGATGAGTTTCTGGTTTCATCTGGTTATTTCCAGCTCAGCTGTGGTGGCGCTAGCGCTAACGCTAACGCTAACCTCAGCTCTGTGGCTTCCAGTCTGTTCTGGTTTCTGGACCTGAACCACTTCCTCCTGGCTGCAGGCAGCACCCACTGAGGCATCATGGGAAATTTACTGAGTGTGTTCATTCAGCACTTGGGTCTATTATAGGATATATAATAATAATCAATCATTACAGTAATAGGCTACATCCATGGTTCAGCAGCACTGAGGGACGTTAGCATGTTAGCATCTGGCATCATGTTGTAACACTTTCACGTATTGCAAAAAAAGTATCTGGTATTTTTTGTTCAAACTAATGGATCAACCTCCTCAAGACTATCATGTTAACATTTTAAAAAAAAGGTTTGTGTATATATCCTTCCAAAAAAACACAGAGGCAGAGATTTTGTAGCGTCAAAATATTACATCAATTTACCCCAAAATCTGTTCTCCGGTTTCCCGCCAAAAAGTAAAATGATTTCAATGCTAAATAAATTTTAGCAATGCCACTACGATCCAAGGAAAGAACTGAGATGAAAATTGTTGCCATATAATATAGAAGTGTGAAGGTTTTACAGCCAAAGAACAGTTGTTTAGTTTGTACCGAGTCTAAATTGAGACTCTTATCGGTTCGGTTGAAGCTTGAATAGTTACGTAACTTGTAAGAGCAGGTCCTTAGGTTCAACACATGGACTCTGAGCTGCTTCTCACCTCCTGCTGAAGGTTTCCACTCATGCATGTTCCTCATCACAGCTTTCTAATGTTAGGACCTGCACCACTGACACTGTTCTTCATTTAGTTATGTCTGTTCACACACTGAACCACAGGAAGATGCTTCAGTATTGGAACATGCACAATAATAAACTGACATAGATGCATGTTTCTGTGGTTTGGTCTCAGTTTTTAGTTTTTAATCATCTCACTGTTCCAACCTTGTAACAGTGCATTTGACACCAAATAGTGAATTCTGTGATATAGTTTAGGAAGTTTAATGTGTTGGTATTTGTAGAGGACAAATGAGGTTTTGACTGTGTCATAATGTGAGAGTCCTACTGTACCATGAACAGTCTGCAGGTTACAACCGTCTCCCCTAGATTCTGTTTATTCTCATGGACGATCGTTAAAATAACGATTACCGGAGTAAAAACTAAGAGATTTAAGAGATTTAAGTTCCTTTTGCAACCAGCAAATCCTCTGAAAAGCAGAGAGCCTTCCCCTCTGCACTCAGACTTTTAAATTCCTCATAGGGTTTTTTTAATTAATTTTTTTATTCCATTCCTTATTTCTTAAAAGCTTATTTATATTATTATCCATTCCAAGCTCTATGTTGTCTGATGTGTGTTGTATTGACTATTTATTCTCTTTATTGACTGTTTATTGTGGGCCATGTAGACTATTATGAACCACGACAACCTGCTGCTCAAAATGAATCGCCCCTTGTGGGATTAATAAAGTTGTTTTGAATTTGAATTTGAAAAAACAGATAAACTGATTTGTTTTTCTTGATAATAAAAAAGTTGGTAACACTTTACAATAAGGGTCCCTTAATTAATGTTAGTTAGTACATTATTAAGCATTAATATATAAACTAATGTGTTATTATTCAGCTTTTAAATGTATTAACTAACTTTGAGTAGTAAACATTGATTAACTGCTTACTAATAGGCTACATTAATTAATGTGTTTCCTAATCCTAAGTAATACATAATAATGATTGTTAATATATCTGTAAACAGTTAATTAATGCTTAATAATGTACTAACGAACATTAATTAAGGGACCCTTATTGTAAAGTGTTACCAAAAAGTTTAAAAAACAGACAAAATTTAGTCCAAAATGACAAATATTTGAATTAACTTTATGTTTAATTAATGTGACAGTGACAAGTCTTTATGATCTCAGAGTTGAATTAAATCTGGATCAGAGATTTTCTTCTTCTTTTTCTGTTTTTATTTCTGTCTCTGAAAGTGACGTCGTCGTTTCCTGTGAAACCGTCGAGCTGAACTGACCAGTCGCAGTTTTCTCGCTTCACTTCCTGTTTTTTTCTCTTTTTTTGGGGTGTTTTTTTGTCCTGATGACTCATCAGATTTCTCTGACTTCCTCTTAACGACGACTCGGACGTTTCTCACCACCACTATGTCTCTTTCTCCGTCTGTTTCAGGGAGTGTGGAGCCGAGACCTTTGTCAACTTCGCCTCCTTCGAACGAGACGGGAAACTTCCTTACAACTGGTAGGCCACGCCCCCAGCCACGCCCCCCCCCAGCCACGCCCCCTCCCCCAGCCACGCCCCCTCTGCCCCTCCCCCTCCCCCCTCTGCCCCTCCCCCCTCTGTTGGTTTGTTCATGTTAATTCACTGTGTAAAATATGAGCTGTGGTTGGTCGACCTTTGGTGTGGATGTCGACGCCCACACAGAGATAACCACCGTAGCTCCTGACTGTAGTCGATCTGTGATGTCAGACAGTAACGATGAAGATGATGCTGATGATGATGATGATGCTGTGTTGGGACCAGCTGATTGGACGATGAAGACGAAGTTCAGGATTTAATTTGTTTCAACTAGTGATGTCACGATTATACATTTTCTTGGTTATTATTGTTTATTATTATTATAAATAATCACAGTGTTACGATAACTTACTACAACACTTTGAATGTGTAAAATCAAATTAGTCAAAATATAATTACATTATTCATTGTTTACACAAAATATTTCAAGTATCTATTAATATACGACCAATTATTAATCCCCCAGGGGAAGTGTTTGAAATATTCAGGTCATAAATTGTCATCTATACCAAATTTTTGTGTTTATTTTAAAGGGATACGGCAATTTTTTTGTGTGTCTTGCCTCACTCCCGAGTCCATGACCAGCAGATAGACACCATCCTTTCGACTGTGCGTGCAGTAACAAGGGAGATAGAGCCGTATCGCCGTAATTAGCTTAGCTCAAACACTGGAAGTGTATAGGTAGTGTTAGCCTGCCTCCACCTAAAGTCACTAATTAGCTTAGCTCAAACGCTGGAAGTGTATGGGTAGTGTTAGCCTGCCTCCACCTAAAGTCGCTAATTAGCTTAGCTCAAACACTGGAAGTGTATGGGTAGTGTTAGCCTGCCTCCACCTAAAGTCGCTAATTAGCTTAGCTCAAACACTGGAAGTGTATAGGTAGTGTTAGCCTGCCTCCACCTAAAGTCGCTAATTAGCTTAGCTCAAACGCTGGAAGTGTATGGGTAGTGTTAGCCTGCCTCCACCTAAAGTCGCTAATTAGCTTAGCTCAAACGCTGGAAGTGTATGGGTAGTGTTAGCCTGCCTCCACCTAAAGTCGCTAATTAGCTTAGCTCAAACGCTGGAAGTGTATGGGTAGTGTTAGCCTGCCTCCACCTAAAGTCGCTAATTAGCTTAGCTCAAAAGCTGGAAGTGTATAGGTACTGTTAGCCTGCCTCCACCTAAAGTCGCTAATTAGCTTAGCTCAAACACTGGAAGTGTATGGGTAGTGTTAGCCTGCCTCCACCTAAAGTCGCTAATTAGCTTAGCTCAAACGCTGGAAGTGTATGGGTAGTGTTAGCCTGCCTCCACCTAAAGTCGCTAATTAGCTTAGCTCAAACACTGGAAGTGTATAGGTAGTGTTAGCCTGCCTCCACCTAAAGTCGCTAATTAGCTTAGCTCAAACACTGGAAGTGTATGGGTAGTGTTAGCCTGCCTCCTACCCGAGCCGAAATCAGCAGTCAGAAGCTGATTTCATTTTAGCTCTAAACTCTGTAAATATATCACTTTATCCACATTTCAAACATGTTTAGGTGAGAAAGTAGCCGTTTAGATCAGCAGTGTGTCGTTAATTTGTCTAAATACCAGCTGTTTACAATTTTGTTCGGACGAATTCGACACTACTCAAGCTAGCCGTTGTGACCAACGCACTTCCGGTTACTTTCACAAAATAAAACACCCGTTGCCCTTTACATACAGAAAACCATGAGGATAGAATTTGTGCTTTTACTTTGAAATAGGAAGCTAACCTACCCTCGATGTAGCTAGCTTGAACCAAAATAAAGCGTCTTTGCTTGAACCCTCCGTTTTGACCGATCTCGTCCCGTTAGCGGCATTTGACCGCTCAAGATGCCTTACCGGAGAGTTTTGTAGCTCTGAGACGAAGATCGGCCCGCCGGTTTCCGTTTAGAGTTGCTGAAGAGTTTCTCTGATGACTTTAGGTGGAGGCAGGCTAACACTACCCATACACTTCCAGTGTTTGAGCTAAGCTAATTAGCGACTTTAGGTAGGAGGCAGGCTAACACTACCTATACACTTCCAGCGTTTGAGCTTAGCTAATTAGCTACTTTAGGTGTAGGCAGGCTAACACTACCTATACACTTCCAGCGTTTGAGCTAAGCTAACTAGCGACTTTAGGTGGAGGCAGGCTAACACTACCTATACACTTCCAGCGTTTGAGCTAAGCTAATTAGCGACTTTAGGTGGAGGTAGGCTAACACTACCTATACACTTCCAGTGTTTGAGCTAAGCTAATTAGCGACTTTAGGTGGAGGCAGGCTAACACTACCCATACACTACCAGTGTTTGAGCTAAGCTAATTAGCGACTTAAGGTGGAGGCAGGCTAACACTACCCATACACTTCCAGTGTATGAGCTAAGCTAATTAGCGACTTAAGGTGGAGGCAGGCTAACACTACTACTAAATCTTTCTTTGTTTTGTTTTGCTTTTTTTTTTAATCAAAAATGACAGGCTAACATTTAAATTCCTACCAATTCAATGTTACCTTAGCTAAATGGACCAGTATCTGAGCATTTACCTTTATTTTTGCGCCACATCTGCCGATACGGTTCCAACATTATCTTTTTTGGGAAAGTGACGGTATTTAGGAATCTTTACGATTAATCAATTAATTAATTAATTAATTGTGGCGTTTAACACTGCGATTCATTGTGAAAACAAGTAATTGTGACATCCCTAAGTTTCAAATTCAACAAAACGAGAAAAACGACTCGTTGTTTAAACCTAAAGAGGAGGAGGAGAGGAAGAAGAGCTGCTCCTCCTCCTCCTGATGATGATGAAGATGTGGCTGTCGACCACTCAGACTGACTGATTGATTGATTGATTGATCGGTGATTGATCGGGGATTAATATAAGGGCTGAAAGACGGTCAGTTAAGGCAGAACCTCGGCTTCCATCTGCTCTTGTTGCCGTGTCCATCACTAAACGCTGCTGTCCATCAGAGTCTCTGCATGTCAGCTGACCGCCAAGGCCCCGCCCCCTCAGGCCCCGCCCCCCACAGGCCCCGCCCCCAGTTTTGGCTCAAACTGCAGAAAATAAAAACATTAAAGGGGATAGTTCAACATTTTGTCAAATTGGCCCATTGCCATAGCAGTAGGTTTGTTACCTTTAACTGTCGGTTGCAAGCTGTTTTTAGAACGGCGGAGCAGAGCCGTGAGCTGCTCAGAGCTACGCTACGGAGGCTCATTATGGGATTTCTTGGTTTCCCTCATCAAATACACAATCCAACAACTCCACAACGCTCTGGTGGACAAGTTGTGAGCTGCACATTCACCACGCTATGAGATAATAACACAACGTTACCACACAGAGTTGTTTTAGAGGGAAATACAGAGACTGTTGATGAAAAACTGTCCCTGAAGGCAACACGCATCAGTGGTTTTGCATGAATTTACCTCTAAAACATAACCTGACAGAAAACAGAACCTACTGCTATGACTATAGGGATTATGGCAATGGGCCAGTTTGACAAAATGTTGAACTATCCCTTTAAAAACTTCACAAATATGAAAATAATAAAAAGGTTGTAGTGAAATCCTGATGGGGGGGTTGAAGGGGGGTGTTGGCTCTCTCCGTGGTTTCTATTTGATGTCTCAGATTCAGTTTTCCAAGTTTTAGATGTGACGTCGTGTTTCTGCAGCAGATGAGTCTGTTTCTCTTTCTGTGTTTAAATCTTCTGTTTTACCGACGGAGACGAGTTTGAGTCCCTGCAGCAAGAAACTGTCAATAACTGAGTCATAAGTGAGTAATGAGTGAGGTTCAGTCCCAGGTTCACAGAGTCTGAGCTGCAGCTTCAGAACAAACAGGAACGTGAAACAGAAAGTGAAGAATCAACAGATTTAACAACATGAACATGAGAAAAGACTTTAAATGTTTGATCACAGCTCAGGTCTGTTTATCTAGTAAAATGATAATAAAGATACTCAACTCAACACTGGAGGTCAGAAGTTAAAAGAGTTTACTTTTACTTTATTCATTTGTTTCTTTTAAATGGACGGAGACTGAAGTTTAAAACTCAGGTTAAAGTTTGATTTAAATCAGAGTTAAAGGTTGAGTCTGGAGTTTTGTGCCCAAAAATAAACATTAGACTTGGACAAATGAAATCCGTCTTAATCGTCACCTATGGGCTTCTAGTCCTGTGTGTGTGTGTTCAGGTTTTGTTGTGCACGTGGACGTTTCTGGGTGGAGAGCGAGAGAGTCTGTGTTTTCTCTCCAGCCAATGACGGAGCTCAGGTGAAGCTACGTGCAGCAGAGTAGTAGCTCAGGGCTGCTAGCTGCACTAGCTGTCTCTGATGCTAACGAGTGCTAGCAGCTAGCACGTCTCTCTCTCTCAGCACCGATTCCCCACCGCCACCGACAACTAAAGCCTCGACTGGTAACAAGTATGAGGGCCGTTGTGGTGAGCTAGCTCGATGCTAACTTCGGCTAGCGGTCAGAACGTTTTAATTACGCGACGTAATACGTCATTAACAGTGTGGCGGAGTAGTGTCAGAAAGTGTTTTTTATTTGACCAGTGAGTCACTATATTGAATTCACTATGAGTAGGGAGGAGGGAATGAGGGAGGGGTTTAGGACACAGCCCAGGTGTGACGTATCCACCACTTTCCGAACGTCAACAACGTAGCCTGTTTTGCCGGTTTTGTTCTTCCGGTGGAATTTTATGTTTACGTTTCCATGGTTTCGGTAGTCGCGGTAAATGCTTGGATTTTTTATTTTTTTTTCCCCAATGAAAATCTGTAAAACGCTTGGATCATCACAGCAGCTTTTAACAGTGGATATTATCACACAAATTGACATCCGTGATAAAAGCCAGCGTTAGTAGCCTAGATCCATGCGTTTACCGTAACTATGACAACGACTGAAAACCATGGAAACGTAAACGTACAATTCCACCAAACCGGCAAAACCGGCTTCTGGTTTTGACCATAGATGACGTTTGGAAACTTGTGGATAGGTCCAGGTGTTAGGTGTGAGGTCCAGGTTTTGGTCCAGGACTGTTGCATTGTGGGAAACGGGGGCGGGAGGAGGACACGGTGATGTCACAGGCCGGGCTGGAGGCGGAGACGGGCCAGAGCGGCGGCGGCGGCCGTGGCGGCGTTGTTGTTGTTGTTGTTGAGCGGCTGCATGATGCATTCACTGTGTGTGGGGCACTAATGTGTCGCTGTGTGAACTAATGAAGCGCCATGTTGTGTCAGTGTCGCCCCCTGCTGTCTCTTCTTCCTCATTTGTTTCCTGTTTTTATTTGAACCTTCAGGCGAAGAAGCCTCTTTGCCTTCCTTACCCTACTGCCATCCTGCCTTTGGACTGACTATCTTTTGGCTTTTTATATTAATCCGTGGTAAGTAACGCATCTGCTGGCCTCAAACACTGCACCTCGGGGGCATGACGATGACGATGACGATGATGAAGATGATAGAGTATTGATCGGCTGATCGATCGATCGGTCGGTCGGTCGCTGATCACAACCAGGAAGTCTGGTTTTATTCTGCTTCTCTCTGCTCTGCAACAAATCCCATCAAACCCAACACCTTCCTATAGGAGCTCCTCATTGGTTCTTCATTGGCTCCTCATAGAGCTCTGTAAAAGAGAGTAAGGACACCTCCATTGACTCCCGTGGTAAGGGTTTAAGGGTTTAAGGGTTTAAGGGTTTAAGGGTTTAAGGGTTTTGCGCCCCTAGTGGCAGGATGTGGGTATTGCAAAAGCGCCCAGAAAACCCATTCACTCCAATGTATGTGTGTTGCCCACTTGCTGGTAAATTGATGAAAACGGCCGTGTTTTTGTTTTTAGGTGTCTTGGTCATATCAGATTATACTTAGAATTTGTTTATTACAAAATGTAGATTGAAACATTAATGTAGACAACTATTTTGTTTTTTTACTAGCCTATGTGTTAATGTTTATCTGTAAAGGATCCTCAATGATGCTATTAACGTGGGTGATCTATAAATGTCCTTAAATTATTGAAAACACCACACTGCTCATTCACCAACAATGCAGAGATGTCAGTTCTTTTGCAAAACCCATATTCCTCCACCAGGAGGCGCTGCCATTGGACCGATGCTGTCCTTACTCTCTTTTACAGTGCTCTAGTTCCCCATTGGTTCCCAATTGGTTCCCCATTGGTTCCTCATTAGTTCCCCATTGGTTCCCCATTGGTTCCTCATTGGTTCCCCATTGGTTCCTCATTGGTTTCCCATTGGTTCCCCATTGGTTCCTTGGTTCATAACGCCACATTTTGTAATAATCTGCCACATTTTGAAATAAAATACTTGAATGAAATATGTGATAAACTTTGCCACAGTTTGTAATAAGTTGTTACATAGGCTAATGCACCAAATCGTTACAAAATGCGGCTGTTGGATTTTTATTATGAAGAAAATGTGATAATTCGGTGCGTTATTTAACAACTTATTACAAAATGCGGCAAAGTTTATTACATATTTCGTTCAAGAATTTTAGGTAACACTTAATAATAAGTACACACTAGCTTTAAATACTGAATTCATCATTTATAACACATGAATACTCATTAGTATGTAGTTTATAAACAGTTAAAAATGTTTTACTCATCATTGATAAGCACTGACTGTATTTATAAACTACATACTAATGAGTGTTCATGTGTTATAAATGAAGAATTCTGTATTTATTAATGCTTAACTAATGCTTATGTGGCAGATTATTACATAATGTGGCGTTCCTGAGGGTTCCTCCATGTTTACATCCACTCATTTATTGATAGATGAACCTGTCGACACGGATCAATACACATTCTTTACTGCTGAGGAACTCAGCATGAATTAAAATTAAGTCTAAAGTCATTACATTTAATCATAAAATCAACAAAATAATAATAAACTATAAACTGTCAGATCTGGTTTTATAATTGTAACCCTTTTATAAATACTGTTATAACATATAATCATCATATTAATTTAAATATTTAGTGACTGAGACTCTGTGAAACTGTTTCTGTTGGACAGCGCTCATAATTCCTACGACCAGCAGAGGGCACTGAACGCCACTATTTGATTGATGCTGATTGGCTCGTTAACAAACTACAGTTCATTTTTATCTAACCCTGAAATGAACCCTCATAATTATCCATTAACATCAAAGCTTAATATTTATAATAATAATGATAATATTGATAAAAACAACATAAAATCTTAAATAATATTAAATAACAAAGTGTCGTACAGAAAATATCAGTGTTAGAGCCCCTGTGTGTGTGTGTGTGTGTGTGTGCGTGTGTGTGTGCGTGTGTGTGTGTGCGTGTGTGTGCGTTGATTGGGGATTTGTTGTTAACGAGGAGGAAACTGGAGAATAAAACCAGACTTTTATTTTGAAACTTTAAATGTGAAGTTTGAGTTTGAGTGTCGGGGAAACAGGAAGTCAGCTGATGATGATGAAGATGTGTGTGTGTGTGTGTGTGTGTGTACTAACGTGTTGTTGGCTGTAGCATGACGCTAACCGTAGCATGACGCTAACTGTAGCATGATGCTAACTGTAGCATGACGCTAACTGTAGCATGAGGCTAACTGTAGCATGACGCTAACTGTAGCATGACGCTAACCGTAGCATGACGCTAACCGTAGCCCACTGCTCCCGCCAGGTGTCTGCATGCCGCCCGTCTCTTCACTTCCTGGTTCATCACTTGTCGTTGTTAGCATGTAGCTTAGCATCGGCTGTAGCCCGTAGCGACTGTGTGTGTCATGATGACTTCAGTGCATGTTTGTTTGTAGTTTCTTAGCGGTTCTTAGAGTTTCTGTCGCAGGTTTAAATCTCGTCGTTTCGTTGAGAGGAAACGAAGACGATTTAAAACCAAACAGTGAAAATAAAATCTGCATGTGAGTGAGTTTGTGTAGAAAAAAGCAGCTTCAGACGGAGGAGGGAGAGTCTTTCTGAGCATGATGGATTTATTTTTATTTTTATTTTGTTTCTCTGTGATTGTTTCTGGACTCAGACGATGAACGGGCGACTCACCGGCCGCTACGGAAGCCTTCAGCTGCCAATATTAAACACCTAAACACACAGAAACGTTACAAGTTATTAATGAAACAAGTAAAAAATGTTTCAATTTTTACTTTCATGCAAGAAAATTAACATTAACATGAAAACATCACTGATAAACTGTAAATAAAATGTTAACTGACTTTGAATTATGGGATGCAAATGATGTCAAATTAGTAATGAAACAAAATGTGAAAAATTAAACGTTATGAAAATGAGAAAACACAAAGTTTTTATTGTTGAACCAGGATTAACTTAATTAAAAAGATGAAAATAAAATGTTTTTGTTCATTTCATCATTTTCCATAAAAAGAAACGAAAGTTAAGTCAGAATTTTTAACTTCTAGTTAAATTGATTAAAAATGGAGATTAAGATAATTAATAATTAACTAGTAAACATGTTTTTATCCAGCGATAACTGAAACAAATGATGATGAAATGATTTTGTTTTAATATTGGCAGCTGTTGACTTCCATACAAATGAATAACTCATGAAAATAGTTCAGTTTGTTCTAATTAAACTCTTTAATAATCTTTTATTGAGTTTTCACATTTGATCTAACATAAACCCTCGAGGCCGGAGAGTCTCCGTCCTCTGAGTCACATGATCCACTTTGATCTGGTCTGACCGTCGTCACGGAGACGAAGCACTGACGTGTTTGTATTTTATAGGAGCAAGACAGCTTTAAAGAAACGGAAGCTCACAAGGTAACGAGACCAAACGACCACACGTCTGTGGACTTTGACTTCATCCTCTTCTCTTCACTCTGTTTCTGTGTGTGTTTCTCTGCTGCTGTGCTGCCATCGCACACACACACACACACACACACACACACACACACACACACACACACACACACACACACACACACACACACACACACACACACACACACACACACACACACACACACAGATGGAGGAAACATGGCCGACAGATGGGTCAGATGTGTTAACCGTCTTGTCCGTGTGTTTCAGCCCGGTGCAGCTCGACGACTTCGACGCCTACTTCAAAGAGATGAGCAAAGACTCGGCCTACAAGTTCTCCCTGCAGTTCGAGGTGACGGCCTCAACATCTGTCTATCTATCTATCTATCTATCTATCTATCTATCTATCTATCTATCTATCTATCTATCTATCTATCTATCTATCTATCTATCTATCTATCTATCTTTTTACTTCTTTCTTTCTTTCTTTCTTTCTTTCTTTCTTTCTTTCTTTCTTTCTTTCTTTCTTCTCCCATTTCTGTCTTTTTACTTCTTTCTTTCTTCTCCCATTTCTGTCTTTTTACTTCTTTCTTTCTTTCTTTCTTTCTTTCTTTCTTTCTTTCTTTCTTTCTTTCTTTCTTTCTACCCTTCTCAATCTCTATCTATCTACCTCTTTCTATCATCCCCCTCTCTCTGTCTCTTTTTTCCCTCTTTTTTTCTTTCTTCAGCTGCTTTCAGCATTCACACACATTTTCTATTTGTATTATTAAGGATGGTTTTATGAATAAGGAAGTGTAACTAATTAAAATTGGATTTTTAAAATCAAAAAATCTTTCTACCCTTCTCTATCCCTATCTATCTACCTCTTTCTATCATCCCCCTGTCTCTGTCTCTTTTTTCCCTCTTTTTTTTCTTCCTTCTTTCTTTCTTTCTATCCCATTTCCATGTCTTTTTCTTTCTTTCTTTCTTTCTTTCTTTCTTTCTTTCTTTCTTTCTTTCTTTCTTTCTTTCTTTCTTTCTTTCTACCCTTCTCTATCTCTATCTATCTACCTCTTTCTATCATCCCCCTCTCTCTGTCTCTTTTTCCCCTCTTTTTTTCTTTCTTTCTTTCTTTCTTTCTTTCTTTCTTTCTTTCTTTCTTTCTTTCTTCTACCCTTTCTTTTCTTTCTTCAGCTGCTTTCAGCATTCACACGCATTTTCTGCAGGAAATGCTATCTTTTTCTAGTTATTATTATTACAGTAAAAACTATCACAGTCGTTTTATTGTGAAAGGACCTGACAGGAAGTGAACTGAACGTGTGTTTTTGTTTTTCTAGGAGCTGAAGAGCGTCGGTCTGGATCTTTCCCATGATGCCGCTGACCTTCCCGTCAACAGACCCAAGAACAGATACACCAACATCCTGCCCTGTGAGTCACTTCCTGTCAGCTGACACATGACGATGATGATGATGATGATGATGATGATGATGATGATGATGATGATGATGATGATGATGATGAAGATAACCTTCTTCTTCTTCTTCTCCTCAGACGACTTCAGTCGAGTGAAACTGATCTCGATGCACAACGACGAAGGTTCAGATTACATCAACGCAAACTACATCCCAGTGAGTCTGACACAGCTGTTATATATATATAGATCAATGATATTGATCCATAAGGCAATATCAGGATTCAAACTTAAAGGGATAGTTCAACATTTAGTCAAATTGGCCCATTGCCATAATCCCTATAGTCATAGCAGTAGGTTCGTTACCTTTAATTGTCGGTGCAAGCTATTTTTAGAACGGCGGAGCAGAGCCGTGAGCTGCTCAGAGCTACGCTACGGAGGCTCATTATGGGATTTCTTGGTTTCACCTCATCAAACTCATCAAATACACAATCCAACAACTCCACAACGCTCTGGTGGACAAGTTGTGAGCTGCACATTCACCACGCTATGAGATAATAACACAACGTTACCACACAGAGTTGTTTTAGAGGTAAATACAGAGACTGTTGATGAAAAACTGTCCCTGAAGGCAACACGCATCAGAGGTTTTACATGAATCTCCCTCTAAAACAACTCTGTGTGGTAACGTTGTGTTATTATCTCATAGCGTGGTGAATGTGCAGGTCACAACTTGTCCACCAGAGCGTTGTGGAGTTGTTGGATTGTGTATTTGATGAGTTTGATGAGGGAAACCAAGAAATCCCATAATGAGCCTCCGTAGCGTAGCTCTGAGCAGCTCACGGCTCTGCTCCACCGTTCTAAAAACAGCTTGCACCGACAATTAAAGGTAACGAACCTACTGCTATGACTATAGGGATTATGGTGATGGGCCAATTTGATAATAAATATTTTAACAGGGCGTAGAAATTCAGTCAAATCAAATCAATGTGAGAGTGACATCACTGTGTGTGTGTGTGTGTGTGTCTGTGTGTGTGTGTGTGTGTGTGTGTGTGTGTGTCTGTGTGTGTGTGTGTGTGTGTGTGTGTCTGTGTGTGTGTGTGTGTGTGTGTGTGTGTGTGTGTGTGTGTGTGTGTGTGTGTGTGTGTGTAGGGCTACAAACACGGTAAGGAGTACATCGCCACCCAGGGCCCGCTGCCCGAGACCAGGAACGACTTCTGGAGGATGGTGCTGCAGCAGAAGTCTCCCATCGTCGTCATGCTGACTCAGTGCAACGAGCGTCGCCGGGTCGGTCCCTCCCGTCGCCATGGAAACAGGCTCACCGCTGCACCACTGTGTGTGTGTGTGTGTGTATATGTGTGTGTCACTAACAGCTGATGTGTGTGTGTGTGTGTGTTGCCAGGTGAAGTGTGACCACTACTGGCCGTTCACAGACGAGCCGGTCATGTACGGAGAGATCAGCGTGGAGATGATGTCTGAGTCCGAGTCCACCGAGTGGACCGTCAGGAAGTTCAGACTGGGATACGTGAGTCATCAATACCTCATCAATACCTCTTCAATACCTCTTCAATACAGGGCTGCAACTAATAATAAATAATATAATACATTTTATTTAGAAAGCGCCTTTCACGCCACTCAAGGACACTTTACAGCAGTTAAAATCATCAAGCACCAAAACACAGAATAAATCATCATTATACAACAAGTAGTTCCGACCAAGCAATCTGATTGGTCAATAAGACATTTAGAACGTGCTCAAATCAGCATTACAGCACGGCTGACTCATCACTGAAAATATTACTTCGCCATGTCATGTTGTTTATACATCTCCATGGCAACATGGATTTTTCCCCCTTTTATTTTATTACTCGTGAAAATAAATCACAAACTACATTGACCTCCTGTAGGTTGTTCCTGTCAGCTGCCGAAGTCAGATTTATAGAACAATTATTTTATTTTATTTTTTGTTAATATATTGTAAACCTCCCCGTTACAGCAGAGAGGATTGTCTCCCTCCCATGTGTGTAACGTTACAAAGTCGGAGAGTTGTGATCGCGGTGAATATGTTTTTTAAAATATGGCCTGGAGCTGAATATTTCATTGGATAAAACGGAGGTGATTACCTGTATGTTTCTCTCTCTCCCTCTCTCTTGCTTGCGCCGTTTGGGCTTTTAAATAGTCTGGAGTAATCGTTTGGCTTTCTCTATCAGCTGTGTCGGCGACACGGCGCTATAACTTCATTTACATGCAGAGTTTGTGGTTGTAGAAGCTACATCTGTGAAAAGAAAAAAACTGCATCTTTGTTATAACTTGGGCGAGTTTGTGCAGTGTTGATTTAGTTCGGGAAAGTCCGAGACCGCGTTAAAACATGAACGTCAGCTCAGAGTTCACTCATCTGGGACTAGAAAATAATTTCTGTTGCTAGGTCGTTACTAAGGTTCGGACTATTTGCTGTAGAGGTGAACTAGGTTCCATTACACATAGGAGTCTACTGACGTGACTGATTGTGTTTCAGTTATTAGTCAGACCCCATTCATTTCCATGGAAACGGGAAGCACACTCGCAAAAAACTTTAAATTTTGAGAGCAAAACGTCCATCAACATGAATATTTATTTAATGATACGCTTTATTTTGTTGGTAATTGTTGTATAATCGCAATATTACCCTCGAGGGTGTGCTTAAACGTAATTTGAGCACTTCGGTGATGCTTGCGGACCTCGGCGCAAGCGCCTCGGTCCTGACCGCATCACCGTCGTGCTCAAATGACGTTAAAGCACACCCTCTCGGGTAATATTGCTTAAATAAACAATACCAAAGCATAAATCATCATCAATAGACAACACCGAAACACAAGAGCACAGAATAAACAACATTAAAAACATCAGTAAGAATGAATAATGAAAAGAACAAATAAATAAAACTGTGCAGAATAAAAGGGAAAAGTTAGGGTGAGGGGTGGTGGGGTGGATAGGCAATTTGAAACAGGTGGGTTTTGATTTTTGTTTTGAAAAGAGGGAGAGAGTCAATGTTACGGATGTGAGATGGTAAAGAATTCCAGAGTCGGGGAGCAGAGCGACTGAAAGCTCTGCTCCCCATGGTGCTGATTGGTGATGATTATTGTCATTATCGATTAATCTGTTGATTATTTAAATGATTAATCGATTAGTTGTTTGGTCAATAAAAGACGACATCGTCCTCAAATGTCTTGTTTTGTCCACAAACCAAAGAGAGACTCAGTTTATTGTCATAAAGGAACGAAGAAACCAGAAATATTCACATTGAAGAAGCTGCAATCGTATGGAGCTCCATCTGTGTCTTTATTATTCAATTCAATTTAAACAAAAAAGATATTTTCAATCAAAACAAACTTCACTTCAATGAAAAAAAAAAAAGTGTTGATGAAAAAAAAATTTGAGACCCAAAAAATTGCATTTGAACCCTTTTCTTCTTTGATTGAAAAGGTTTTTTGATTGAAGTGAGTTTATTATTTGATTGAAAAAATATATTTTTGGTTTAAATCAACTTTTTTTCCCCGACTGAATAATAAAGACAAAAAAAAACAAAGTCTCAGACGCTGCTCTCCTGTATTTTTTTTTGCATTCAAACACTTTTTTTTTATTGAAGTGAAGTTTGTTTTGATTGAAAATATCTTTTTTGTTTAAACCAACTTTTTTTTTAAATTAAATAATAAAGACACAAATGTAGCTCCATAAAGTCAGAACTTTTTAAAAATTACTATTGATTTATTAATTGATTGATTGTTGCAGCTGAACATCAACACTGTATCAGACCAGTGTGTGTGTGTGTGTGTGTGTGTGTGTGTGTGTGTGTGTGTGTGTGTGTGTGTCTGTGTGTGTGTGTGTGTGTGTGTGTGTGTGTCTCTGTGTGTGTGTGTGTGCAGGCTGATGAGTCTCAGGACGTGCTCCACCTGAACTACACCTCGTGGCCGGACCACGGCGTTCCGACCGTCAACGCCATCGAGAGCATCCTGCAGTTCGTCCACATCGTCCGGCAGCAGGCGCACCGCACCAAGGACCCCATCGTGGTCCACTGCAGGTCGGTGACGTCACAGTGATGTCACAGTGATGTCACAGTGATGTCACAGTGATGTCACAGTGATGTCACAGTGATGTCACAGTGATGTCACAGTGATGTCACAGTGATGTGTGGTGTATTGATGTGTTGATGAAGAGAAGTGATCACCGCCGACACGTCTTTTCTTGCATTCAAAAAGAGTTTATTACAAGAAAAAGAACAGAACAAACTATCAAAAATGCCGAATCGTGGAGCATCTCTGGTGCCAATATGAGATCTCTCTCTCTTGGCCCAAAGCTCTAACCTTATATACGTTTTCTAAAACTCCACCTTCTCCCAATATAAGGATTTGTCTGTCCAAGATGGTCAGACAAAGACAGGATCTAAAAACAGAATCTAACCTACAGTATGCCTTCTGACATTTAACCTCTTGACCAGGCTAACTAAACATAGATACAGTGTCAAGTATCCCCAGAAACTATGACCCACAGAGATGGGTAGATGACAAGGAACACATTTACACACTACTGCTAGACACCTAATCTAAACATCTTGCTGTAAATGTATGCGTGTACCTTTCTCTCTTGTAACATCTGAATTTATTTATATTTATCCCATTTAACTATAAACTGTTACTCATCACAGATGAAGTTCCTATCCAAATGGTGACTGACCTCTGACCTATCCCTTAACTTTTAGGCTGAGAAAACACCATGAAAAACACAAGATAATTGAAGATATTAAAGCAAAAATGTTCAGGTGGATAATACACTACAGATGTCATAGTGATGTGTAATCTTACTCCATGGTCTTTGGTACAAAACATAACCTAAAAATGCAATCTAATCTAATAACTTAATAATAACATGTAATGATGGTGTGAATCTGCATCGAGTTGTTGAACAGTTCAAATATCTAGGATCATGGCTGGACTCAGAGCTTACTGTCAAACCTCATATTGACTTTTATTCTTCGTAAAATCAACTTTGGTATCAGTGTTTTATTTCGATCCAAGAACTGTTTTACACTTAAAGGGATAGTATCATTTTTTTTTTTTAAAGTGTGGTTGTATGATCTACAAATAGCCCCTAAGTACTTTAATTGCAGTAGAAGACTCTCTGCACTCCTCCCGTTAGCAACGCCAGCCCATAATAGCCCTGCCCAGAGATTTACAACATACAGTGTTGTGAACAGACCCAAAGAAACGGCCTATTTTCACGGCCTAAAAGAGGTTTTACCTGAAAAATAATACACAGTTCCATTGTTCACTATAATATAATTTTTTCCAGCCCTTCAAAGGGCAGGAAAAACACAGTTTTTATTTGGACCTAACCAACTGCTGATCGGCGGGCGCTAACCCTGGGCGGAGGGATACGTGAGTTGGTTCGGTCCAAATAAAAACTGTGTTTTTCCTGGAAAAAATTATATTATAGCGAATAATGGAACTGTGTATTATTTTTCAGGTAAAACCTCTTTTAGGCCGTGAAAATAGGCCGTTTCTTTGGGTCCATTCACAACACTGTATGTTGTAAATCTCTGGGCAGGGCTATTATGGGCTGGCGTTGCTAACGGGAGGAGTGCAGAGAGTCTTCTACTGCAATTAAAGTACTTAGGGGCTATTTGGAGATCATACAACCCCACTTTACGTAAAAAAAATGATACTATCCCTTTAAATAAAGTTTCTGAATGAGTGTGGTGCTGCTGTGTCCTCAGCGCGGGCGTGGGCCGGACCGGGACCTTCATCGCTCTGGACCGCCTCATGCAGCACATCCGGGAGCACGAGTTCGCCGACATCCTGGGGATGGTGTCGGAGATGAGGTCACACCGTCTGTCCATGGTGCAGACCGAGGTGAGGACGGGCGCGGCCGTGGTGCCTTCAGGCGCTGAGCGTGTTGCTGCCCAAAACCTTCAGATTCCTTCTTTTAGACCTAAAATGTTAGGAACATACAGCCCTGAGTTGAATTAGCCCGGAATTGTCCTTTAAACGATTAATGGATAAGTTGTTTGGTCAATAAAATGTTGAGACGACATCGTCCTCAAATGTCTTGTTTTGTCCACAAACCAAAGAGAGACTCAGTTTATTGTCATAAAGGAACAAAGAAACCAGAAATATTCACATCTAAGAAGCTGGAATCACACGGAGCTCCATCTGTGTCTTTATTATTCAATCAAAACAAAAAAGTTGATTTAGACAGAAAGGATATTTTCAATTTAAACAAACTTCACTTCAATCAAAAAAAAAGAAAAAGTGTTGATGAAAAAAAAATTGAGACCCAAAATATTGCATCTGAACCCTTTTCTCCTTTGATTGAAAAGGTTTTTTTGATTGAAGTGAGTTTATTATTTGATTGAAAATATATTTTTTTGGTTTAAATCAACTTTTTTTTCCCGATTGAATAATAAAGACAAAAAAAAAACGAAGTCTCAGACGCTGCTCTCCTGTATTTTTTTGCATTCAAACACTTTTTTTTATTGAAGTAAAGTTTGTTTCGATTGAAAATATCTTTTTTGTTCAAATCAACTTTTTTTTTTATTGAATAATAAAGACACAAATGTAGCTCCATAAAATCTGAACTTTTAAAAACTGAGCTGTGGTTGTGGTTGTCGTTAAAGGAGCAGTACGTGTTCATCCACCAGTGCGTCCTGCTGATGTGGCAGAAGAAGAAGCAGCAGTCCATCACCTCCGACGTCATCTACGAGAACGCCAGCAAGACATAAGAGGCCACGCCTCCACGTGAGTCACGGAGCTGCAGCTGTTCAACTGGTTTCATCTGGATCACAATGATCTGGATGTTTAAATCCCTCGTTTCATCCAGGATCACGTAATCCTGAGTGTTAAAGGGATAGTTCAACATTTAGGCAAATTGCCACCATTGCCATAATCCCTATAGTCATAGCAGTAGGTTCGTTACCTTTAATTGTCGGTGCAAGCTGTTTTTAGAACGGCGGAGCAGAGCCGTGAGCTGCTCAGAGCTACGCTACGGAGGCTCATTATGGGATTTCTTGGTTTCCCTCATCAAACTCATCAAACACACAATCCAACAACTCCACAACGCTCTGGTGGACAAGTTGTGAGCTGCACATTCACCACGCTATGAGATAATAACACAACGTTACCACACAGAGTTGTTTTAGAGGGAAATACAGAGACTGTTGATGAAAAACTGTCCCTGAAGGCAACGTGCATCAGCGGTTTTGCATGAATTTCCCTCTAAAACAACTCTGTGTGGTAACGTTGTGTTATTATCTCATAGTGTGGTGAATGTGCAGCTCACAACTTGTCCACCAGAGCGTTGTGGAGTTGTTGGATTGTGTATTTGATGAGTTTGATGAGGGAAACCAAGAAATCCCATGAGCCTCCGTAGCGTGCTCTCTGAGCAGCTCGCGGCTCTGCTCCGCCGTTCTAAAAACAGCTTGCACCGACAATTAAAGGCAACGAACCTACTGCTATGACTATAGGGATTATGGCAATGGGGCAGTTTGACTAAATGTTGAACTATCCCTTTAACCCGGGAGGAGACAAAGAGATTGATGAGGTCTAAAGATCAGGCTGAACTTCTCCCTGCTCCTTGTCTTGCAGGCTGAACTTAACTTCTCCCTGCTCCTTGTCTTGCAGGCTGAACTTAACTTCTCCCTGCTCCTTGTCTTGCAGGCTGAACTTAACTTCTCCCTGCTCCTTGTCTTGCAGGCTGAGCTTCAGATCCATCCGACCAACGATCAAACGGACGACGTGGGAGGGAGAGAACCAGTGTTTCCTTTGACCCGGGGGGAGATTCTGCCTTAAGGAGCGTTCACTGACCCCCGCCGCTCCGCTCCGCCTCCGCCTCCATCGCTCCTCTGACCCGGACCCGCTCACGTCGTCGGCGCGGAGTAGGAGGAGCCTCTACCGGCGCCGCCTGCTGATTGGACGTCTGCCTGCGTCGAGTCCGTGTCCGTCCTCCTTCAGACCAGACGACGAGCGGGTTGAGCCGAGTCGGCGGCAGCTCCTCGTTTTCTTTTCTGTTTTTAATCTCAGGAGCTGAAAAACCAGCAAACACACACACACACACACACACACAGACACACACACACACACACACACTCCTCCACCCCCCCACCACTGGATTGGATGAGCCCCTCCCCCTCGTGTGCAGCTGTCCTGGTCGTGACTCCTCACTGCAAAAACTCAAAATCTTACCAAGAATATTTGTCTTATTTCTAGTCAAAACAAATCTCATTCTACTTAAAATAAGACTCATCACATTAAAAGCAGCTTGTTTTTAGACACTTTTTACTTCTTTCAAGCTGATTTTCACATAAAAAATCTGATAGTGGAGCAAGTTTTTTTTTTTAAACTAAATTCTTTCACTTAAAATAAGACTCATCACCTAAAAATGAACTTGTTTTTAGATCATTTTCACTTGTTTCAACATATTTTCACTTGAAATAAGTAGAAAAATCTGATAGTGGAGCAAGTTTTTCTTTCTTATTACAAGCACAAAAAACTTGCTTTCACTGGCAGATTTTTCTACTTATTTCAAGTGAAAATTTGATTGAAACAAGTGAAAATGATCTAAAAACAAGTTCATTTTTAGGTGATGAGTCTTATTTTAAGTGGAAAGTTTAGTTTTGACTAGAAATGAGACATTTTGACAAGAAATAAGACAAATATTCTTGGTAAGATGTTGAGTTTTTGCAGTGCTCCCACTGCCAACGCACCAATCACTGGACTCAACACAACTCTTCGATTATTATTATTCCTATTAGAACTCCAGCAGCGCTAACGTGCTAACGTGCTAACCAGGACGGCTGCACAGGACGCCGCCGCCGCCGCTGACTCCGCCCACCTGCAGCGTCGCCTGAAGATCATTGGACCAACGATGAGCACAAAGTTTCAAGGCAACGGCGACGCTGCTTTTTAACCGACTCGTTATTCGCTGTTTTTTAACCTAAACACTAAAAAAACGACTAAACTGTTTCCTGTGGAGGAACTTCCTGTTTCCTGTTTCCTGTTTCCTGCTGAAGGCGCCGTCGGACGTCGTCGTGGTCGTGGTGATGAAAAACTAAAATCGCCTTTTAAGACTGAACTCACTGAAGGTTTCAGATCAAAGCAGCAGAAGACGACGACGAAGGCGACGGCGCTCCTTTGTCCCGGTGTCACTGAACGCATCAACATGTTTTTATTCCGTCGAACACGTGAATGTTGCTGCGCTGCACAAACAAACAGACGACAGGTCGGACCGCTGCCGGCCAATCAGCAGAGACGAGCGACATCATCACCTGAGACAAACAAACACACATATCTGCTCTTCATATCTCACTGAGTGGGCGGAGCCAATCAGGGCCAATCAGAGCCAATCAGAGCCAATCTGAGCCAATCAGAGCCAATCAGAGCCAATCTGAGCCAATTTGAGCCAATCAGAGCCCAGACATCAACATATCATCATCATCATGTGAACAATTAATATCAAACTGAAGAGAAAAGAAATGTTTCACTGTAAAACACTGAGTTTGTTCCAGCGCCCTCATTAATATAATTATAATAATTATAATAATAATAATGTCCCACTTTTCATTATTAAAACAAAATGTTTCATTATAAACTCTCAGTTAAAGTTGAATATTAAAGTTTAATGATCAGAATCAAACGTCGACTTCAATAGAAATGAACTGATTCAATCAGACACAGGAAATAAACTCATTAACTCAAGTTCATTGGTTCTTTAGTTGTTGGTTTACTTAATTTTCAAGTGGTTATTTTTAGTTTAGTTTAGTTTCAGATAGAGGGTTAACACAGTGAACCAGAATCTCTGATCGGTACAGAACCAATAGATCAATAAGTTCAAACTTTGTCTCTTCTGGGCGTCGGAACAACATCAGTGTTTGTCTTCATCAGAGTTTACACTGGGCTGTTTGGGCCCCTAAAGGCCCCTAGTGGCTCCTCATGGTGTCTCCTAGTGGCTCCCAGTGGCCCATGGTGGCTCCTAGTAGCTCCTAGTGGCCCCTGGTGGCTTCTAGTGGCCCATGGTGGCTCCTAGTGGCCCATGGTGGCTCCTAGTAGCTCCTAGTGGCCCATGGTGGCTCCTAATGGCCCATGGTGGCTCCTAGTGGCCCATGGTGGCCCCTGGTGGCTTCTAGTGGCCCATGGTGGCTCCTAGTGGCTCCTAGTGGCCCATAGTGGCTTCTAGTGGCCCATGGTGGCTCCTAGTGGCCCATTGTGGCCCATGGTGGCTCCTAGTAGCTCCTAGTGGCCCATGGTGGCTCCTAGTGGCCCATTGTGGCCCATGGTGGCTCCTAGTAGCTCCTAGTGGCCCATGGTGGCTCCTAGTGGCCCATGGTGGCTCCTAGTGGCCCATTGTGGCTCCTGGTGGCCCATTGTGGCTCCTAGTGGCCCATGGTGGCCCATGGTGGCTCCTAGTAGCTCCTAGTGGCCCATTGTGGCTCCTAGTAGCTCCTAGTGGCCAATGGTGGCCCATTGTGGCTCCTAGTAGCTCCTAGTGGCCCATGATGGCCCATTGTGGCTCATTGTGGCCCATGGTGGCCCATGGTGGCTCCTAGTAGCTCCTAGTGGCCCATTGTGGCTCCTAGTGGCCCATTGTGGCCCATGGTGGCTCCTAGTAGCTCCTAGTGGCCCATGGTGGCTCCTAGTAGCTCCTAGTGGCCCATGGTGGCTCCTAGTAGCTCCTAGTGGCCCATTGTGGCCCCTGGTGGCTCCTGATCTGAGCCCAGCTCCTGATCTCACGACGTCTGTACAGAAACAGTCGTGAGTCGTTCGTCTTCATATCAAAGTTAATTAACGATCATTTGTCGTTTCTGTCATTTTTTACTGAAGGTTTGAAAGAAAAAACAAACAAAACTCACATCTGAGGAGAATGTTACTGACGGACGAGTGGTCGACCTTTGACCTTCTACACAGACAGGATGGACAGGGTGTCGTCAAAATAAGAGCACCAGAGTCTGACAGTGTTAAATCCACTTCCTGTGTTTGATGAACTTAATTAATGAATCAGTTCTGAGTTGATTCAGTGAACAAACTGAGTTTATGTTCATAGAAACAACAGATCAAAGATCAATTACATGAAATATCAACGACACTTTTATAAGAAATACAGTAAATGAAGATTTAAAGTATTTGCACTGATAGAATTTAGATTTTAATCAAAAACGTTTTTACAAGTAAACTTCTATCAAACACAAAACCAGTTTAGAATCTGAACTTTCAGATTTTATAAAGTGTTTTATTATTTTGACGACAGCTCGTTTCTGATCTGTAGAAAAGTTCACGAATGTTTGTAACGAAGTGAAACGATTCGTCCTCGCTGCCTTGAGGTTCAAACACCTGAAGTCTGTACCTGTTCTCCGTCCGGGCCCCCCCGCTGGGCCCCCCAGGTGTGGCTTCATCAGACGTACTGTACATATTAATGAATTAATTCCTGCTTCTGGTTTCTACTCGTCATGACTAAGTGGTTTCTTGTGGACAAGTTGCTTTAGTTTGTTGTTTTTCAGTCGTTGTGTGAATCTTCGTTTCTGAGCCTGAAGCTTCGGACCAACGCACGTTAGAAACTCTGAGTCTGTGGCAGAAAAACTCACTTTGGTTCAACTGTAAAAAATAAAATAGAATAAAAAAAAAAACAATAAAAAAATAAAAACTAGAAACAGTAGAAAAAGTAGAGACAGTGAGAAGCTGCAGACGAAGAGCCGAGCACCGTCACTGCTACAGATCTTCTCTCCGTGTTGTCGACTGTTCGTCATTGGTGCCATTTATTGTGTCACTTCCTGTTCCTGATGAGCTCGTCATCGTCACAGTTTTAATGTGTGTGTGTTGGAACAAATAAAATGTTGCAGTTTAAAACCTGTCGTCTCCACTTTCTACACAACACTCACATGGCCTATGAATAATAATATTTTTATATTGATGCTAATTATTAAAAACAGATCAAACTAAAATCAAAACAATTTATGACCTCACGACCTCGTCTCAGAACTTTATTCTCAATCTTTAGCTCAGAATAACAGATTTATATTTAAGTTAAGTGAAAGAAGTTTACTGAATCTGAGAATTATGACATCACCTTATTATTATAAATTCAGATCAAAGAGGTTTTAGTTCTTCCAAATTAAGATAAACTTTTTTTTTTTCAACAAGAACTTTTCTAGTTTTAAATCTTCAAATCTTTCTCATTGAGTCAGGATTTTCTTTTTCTTCATTTATGATTGCATTATTGATACATGAATTAGAGTCAGAGGAACAATAATAATATTTGAGTTAAATTTACTGAACCTGTGAAACAGAAGAAATAGGAAATGAACTCAGTGGTTTTCTTATTAAATGTTTTTTATTGCAGAACGAGCAGATTTAATGGAAAAAGGCACCAATGAAAACTATTCACATACAAATGCTTCTGTCTGATTGGCTGCTACAACAGTTCACTAAATAACTTAATCAGCGTTTCTCATTAGCGTCGTTAATCCCTTCAGAATAAAAGCTCCATGTTTCCAGTGTGCGAGTGGAAAACTGATCATTAATAATCATCAATACAATCAATGCCACAGTGAGAACGAACGGATCGTATAGAATCAGTACATACAGAGTTCATGTAGAAGATGATCACTGTAAACTCTCAGGTGGCGTCGGTTCATGACCAGCACGAACTCGTCACCCGCTCCACTTCACGCTCTTTTTATCTTTAAAGGGATAGTTCACCCAAAATTCAAATTTCACTCATTATCTACTACTCCCCCTCATGTGGACTAAGGGCTGGGAGAAGTTTCAGAGTCCTCAGTGGCTTCTCTGAGAAAGACACACCAAAAAACATCCAAATACCTCCATGCTGCTCGTATGTAATGTCCCTCTTGTATTGAAGCCCCGACATGAGAAATTGTTCCGAAGTCTATATTTTAAGCTTGTTTGTAGCGGAAGCTCCCAGTGTTTTCGCGAGATTTGCACTGACACAGGAAGAGCAGTGAACTGAGACACTGGGAGCTTCTGCTACAAACAAGCTTAAAATATAGACTTATTTCATTTTTTCGGAACAATTTCTCATGTCGGGGCTTCAATACCAGAGGGACATTACATACGAGCAGCATGGAGGTATTTGGATGTTTTTTGGTGTGTCTTTTTGTTACGAAGACAGTTGGTATCCATTTGCAACCGTCATATGGACATGCACTGCTACGCCGAGACCCCCTGTAACTCAGAGAAGCCACGGAGGACTCTGAAACTTCTCCCAGCCCTTAGTCCACATGAGGGGGAGGAGGAGATAATGAGTGACATTTCAATTTTTGAGTGAACTATCCCTTTAAATCACTGTTTCTGTCACTTCCTGCTGGTTTTTCACATTGAAAGCCTCAAGGGAAAGAGAGCAATTATTCCAGGACTTTTATTATGAAAACACCAGAGCAGGAAGTAGATGTCAGGGACAGAAACAGGGCGGAGTCTCTACGGGAGAAGAGAATTTACAGAAACGACCAGATTCTGATTTTATGAATCAACTTTTTTTCCTTCTGATGAAAATTTGACAAAGTTTTTGTAAATGCTTACTTTTGGTTTTATGACATGAAAAACAAACAAGTTCAAAAGTTTGGCTCCAAATTTAGACGAGTTCGAACAAGCCTGTTCACGTCCGACAACTTTTGACCTCTTTAAAAACCACTGAACTGATCCCGAACCAGTTGAGAAACGTCTACGTTTTATTATTGTGCAAAGATGCCGATCGATAATCTATCATCAGTTATTGATCCTTTCTGATTGATTCACTAAATCTAAACCACATGAGTCACAAATCACATAAACTTCTTCAGCTCCTGTTGATCAGTTCTATCGTTAATGAGGTTATTAAATAAACTGATCAATATATCTATGAATATTAGCATTCTGTCTCTGGGCTCCAACAATCTGAAATTTACACATAATTATTATTTTCTATTAATCAATAATTCAACTCCTACAACAACATGTTCCACCTGCAGCTCAGTTTGTGTCTCGGTCATCAAACGTCTGGTTTTACGCTTCTGTGACTTTGTGATGTCACAGAAGTGTTTTATTCTGAAATCTGCTCTGTTTTTATTGGATCGTTCAGAAAACGGTCAGCCAATCAGAAGAGAAGCTCAGAGCCTCCTCCTCTCTTCTGATTGGCCGACACTGATCTCCAGAGAGAAGCTGAGACACAAACTGCTGCTGCTTCTCCTCACGTTAATACTGAGCGGCTTCGCTTTGTACAAACACACCGAGGAGCTCAGCTGAACTTCAGCTGAACTTTAGGTGATTCAGCTCAGCTTCAGCTAAACTTCAACAGAACTTCAGGTGATTCAGCTCAGCTTCAGCTGAAGTTGAGCTTCAGGTGAACCTTGGGTGAGCTTCAGCTGAATTTCAGCTCAACTTCAGTTGAGCTTTAGGGTGAACTTCAGCTGAGCTTCAGCTGAATTTCAGCTAAACTTCAGGTGAGCTTCAGCTGAACTTCAGCTGAGCTTCAGCTGAACTTCAAGTGAACTTCAGGTGAGCTTCAGATGAACTTCAGCTGAGCTTCAGCTGAACTTCAAGTGAACTTCAGGTGAGCTTCAGCTGAACTTCAGCTGAGCTTCAGCTGAACTTCAAGTGAACTTCAGGTGAGCTTCAGATGAACTTCAGCTAAACTTCAGGAGAGCTTCAGGTGAACTTCAGCTGAACTTCAGCTGAACTTCAGGTGAACTTCAGATGAACTTCAGCTAAACTTCAGCTGAGCTTCAGCTGAACTTCAGGTGATTCAGCAAAGCTTCAGCTGAAGTTGAGCTTCAGATGAACTTCAGCTAAACTTCAGCTGAACCTCAGATGAACTTCAGCTGAACTTCTGGTGAACCTCAGGTGAGCTTCAGGCAAACATGGCGGCGTGTTCTCTGATCATATCGGACGTCCTCGGCCCTGTCTCTGTCTCTGTTTCTGTTGCTATGGAGACGAGCTGAGGAGTTCCTGCCGCCGCCGCATGATCTCCACGAACTCGGCGTGGTCGGCCGCCGCCTGAGGGTCAGAGGGCGAGAAAACAGCTGCAGATTCACCAATTAAAAAAAACAAAGGGGGGTGGGGAGTGGGGAGGGGTGGGCAGAGGAGGGGGCGGGGCCTGAGGGGGGGCGGGGCCTGAGCAGCTCAGTGGGCGGAGCCTTCGTCAAAAGACTCCACCCCCGAGTCACAGGTGGTCGCTGCCAGTTTCTCCTGTCGCCTCCTCATGATCTCCTGCAGCTCTGAGCCTGAACTCCTCTGGAGAGAGAACAGAGACACAAACAACAACACACAGCTGGTTAGAAAACTACACAAACAAACATGTTGTTGTTGTTGTTGCTGTTATTGTTGTTGATCTCGGGAGACTCTCGTGAAACCACCATCATCATCATCTTCATCTTGATCCACATGTTCTGTTCAAATAGTGAAGGAGTTGTTTCCTGTGTGAGGCTCATTGTGTTTTTACAGGTTTTATTGATCAGTTAATGTTATTAAAGGGATACGCCAACATTTTTTTTTTGTGTCTTGCTTCACTACCGAGTCCATGACCAGCAGATAGACACCATCCTTTCCACTGTGCGTGCAGTAACAAGGGAGATAGAGCCGTATCACCCGTAATTAGCTTAGCTCAAACACTAGAAGTGTATGGGTAGTGTTAGCCTGCCTCCTACCTAAAGTCGCTAATTAGCTTAGCTCAAACGCTGGAAGTGTATAGGTAGTGTTAGCCTGCCTCCACCTAAAGTCGCTAATTAGCTTAGCTCAAACGCTGGAAGTGTATGGGTAGTGTTAGCCTGCCTCCACCAAAAGTCGCTAATTAGCTTAGCTCAAACGCTGGAAGTGTATAGGTAGTGTTAGCCTGCCTCCTACCTAAAGTCGCTAATTAGCTTAGCTCAAACACTGGAAGTGTATGGGTAGTGTTAGCCGATCTTCGTCTCAGAGCTGACAAAACTCTCCGGTAAGGCATCTTGAGCGGTCAAATGCCGCTAACGGGACGAGATCAGTCAAAACGGAGGGTTCAAGCAAAGACGCTTTATTTTGGTTCAAGCTAGCTACATCGAGGGTAGGTTAGCTTCCTGTTTCAAAGTAAAAGCACGAATTCTATCGTCATGGTTTTCTGTATGTAACGGGCAACGGGTGTTTTATTTTGTGAAAGTAACCGGAAGTGCGTTGGTCACAACAGCTAGCTTGAGTAGCGTCCAAAATAGTAAACAGCTGGTATTTAGACAAATTAACGACACACTGCTGATCTAAACGGCTACTTTCTCGCCTAAACATGTTTGAAATGTTGATAAAGTGATATATTTACAGAGTTTAGAGCTAAAATGAAATCAGCTTCTGACTCGGGTAGGAGGCAGGCTAACACTACCTATACACTTCCAGTGTTTGAGCTAAGCTAATTAGCGACTTTAGGTGGAGGCAGGCTAACACTACCCATACACGTCCAGTGTTTGAGCTAAGCTAACTAGCGACTTTAGGTAGGAGGCAGGCTAACACTACCCATACACTTCCAGTGTTTGAGCTAAGCTAATTATAGCGATACGGCTCTATCTCCCTTGTTACTGCACGCACAGTGGAAAGGATGGTGTCTATCTGCTGGTCATGGACTCGGGAGTGAGGCAAGACACGAAAAAAAAAATGTTGGCGTATCCCTTTAATGTGTGGGTAGTGATTGGTCAGTTCCTCTCGTCACAGCTCGTCCATTGATCAGGAGGCCGCGGGTTCGATTCCCTGTTCCTCTAATGTGCAGTGTTTTCCTAACAGAGGCGGTTCTGCCCTGTGATTGGCTCATTCTAACCTCCTACAGAACCAGGCCACACCCTCGGCTACCTCGCTACAGTGTGATGTCATACATCCTCAGTTCTGATTGGTCCTATCGGTCCCTCGAGAGTCTCCCCTCGACCTGCGAGCATCTACTGAGCTGCTGCTGCTGCTGCTGCCGGCGCTTCGCTGCTCCACTCGAAGATTTCCTGAGAAAATCTTGTGGGCGTGGCCGAGGTCACATGACTCACGCTGCTGCTGCTGCTGCTGCTGCTGCTGCTGCTGCTGTGGAGGAGGACGTCTACGCCGAGTCAGGGTGCATGCTGGGTAACGGACCCACACCTGACACCGGTCACACAAACATCAGCTGGACTCGTTTAACCAAACTGATACGACTGATAATCAATCAGCAAACAAAACAAACACAGATCAATCAAAAATTAATAATACTAGAGCAGTGTAACAGAGAGTAAGGACAGCATTGGTCCAATGGAAGCGCCTCCTGGTGGAGGAATATGGGTATTGCTAAAGCGCCCCAGAGCTGACATCTCTGCATTGTTGGTGAATGAGCAAGTGTGGTGTTTTCAATAATTTAAGGACATTTATAGATAAAGTCGCTTATAGATAGTTAATAGCATCATTGAGGATCCCCATATCTTGCAACTAGGGGCGCATGAGGCTTACCACGGGAGTCAATGGTGGTGTCCTTACTCTCTTTTACAGTGCTCTAAATAATACTAAATAAATAATCACATTTTGTTTTAAAAAAGCATAAATATTTAATTTTGCCTTTGATTTCTGTGTTTGTTTCATTTCTGTGTGACGAGCGGCAGGTGGACAGGAGTTTGTTTTTTACAACCTGGTGGTAAAAACTAAAAACTGAAACATCTGGTTGTAAAAAACTAAAATATTTGTATCTACGTTTTACTGTGACTCAGTAAATGGGAGGAGCTATTAGGGACAATAGTTAGCTTAGCTTAGCTTAGCTTAGCATAGCTCTGAGTAGCAATCAAGCTAACACACACAGAACTTGTTCCAGCCAATAACAGATCTACTTCCTGGTGTCTACAGGGTCAGAGGGCGCAGGAGGTGGGGGGGGTCAAAGGTCAACAGGAAGTGGGTCATTCTGGAGCTGGTTCATTCACGGAGTTTAAGGTGGAATTACAAGGAAGGGAGACAAATGGTGCTGGTGCTACCTTAAGATGCTGCTGAACATGAAACGACTGGAGCCTCGTTCTGACGGCCAGAATCAGAACCAGAACTCATGAACATCCGTTTACAATCAGGTCCAAAGTCCAAAGTCCAGATCAGTCAAAGGGACTTCCTGTTCTACAAGTCAAGACGTGGATCAAGACCAAGGCTGTGTCCTAATCCCCCCCTACTCACCATATAGTGACCACGCCATTTTGTAGTGGTGTCCGAATGTTTAGTGATTATTAGTCACTATATAGTGACTGAATCTATCCCACAATTCACCGCCAAATGAAGTGAACATCCGATGGTCACTAACCGGAGCAAGATATCCCATCATGCATTGTGGTCACGGATCGACGCCATTAACACACCGGCCCAGAACGACCGGTGTAGCTACCAAATAAATGAAGTAGTGACCGGTGTAGCTACCAAATAAATGCAGTAGTGACCGGTGTAGCTACCAAATAAATGCAGTAGTGACCAGTGTAGCTACCAAATAAATGCAGTAGTGACCGGTGTAGCTACCAAATAAATGCAGTAGTGACCGGTGTAGCTACCAAATAAATGAAGTAGTGACCGGTGTAGCTACCAAATAAATGCAAGTAGTGACCGGTGTAGCTACCAAATAAATGAAGTAGTGACCGGTGTAGCTACCAAATAAATGCAAGTAGCGACCGGTGTAGCTACCAAATAAATGCAAGTAGTGACCGGTGTAGCTACCAAATAAATGCAAGTAGTGACCGGTGTAGCTACCAAATAAATGCAGTAGTGACCGGTGTAGCTACCAAATAAATGAAGTAGTGACCGGTGTAGCTACCAAATAAATGCAGTAGTGACCGGTGTAGCTACCAAATAAATGCAAGTAGTGACCGGTGTAGCTACCAAATAAATGCAGTAGTGACCGGTGTAGCTACCAAATAAATGCAGTAGTGCAGCAGCCTCAATAAATGTGTCCAGCTGCCAGAGTTGTCCGGTCGCGGCTTCCACAGACTCCCACAACAAACGTCAGAGCAAATTTCCTAACAAGTGTTATAAGCTGACCAGAGACTCTGGATAGCGAGACTAATTTCTGTTAGCCTGTCTATGGTGTTTTACATTGTACGTTAGCATTAAGCTAGCAGACTTTATGCTTAGTTGTGACACTGGCTGTGTGTGTTTTGAACGTTGTTTCAAACTATGTGGGTTTGATTGAACATCTTTGATGCTTAAATATATATATATTACCGCTTAATATATTGCTTTACTCCTCTTTTTATGTTGCTACACCGCCCGTTACCATGGTTGTATCCATGGTACCAACACCGGCCGTTACGATCGCGGTCAGAACGTTTTAACTACGCGACGTAATACGCCATTAACTGTGCGGCGGAGTAGTGTCCGAAAGTGTTTTTTTATTTGACCAGTGAGTCACTATATTGAATTCACTATATAGTGAGTAGGGAGGAGGGAATGAGGGAGGGGTTTAGGACACAACCCAGGTCGTCCAAACAGCATCAGGAGGACACGTTGGTCCCAATTAAGACCAGCAAGTCCAAAATCAAGTCCCAAGTTAAGACCCTTAAGTCTCAAGTCAAGTCCCAAAAGTCAAGACCTTCAAGTCCCAAGTCAAGGGTTAGTCTTGGTTTCCAAATTAAGTCAAGAACAAGTCAAGAACAGGTCCGGGTCGAGTCTGACTGGAGACCGACGAGTCCTGAGAGAAGCGACGTGATTGGACGGTTCAGGACTGCAGAGTCTGGCCAACAGAACGGAGGCTCCGCCCTCTTCGTGACATCACAATACCTTGATGAACGTGTGAACAGAGTCAGAAGATCAAAGGAGGGTCAGAAGAAAACCTGCAGGTGGAGATAGACACCACACACCAGACCTTGCCAGAGTTGGGGACAGAAACGTAAAAGACAGAGACGAGCGGCGCCGATCGATCGTCAGCTCCCACGCACAAACATGAGGCCGCCGCGTGATGGCACCAATACTCATATCTGTCCGTTGATTTATGTGTTTACTGCTGCTCATGTTTGTCTGATCAACCAATCAGATGGGAGCTCTCAGATCTGAGCATCAGCTGACATCATCCAGTGATGAGGAATCACAGGAGTATTTCAAAATAAAATCAGAGGAATATTTCAAAATAAAACGGGAAATTCATTATGATTCCCATATAGGGTAAACAAAGTATCTATCTATCTATCTATCTATCTATCTATCTATCTATCTATCTATCTATCTATCTATCTATCTATCTATCTATCTATCTATCTGTCTATCTTGGATGTAGGTATTATCTAATTTGTGAATTCATTCTTTGTAACAAGGGGTAGACAATATAAGTTTGCTTCTTTCTGCCCCCTTTCATTCAAGAGTTACAGTATTGTCATTATTTTGTATGAGTTTTATTTAATTTTTTGTTTTTATGCTCAATAAATGAATGAAATAAATAAACGTATCTATCTATCTATCTATCTATCTATCTATCTATCTATCTATCTATCTATCTATCTATCTATCTATCTATCTATCTATCTATCTATCTATCTATCTATCTATCTATCTATCTATCTATCTATCCATCTATCAATCATCCATCCTTTGTGTTGACTGAATTGTTTCTCTCACTAATAAATCATCAATAAATGCAGAAACTTCATCCATAACCAATAACTCCACAGTTTCTACAGTTCTCTGATTTACTGGTTAGATATGATGTCACTGTGATGTCACTGTGATGTCACTGTGATGTCACTGCAGCTCCGTGTCAGAGTGTGAAGCTCCACCCACCTCCAGCGCCGCCTTCTGCACCGTGACCTGGCTGAAGACTCGCGCTCCGTCGTCGGGACAAACCGTCCTCAGCTCCTCTTTGTTGAGAGAGAAGAGCTGAGCGCCGGTCAGGACGCCCAGGCTGGTGATGGTGCTGCAGCGGGACAGGAAGCTCTGATTATCTCATAGTACTCATGTTGACAGGGACGGTGCTTCAGAGTTAGCTCGTGGCTAATGTGTTAAAGGGATAGTTCACCCAAAATTCAAATTTCACTCATTATCTCCTCCCCCTCATGTGGACTATTAAGGGCTGGGAGAAGTTTCAGAGTCCTCCGTGGCTTCTCTGAGTTACAGGGGGTCTCGGCGTAGCAGTGCATGTCCATATAACGGTTGCAAATGGATACCAACTGTCTTCGTAACAAAAAGACACACCAAAAAACATCCAAATACCTCCATGCTGCTCGTATGTAATGTCCCTCTGGTATTGAAGCCCCGAAATGAGAAATTGTCCCGAAAAAAAGTCTAGGAAGAGGACGGACCAGGATCAAGCTTGAAATATAGACTTATTTATTCTTTTTCGGGACAATTTCGCATTTGTCGGGGCTTCAATACAAGAGGGACATTACATACGAGCAACATGGAGGTATCTGGATGTTTTTTGGTGTGTCTTTTTGTTATGAAGACAGTTGGTATCCATTTGCAACCGTCATATGGACATGCACTGCTACGCCGAGACCCCCTGTAACTCAGAGAAGCCACGGAGGACTCTGAAACTTCTCCCAGCCCTTAGTCCACATGAGGGGGAGTAGGAGATCATGAGTGAAATTTCAATTTTGGGTGAACTATCCCTTTATCTTCCTGCACAGGTAAAGCAGACAGTTCAAATGTCTGGTGAGTGAGTCCAGAGCTGTGTCAGTGTGAATCCTTCCATGAGTCACTGTCATGTAGTTTACTATCTACTCTAACTCGGGTGCATTTACATTTGTTTTTTTACAATGTTTTATTAATGTACATTGTCCCTTGTAAATACCGAAACTGAAACTGAAACCTCCTCTTTCTCTATAGTAGTAGTAGTATATATCTATATACTATATTCTGCTCCGTAGCCCAGACCAGATCATTGCGGGTTGGAAGTTTCCATCGTTCCACACTCAACTCTCTGACCGTTACGAGTGAAACCATCCAGGTTCTGACAGTTCACTGTGTTTTGACTCGTCAGTGTGAACGAGTCACAGTAGTTGGGTTTCCATCCAAATGTATCGAATTTAAGAGCGGATTTGGTGAAAATGTGCAAAAAGCAAATGCGAATTTATGCCCGTTTCCATTCGTTATTGTTTTGCGATTATTGGGAGAAGAAGAGTGCGCCGTGAGATTACGTCATAAGAGAGCGTGAATGAGTCCAACAGTTGACACTCAGCTGACACTCAACATCATGGACAATTTACGTACTTTCCGGACTATAGACGCACCTGTATAAGCCGCACCAGCTAAATGTTAAAAGAAAATACATCTACAGTATATCGGCTGCACTTGAATATAAGCTGCAGGTTTTCATGTTGTAACATGAGATATTTCCACAGAAAGACAGTAGGAACTGTGACAGTCTGTTCTGGTTCCGCTCCTCTCCTCCATGTGCATCTGTTGACAACGAAGCCGGAGAAACATCAATAAATGTAGCGGTGGAAAACGTTACATAACATATACGATGTTACGACGTGTGTGTTTGTTTAGTCTGAACCGTCATGAACAAAACGTTGCGGGTTACGGAGCGTTTGTGTTGCGGTGCAGAGGAGAGCTGGGACACCGGGGCGTCGCTGGGTGAAGTCCAGCAGCTTCACCCACAAACTCTGCCTCAATTCACATAATCTGTTTCCATAACAAAAAGTCGCATTTTCCTTCAATCGATACGCTGACAACCCCCCCCCCCCCAAAGTGTAAAAACTTTTATGCGCATTTACTGCCTTTTTTAGAATTTCTGGCGTTTCCATCCAAATATTTGTTTGCAATTTTTAAAAATGCGAATAAAAAAAGGTGGATGGAAACGCAACTATAGAGTGTGAGTATGAAAGGATTCAGACTGAGACACAGTCCTGGTGTGTGTGTGTGTGTGTGTGTGTGTGTGTGTGTGTGTGTGTGTGTGTGTGTGTGTGTGTGTGTGTGTGTGTGTGTGTCCAGTGGGACTCACACGGGGCTGAAGCCCTTGGCCTCCAGCCAGCTCCTCACGTCCTCGGGCGAGGAGTCGTAGGTGATGCTGACGGCCGGGATGCTGCTGCTGCGAGACGAAGCCTGGAACTTCTTCTGAGCGCTGCGTCCCAGCGTCAGTCTGTGCATCAGCTCGTCCTGCACCTCCTCCATGTTGGACTTCCTCCCTGTGGACACGACCAGACCGCTCAGTTACAACCCTCCTCTCTGCTCTGCAACAACTCTAACTCTTACCAAGAATATCTGTCTCATTTCTAGTCAAAACTAACCTCATTCTACTTAAAGGGATAGTGTCATTTTTTTTAAAAGTGGGGTTGTATGATCTACAAATAGCCCCTAAGTACTTTAATTGCAGTAGAAGACTCTCTGCACTCCTCCCGTTAGCAACGCCAGCCCATAATAGCCCTGCCCAGAGATTTACAACATACAGTGTTGTGAACAGACCCAAAGAAACGGCCTATTTTCACGGCCTAAAAGAGGTTTTACCTGGAAACAAATACACAGTTCCATTGTTCGCTATAATATAATTTTTTCCAGCCCTTCAAAGTGCAGGAAAAACACAGTTTTTATTTGGACCTAACCAACTGCTGATCGGCGGGCGCTAACCCTGGGCGGAGGGATACGTGAGTTGGTTAGGTCCAAATAAAATATATAATAATAAAAGATCATACAACCCCACTTTTAAAAAATATGCTACTATCCCTTTAAAATAAGAAAAAGTATCTTGTTTTTTTCTTCACTTTTTACTTTCAATCATATTTTCACTTGAAATAAGTAGAAAAATCTGATAGTGGAGCTTCTTATTACAAGCACAAAAAACTTGCTTTCACTGGCAGATTTTTCTACTTATTTCAAGTGAAAATTAGTTTGAAACAAGTGAAAATGATCTAAAAACAAGTTCATTTTTAGGTGATGAGTCTTATTTTAAGTGGAAAGAGATTAGTTTTGACTAGAAATGAGACATTTTGACGAGAAATAAGACAAATATTCTTGGAAAGGTTTAGAGTTTTTGCAGTGTGCTCCTGGTCCTGGTCCTGGTTCTGGTTCTGGTCTCAGACTCACGGTCTCTGCCGGCCGGCCTCTGGCTCTGCTCCCTCAGCGCGACGCTGCCGTTGTCGCTGGACGTGTTGCTGTTCTGGCGGCTGACCGAGCTGCTGCTGCTGCCGGCGGCGGCGGCGGCTGCAGCGGGCGCTCTGGAGAAGGGTTTAGCGGGTTCGGCCATGGGCGGAGGCAGCGGCGGCGTGGGCAGCCGGTTGGGGGCCGGGGGCGGCGGCGTGGGGGCCGGGGGCATCGGGGTCGCCGCCGCTTTACTGGGGATGTAGTCGGTCCGGGTGGTCTGTTTCTAAAGGAGAGAGGAGTTTTATTTTGAAAGGGAAGGAGACTGCACTGCAAAAACTCAACATCTTACCAAGAATATTTGTCTCATTTCTAGTCAAAACTAATCTCTTTCCACTTTAAATAAGACTCATCACCTAAAAATTAACTTGTTTTTAGATCATTTTCACTTGTTTCAATCAAATTTTCACTTGAAATAAGTAGAAAAATCTGCCAGTGAAAGCAAGTTTTTTGTGCTTGTAATAAGAAAGAAAAACTTGCTCCACTATCAGATTTTTCTACTTATTTCAAGTGAAAATTTGATTGAAACAAGTGAAAATGATCTAAAAACAAGTTAATTTTTAGTCGATGAGTCTTATTTTAAGTGAAAGAATTTAGTTTAGACCAGAAATGAGACATTTTGACAAGAAATAAGACAAATAGTCTTGGTAAGATTTTCAGTTTTTTGCAGTGTGAGCTGCTTCCTGTTTGAGACTCAGAGCTAAAACTGTTGTCGTTTTTTACCTCGTTCAACTCTCCCAGTAATTGCTGCCGTCGTTAAAAACAAACATGGAGGTGATGAGACGGTGAAAAAAACAAACAGACAAACATTTAAAGGGATAGTTCAACATTTTGTCAAACTGGCCCATTACCATAACCCCTATAGTCATAGCAGTAGGTTCGTTACCTTTAATTGTCGGTGCAAGCTGTTTTTAGAACGGTGGAGCAGAGCCGTGAGCTGCTCAGAGCTACGCTACGGAGGCTCATTATGGGATTTCTTGGTTTCCCTCATCAAACTCATCAAATACACAATCCAACAACTCCACAACGCTCTGGTGGACAAGTTGTGAGCTGCACATTCACCACGCTATGAGATAATAACACAACGTTACCACACAGAGTTGTTTTAGAGGGAAATTCATGCAAAACCGCTGATGCACGTTGCCTTCAGGGACAGTTTTTCATCAACAGTCTCTGTATTTCCCTCTAAAACAACTCTGTGTGGTAACGTTGTGTTATTATCTCATAGCGTGGTGAATGTGCAGCTCACAACTTGTCCACCAGAGCGTTGTGGAGTTGTTGGATTGTGTATTTGATGAGTTTGATGAGGGAAACCAAGAAATCCCATAATGAGCCTCCGTAGCGTAGCTCTGAGCAGCTCACCGCTCTGCTCCGCCGTTCTAAAAATAGCTTGCACCGACAATTAAAGGTAACGAACCTACTGCTATGACTATAGCGATTGTGGCAATGAGACAATTTGCCAAAATGTTGAACTATCCCTTTAACTCCTCAACAAACTCACTGCAAAAGAAAAACTACCTGATCTACCTGAGGTCAGACCTACGGTGGCCCCCGAGGGTCAAATCACATGTTATTGATCACATGGACTGTTAGCTTAGCATTAGCTGGTGACACTTGTGTTGTGTTGTGAGTTTTTGTGATGAAGCGGCGGTGATTTGACCCTCCTGGCCACCGTAGCTCCTCCTGACTGAACTCCACACACTAACTGACCACAGCAGAGAAACAGAAACTAGAGCCGGAGGTTTGATCCAATCAGATCAGCTCTACACACTGCTACGTAGCTACGTCGCTACTGAAGCTCCTCCTACCTTAAACAACTCAAACTCCTTCTTTGGCATCATGAGCTTTAACCGGACGAAGATTCAATGGAAACAGAGACGACGTTAAAAACACACAACATGACATGAAGAGCTGCATGGCCGGTTAGCCGTAGCGGTTAGCGGTTAGCGGTAGCCTCCTACCTGGATGGTGTGGCTGTAGATCGGTTCTCCGCGGCCGGTGATGTCCACCGCTTTGGTCGCCTCCAGGATGTTGTTTGGCACGTAGCCCGACGCGCCGCAGCCGTTACGAACCTTCCACCACTGCTTCCTGTCGTCCAGCACCTGTCAGACGAGACTCAGGTCAGAAACAGGCACAGGGAACCGGTTCAAACCAGATAAAACCAGTTCAGACCAGATAAAACAATTTCAAACCAGTTTAAACCAGATAAAACCAGTCCACACCAGTTTAAACCAGATAAAAACCAGTCCACACCAGTTTAAACCAGATAAAAACCAGTCCACACCAGTTTAAACCAGATAAAACTTGGTCAAACCAGTTTAAACCAGATAAAACCAGTCCACACCAGTTTAAACCAGATAAAAACCGGTCCACACCAGTTTAAACCAGATAAAACTTGGTCAAACCAGTTTAAACCAGATAAAAACCAGTCCACACCAGTTTAAACCAGATAAAACCAGTTTGAACCAGTTCACACCAGTTTAAACCACCAGATAAAACCAGGTCAAACCAGTTTGAACCAGCTCAAACCAGTTTAAACCAGATAAAACCAGGTCAAACTAGTTTGAACCAGCTCAAACCAGTTCATACCAGATAAAACAATTTCAAACCAGTTTAAACCAGATAAAACTAGGTCAAACCAGTTTAAACCAGATAAAAACCAGTCCACACCAGTTTAAACCAGATAAAACCAGTTCACACCATTTTTATACTACCAGATAAAACCAGATCAAACCAGTTTGAACCAGCTCAAACCAGTTTAAACCAGATAAAACCAGGTCAAACTAGTTTGAACCAGCTCAAACCAGTTTAAACCAGATAAAACCATTTCAAACCAGCAGATAAAACCAGGTCAAACCATTTTTAACCAGTTCATACCAGTCTAAACCGGTTTAAACCAGCAGATAAAACCAGGTCAAACCAGTTCACAGGGGAAACAAGTCGATCAGATTATTGACGACATGATTTTATTTATTGTTTTTAGTGTTTCTAACTGTGAGAATCAAAGTAATGTTGTTTAATCGATAAACTAATTAAAACGTGTTCATGTTAATTAAGTGAAGGAGCTCGTTACCTCGACAACCTCGTCCTTCAGCACCGACAGCTCCGTGTTGTTTCTCGCCACAAAGTCGTATTTTGATTTGGCAAAGAGTTTCGTTTGGCCTCGAGCGTCTTCATCAAAACTCCTGAAATACAGTTTATACACGTATATACACATACATATCATATATTATATCATACATAATGGATAAATATACACATCATATGCATCACACAGCTGATTATCACAGTGATCAAATCCACAAAAACTGAATCAAGAGAAGGATTTATCAAAACTAAAAAAAAACTACTGATCAATAATTTAAGAATAAAGTTGAAAAAACAACAAATAATTGATTTTAGATTCAGATTTTTCCTCCATGATGATGAACTGATCAAACACAAACCAAAAAACTAACTTTTCCCACAATAAAACAACACACACACACACACTGATCTGTGATCTGTTGTAACTCTGCGGCCGTGGAGAAGAGTCCCGACACAGGAAGTGGAAAATGAAATTTAAAAAGACGTGAATCAGAAGAAAAACAGAGACAATCAGTTAAAAAGAGAAAAATTAAAGATATTTGAATAAATAAAGAGATTAAAGTTTGACAGAGGAACCAGAGAGTTCAGCAGACTGAAGACAGAGTTTTATAGAAGACGAAGAAAAATGAAGAATGGGAATAAATATCTATTCTCATTATTATTATTATTATTATTATTATTATTATTATTAATATATTATTAATGTGTTGAAATGTGTTAATCCTGGTTCAGCTGCCACTCAGAAGGTTCTTATCAGTATTATTGTTGATATTGTTGATATTATTAATATGACTATCATCATTATTATTATTATTATTAATATAATAACTATCATTAATATCATAATTATTTTCATCAATGAATGTCAGTACACTGCAAAAACTCTAAATCTTACCAAGAATTTTTGTTTCATTTCTAGTCAAAATGTCACTTCTAGTCCAAACTAATCAAATTCTACTTAAAATAAGACTCGTCACATTAAAAGCAGCTTGTTTATAGACACTTTTTACTTCTTTCAAGCAGATTTTGACTTGAAATAAGTAGAAAAATCTGATAGTGGAGCAAGTTTTTCTTTCTTATTACAAGCACAAAAAACTTGCTTTCACTGGCAGATTTTTCTACTTATTTCAATTAAAAATCGGTTTGAAACAAGTGAAAATGATCTAAAAACAAGTTATTTTAATTGGAAAGAGTTTAGTTTTGACTAGAAATGAGACATTTGGACAAGAAATAAGACAAATATTCTTGGAGTGTAATGTAATTTTGCAGTGTAATGTTCAGTTTGAGGGTCTGAACATGAACTATATAAAGATCTGTTTCTGTGTCTCTGTGGTAACTGTGGTAACGAGCGCTGTGATCCAATCAGAACGCGGCGGCGGCGGCGGGACCGGTTCTCCACGGCGACCGGACGTGACCAGGCTGGTTACCGGTCCACGTGGCGGCTGACGGCGTGTTTGAACGCAGCCACGGCCGCGTCCTGATCCAGGATCTGCATCCGCTTGTAGGAGGAGTTGGAGAGGGAGGCGTACCCGTCTGCAGGAGGAAACCGCTGCACCGCCGCCGGCTGCACGCACACAGGGGACAGCAATCAGTTAATCAATCAACCAATCAATGATCAATAATCTACACTGCAAAAACTCAAAATATTTCCAAGAATATTTGTCTTATTTCTTGTCAAAATGTCTCATTTCTAGTCAAAACTAATCTCTTTCCACTTAAAATGAGACTCAAAACTTAAAAATGAACTTGTTTTTAGATCATTTTCACTTGAAATAAGTAGAAAAATCTGCCAGTTAAAGCAAGTTTTTTGCGTTTGTAATAAGAAAGAAAAACTTGCTCCACTATCAGATTTTTCTACTTATTTCAAGTGAAAATCTGTTTGAAAGAAGTAAAAAGTGTCTAAAAACAAGCTGCTTTTAATGTGATGAGTCTTATTTTAAGTAGAATGAGATTTGTTTTGACTAGAAATAAGACAAATATTCTTGGTAAGATATTGAGTTTTTGCAGTGTATAGTCAACTAGAGCACTGTAAAAGAGAGTAACGACACCACCATAGACTCCCGTGGTAAGGGTTTTGCGCCCCGAGTGGCAGCACTGCAAAAACTCAAAATCTTTCCAAGAATATTTGTCTTATTTCTTGTCAAAATGTCTCATTTCTAGTCAAAACTAATCTCTTTCCACTTAAAATAAGACTCATCACATAAAAATGAACTTGTTTTTAGATCATTTTCACTTGTTTCAAACTAATTTTCACTTGAAATAAGTAGAAAAATCTGCCAGTGAAAGCAAGTTTTTTGTGCTTGTAATAAGAAAATAAAACTTGCTCCACTATCAGATTTGAAAATCTGCTTGAAAGAAGTAAAAAGTGTCTAAAAACAAGCTGCTTTTAAATGTGATGAGTCTTATTTTAAGTGGAATTAGATTTGTTTTGACTAGAAATAAGACAAATATTCTTGGTAAGAGTTTGAGTTTTTGCAGTGAGGATATATGGGTGTTGCAAAAGCGCCCAGAAAACCCATTCACTCCAATGTATGTGTGTTGCCCACTTGCTTGTAAATTGATGAAAACGGCCGTGTTTTTGTTTTTAGGTGTCTTGGTCATATCAAATTATACTTATAATTTGTTTATTACAAAATGTAGATTGAAACGTTAATGTAGAAAACTGTTTTTTTTTTTTACTCGCCTATGTGTTAAAGGGATAGTATAATTTTTTTTTAAGTGGGGTTGTATGATCTCCAAATAGCCCCTAAGTACTTTAATTGCAGTAATTTTTTCCAGCCCTTCAAAGTGCAGGAAAAACACAGTTTTTATTTGGACCTAACCAACTGCTGATCGGCGGGCGCTAACCCTGGGCGGAGGGATACGTGAGTTGGTTAGGTCCAAATAAAAACTGTGTTTTTCCTGCACTTTGAAGGGCTGGAAAAAATTATATTATAGTGAACAATGGAACTGTGTATTTGTTTTCAGGTAAAACCTCTTTTAGGCCGTGAAAATAGGCCGTTTCTTTGGGTCTGTTCACAACACTGTATGTTGTAAATCTCTGGGCAGGGCTATTATGGGCTGGCGTTGCTAACGGGAGGAGTGCAGAGAGTCTTCTACTGCAATTAAAGTACTTAGGGGCTATTTGGAGATCATACAACCCCACTTTAAAAAAATACTACTATCCCTTTAATGTTTATCTGTAAAGGATCCACAATGATGCTATTAACGTGGGTGATCTATAAATGTCCTTAAATTATTGAAAATACCACACTGCTCATTCACCAACAATGCAGAGATGTCAGTTCTTGGGCGCTTTTGTAAAACCCATATTCCTCCACCAGGAGGCGCTGCCATTGGACCAATGCTGTCCTTACTCTCTTCTCCTCCTCTGCTCCTCTCCTCACCTCCAGTCTCATCTGCAGCTCCTCTTGTCTCTGGACCTCGGCGTTGGTCAGACTCTCGGCGAGCTGCGTTAGCTCCGCCCCCCGGCTCAGAGGCCCCGCCCCCAACGCAGGAGGCTCCCACCCGTCACGAAACCTCATCGGACACGCGGGGAAGTAGTGATCCTTGGGCCACTCCAGCCTGGTCGAGTTAGAAAAACAGACACAACTCATGAGATACAGAAATATGACACAGTGTTAAACAGGTGTCTGTGTTCACATGTATCCAGGGTGCGATTTGTGAAAAAAACAGGGGGGGGGATAGTTTGCGGGGTGGGGGGGGGGGGGTTGGCCATATGCACCTGCACCCCCCCAAACCTTAACCCTATAGTAGGTCATTTCAATTTGCGCATCTGTGTTTTTTCCTTTTTATTTTTATTTTTATAACATTTAGGCTACTGTATATGCGCATCGAGAGGGAGTGCGCCAGAGAGAAACAGCGGCTGCTTGCATGCCAACCGGATGTTTAAAGAGAGGAAAAACACAGAACATAGCTACATTATGTCCAAGAGACTTTGTCCTGAGGAAGGATGTGATGGTGGCCCAGGTTTAGTGATGAGGAAACTGTCACTGTCCGCTGCACATCTGTCAGCAGCTGCTCCAAACAGACACGTCACTAACTTTATTTTGAAGGGACAGATTAGATGTTGATTTTATTAACAGTGACTTTGTTGCACCCAAACATTAAGCATATACAGTATATCGGGTGCTGTCTTATCCGGTAGCCTACAAATATTTGCTCAAACCTGGAGACAGACCCGACCCAGTGCAACCGGCATCTCGAGTCGCCTTTTTTTTTCTTTTTTTTTGAGAATTGACAGTAGCCTGAGCTACATATAGAGAGCCTAAGCGGAAGCAGGAAGTAACGGCGCCATGGGACCTCAACTCTGAAAAACTCGCCATTCAAATGAATGAGACTGAAAATTTTATTTCGTGATCCGATTGAATTGCGCCATGAGAAAAAAATATGTCCTCTACCTGTTTAAAACTGCACGTTTCATGAAGAGAAATCAGCCGTTTATCGTAAAACGGCAACAGAAGAATGTATTTTGTGTAAAGACGCTCTACGGACTACAGATCTGTGTCCCACAGAAAATACGTCACCAACTGACACGGGAAAGGGCGGCATTTGGTGTGTGACGTCACCTACGCGACTTGTAGTCTTTCTGCTTACAGATTCTTCTGAATTTTATTCTACAATAGCTTTACAACAAACTGCTGATTTCTCTTCATGAAACGTGATGTTTTAAACAGGTAGAGGACAGATTTTTTTCTCATGGCACAATTCAATCGGATCACGAAATAAAATGTTCAGTCCCGTTCATTTGAATGGAGAGTTTTTCAGAGTTGAGGTCCCATGGCGCCGTTACTTCCTGCTTCCGCTTAGGCTCTCTATGACGGTCTGGGAGACGCTGTGCGCTACTGTGGGGGGATGAGAAGGCTCACGGTTCAAATGATGTAGACTTGATCTAAAGTAGGGACTATTACTCTGTCTGACCAGAGGGGGGGACAACAAGTATCCCCACTGGGGATAATAATAAATGACCAGAAGGGGGGACATCAAAAACGGGGGGGGGGGGGCAAATCTCACCCTGCATGTGTCTGTGTTCACATGTGTCTGTGTTCACAGGTATCTGTGTTCACATGTATCTGTGTTCACATGTATCTGTGTTCACATGTATCTGTGTTCACATGTATCTGTGTTCACATGTATCTGTGTGTTCACATGTGTCTGCGGTAACTGACATGCTGTATAGATGCTGTGTACAGTTATATAAATATCTATTTTTCTTTTATAAAGAAGCATTTTATGGAGCTAATTTATTCCCTCATTCTGGGGAAGACGTACTGGAGTTGTGTTTTGTTTTTACGTCTTCCCCAGAATGAGGGAATGAATCAGCTGATTGGTCGTCTCACCTGCACTTGGTCCACCCGTCTCCCAGGGCGACCCACAGGTGTCTCTCCTCGGCCGTCCCGGCGGCGTGCAGGAAGTCGATGGCGTCCTTGGTGAGCAGAGGAACCACCACGCTGCGTGCCAAGTCCACGCTGCCCGCCGCCTGGATCACCTGATGGAGGGGGCGGAGTCACACACAGATCATCTAATAGGCTACAGCAGTGGCTCCCAACCTGGGGGGCGCCAGAGATCCAGGGGGGGTCGCGAAGCCCTCTTGATTTTAAGGGGTTTAATAATTTTAATGTAATGAAAATGTTAAATAAATGAGTAGGCTAAACATTCAATTCATATGAGACAAAATCAACTAAATTCAAAGGCCACGTTAAACATTTAATTGTGTATTTAAATAGATAAACAAATAAGTTATAGGCCTATTCAATAGATGACTGAATATCAACAGTTTTAAAACATTAAATACGTAATATACAGCAGGGCAATATCAGTCACAGAGAATTTGAAAAACAGCAACGGAACAATGAGAAAAAACCTGTGTAAAATTACAACACATTCTGCAGAACTTGTACTTTTAAAAACAGAATTATGTTTTTAAAAGTACAAGTTCTGAAGAAATATGTTGTAATCATACACAGGTTGTTCCATGCTGTTATTAAATTACTGAAATATAATCAAGTATTTCATGTAAAAGAAGTTATGATGTTCCTTATTTTATTTTATTTTACATCGGAGGGGGGGGGGGGGGGGGTCCCTTAAGAAAAAGGTTGGGAACCACTGGGCTACAGTATATAATATCTCGTACCTTATTTTCATTGTCTCTACTTGTTATTGATTACTCCGTTTTCTATCTCTTCATTTTGTTCATATAACATTAATTATGTTTATGTATGTATATCTCCTTCTTTTTCAATGTTTATTTGTTGCCTTTGAAATCTAAATTGCTTGTAATTATTGAAAGGGGTGGAACTCTTGTACAAGCACATTGGGCATGAACATGAAGAAGAAGAACTGACCATCCTGAGGGGACTGAACAGGAAGTGGACCAGATCCACAGCGCTCGGGTTCTGGATGTGTTCCCTCAACTTCCCCTGGAGACCAGGACCAGGAGAGACCAGGAGAGACCAGACCAGATTAGATTAGATCATATATGAGGAAATTCAACACGTGTGTTAAAAGGGATAGTTCACTCAAAGTTTAAATTTATTAAAAATGATCTCCTCCCCCTCATGTGGACTAAGGGCTGGGAGAAGTTTCAGAGTCCTCCGTGGCTTCTCTGAGTTACAGGGGGTCTCGGCGTAGCAGTGCATGTCCATATGACGGTTGCAAATGGATACCAACTGTCTTCGTAACAAAAAGACACACCAAAAAACATCCAAATACCTCCATGCTGCTCGTATGTAATGTCCCATAGTGTCTCAAGTCTTGTGCGATTTGCACTGACACCGGCAAAGCAGTGAACTGAGACACTGGGAGCTTCCGCTACAAACAAGCTTGAAATATAGACTTATTTAATTTTTTTCGGGACAATTTCGCATGTCGGGGCTTCAATACAAGAGGGACATTACATACGAGCAGCATGGAGGTATTTGGATGTTTTTTGGTGTGTCTTTTTGTTACGAAGACAGTTGGTATCCATTTGCAACCGTCATGGACATGCACTGCTACGCCGAGACCCCCTGTAACTCAGAGAAGCCACGGAGGACTCTGAAACTTCTCCCAGCCCTTAGTCCACATGAGGGGGAGGAGATAATGAGCATGAAATTTCAATTTTGAGTGAACTATCCCTTTATGATGATGAAGATGAAGATGAAGATGAAGATGAGGAAGATGGCCGTACCAGCTGGTTGAAGGCGTGTTTGAACTTCTGCAGACAGTCGACGAACTCGTCCTCAGTGGGAGGTTTGGAGCGCAGAGTGAGGACGCCCTCTGGTGGACGAGGACAACAACACACCGTGAGGTTACACACACACACACACACACACACACACACACACACACACACACACACACACACACACACACACACACACACACACACTAACCCTAACACTAGGAGGCAGCAGAGACTCACAGAGCGTCTGCTGGGACCTGAACGCAGCCTCAGCGTTAGTTTATATTCTGATTATTAAACTGGTTTCTGCAAAAACTCAAAATCTTTCCAAGAATATTTGTCTTCTTTATTGTCAAAATGTCTCAATTCTATTTAAAATTAATCTCTTTCCACTTAAAATAAGACTCATCATCTAAAAATTAACTTGTTTTTAGATCATTTTCACTTCTTTCAAACTAATTTTCACTTGAAATAAGTAGAAAAATCTGCCAGTGAAAGGTCTGAAAGTTTTTTGTGTTTGTAATAAGAAAGAAAAACTTGCTCCACTATCAGATTTTTCTACTTATTTCAAGTGAAAATTTGTTTGAAAGAAGTAAAAAGTGTCTAAAAACAAGCTGCTTTTAATGTGATGAGTCTTATTTTAAGTAGAATGAGATTAGTTTTGACTATAAATAGGTAGAAGACATTAGAGTTTTTGCAGTGCAGCATCAGGGTCCCTGTTCTCACCTCCCGGTCCTCTCTTCTTGCCCTTCTTGGCCTTCTTCCTCCTCCCCAGCTCGGTGAAGGCCTCGGCAGCTTTCTGCAGTTTGGTGACGAAGGCCTCGACGTCGTCCAGAAGGTGGTTCAGGATTTGCTGCCGGGACAGAAACAACAAAACTCAATGTTTCAATGTTTCAATGTTTCAATGTTTCAATGCTTCAATGTTTCAATGCTTCAATGCTTCAATGTTTCAATGCTTCAATGCTTCAATGCTTCAATGTTTCAATGCTTCAATGCTTCAATGTTTCAATGCTTCAATGTTTCAATGCTTCAATGCTTCAATGTTTCAATGCTTCAATGTTTCAATGTTTCAATGCTTCAATGCTTCAATGTTTCAATGCTTCAATGTTTCAATGTTTCAATGCTTCAATGTTTCAATGCTTCAATGTTTCAATGTTTCACCTTCAGCTGCGTCGGTCGTTAATGATTAAACATGAAGCAACAGAGTGTGTGTGTGTGTGTGTGTGTGTGTGTGTGTGTGTCTGTGTCTGTGTGTGTGTCTGTGTGTGTGTGTGTGTGTGTGTGTGTGTGTGTGTGTGTGTGTGTGTGTGTGTGTGTGTGTGTGTGTGTGTGTGTGTCCGTGACCTCGGCAGCTGTTCTCAGATCAGATCCACTCACCACGTCTCTGTCCACTCGGGCCGCCGTCATCTCCACGGCAACGTCCTCGTCCTCCGAGAGACGCCGCTGCTTCTCGTCTGAGACAACAAACACACAAATATACACACACATATATACACGAATACACACAAATACACACACATATACACAATACAGGTTAGATTTAGTTTTTGTTTCTACACTTCTTTTTTTTTTTTTTTCATATAATATTGAAAAATCTGTTTCTAAACTCACCGAAGTCGTAGAAAAACTGTTAATAAGATGAATCAAATTAAAGATCTGACCTCAACCAGTGCTTTTTACCACTTGAAAAGTGAGTAAAGGGCCATTGCAACACATAATTTGGAGTTTTTTCTTAGCCAAAAATTGACCCCAGTACCTAATGCTGCAGAGAGAATCACGTTATGTCACTCACCAGAGTCACATTTTACAGATCTGACCTTCACCAGCGCTTTTTACCACTTTGAAAGTGGTAAAATATATGAATAAATATTCATATTTATGTGAATTTTATAATAGTTAAACTGATGTAACTCTATAATTTCACAGACCAAACAAAATCATTTCAGCTTTTAGTTTGTTAGAATGTGAAGTTATTTATCACTCTGAGTTTTAGCTTAGTTTTAGTTTTAGTTTAGTTTAGTTTAGTTTAGTTTAGTTTAGTTTAGTTTAGTTTAGTTTAGTTTAGTTTAGTTTAGTTTAGTTTAGTTTAGTTTAGTTTAGTTCAGTTCAGTTCAGTTCAGTTCAGTTCAGTTCAGTTCAGTTCAGTTCAGTTCAGTTCAGTTCAGTTCAGTTTCCGTTCAGTTTCCGTTTCGTTTCGTTTCGTTTCGTTTCGTTTCGTTTCGTTTCGTTTCGTTTCGTTTCGTTTCGTTTCGTTTCGTTTCGTTTCGTTTAGTTTAGTTTAGTTTAGTTTAAGTTTTAGTTTTAGTTTAGTTTAGTGTAGTTTAGTTTTAGTTTAGTTTTAGTTTTAGTTTAGTTTAGTTTAGTTTAGTTTTAGTTTAGTTTAGTTTAGTTTAAGTTTAGTTTTAGTTTAGTTTTAGTTTAGTTTAGTTTAAGTTTAGTTTTAGTTTAGTTTTAGTTTTGTAAGCTCCTCCCATGTGGTGACATCACTCACAGTCTTGCTGCTCATTGGTCCAGGCCGACCAGGCGGCGGCGCGGCTCTTCACGTCCACCTGACTGGAGGTGAGTGGGGGCTCGGGGGCGGGGGCCGGGGGGGGCGGGGGGATGAGGCCGTCGCTCTTCAGGATCATCCTGCAGACAGGAAGTGGAACAGGAAGTGGAACAGGTGTAACGGCCAATCAGCCAATCAGCTTGCAGCAGCAGCAGAGCGGTGTTTAAAGGACAATTCCAGGCGAATTCAACTCAGGCTGTATGTTCCTAACATTTTAGGTCTAACAGAAGGAATCTGAAGATGTTCAGTTTAATGTCTCCTGTTTTGCGGTAGTTATGGTCTGTCCCCGCGTCGCCACGGCAGCGATGAATGGGAGCGGATTGAAGTTCTGCTGCTTAGGCTGTTTCCATCCCTCAAAGCCACAGACAGCGTCAGGTGGCGACTCAAACATGCACCCAGAAGTTTATTTACTTCAAGCAAGCCGACATGTTTGTAAAACTAGAACTAATTCAAAGTCTGGCGGAGTCGAGACCCAAGTTGAAGCTCGGTGTGTTCAGGTGCAGTGGGAAGCTCCCGTTTGTGTCATAAACACAGGAAGATCAACTCTTTACTTGCTTCAAGTGTACATTTTTTTCCACAGACAGCGTCAGATGGAGACTCAAACATGCGCCGATAAGTTTTTTTTACTTGAAGCAAGTCCAGAGTTGATATTCCTGTGTTTATGACACCAACGGGAGCTTCCCACTGCACCTGAACACACCGAGCGTCAACTTGGGTCTCGACTCCGCCAGACTTTGAATTAGATCTAGTTTTACAAACATGTCAAAAAACATGAAAAAAATTGCGGCTTTGAGGGCTGTAAACAGCCTACACAGCAGAACTTACATCCACTCCCATTCATTGCTGCCGTGGTGATGCGGGGACAGACACAACTACCGCAAAACAGGAGCAATTAAACTGAAAATCTTCAGATTCCTTCTTTTAGACCTAAAATGATAGGAAAATACACCCCCGAGTTGAATTCGCCTGGAATTGTTCTTTAACAGCCAATCAGCTTGCAGCAGCAGCAGAACTTTGCTTAACGACGGTGAGTCTCACTTCAGAGTCTCGGGTCTCTTCTTCACTTTTCCTCCTTTGGCATCGGTCATGGCACTGTCGATGTCGGCGTGGATCAGGTTGGCCTGCGGGACAAAAGACACCACGGTTACCACGGTTACCACTCTCAAGTTAAGCTTTACTTTAGTTTACTTTAGTTTATTGTCACTACTGTGTCAATTACAAGTAATTACAGTGAAATTCTTATGAACCTTTGAGTCCAGTCATTTTAAGCCAAATAAAAGGGCTCAACGTTGAACAAACTGCAACAGAATCAAACTCAACTGGTTTTGTTTCCTCAACATGTCCTGAGTGAGGGAGAAAGAAGCCCAGAAGAATCCCATTAGGGGAAAGTTTAGAAAAACACCCAAATATAGCCCATTTATACGCATATTCATTATTTTTCTCATGTGAATAGGGTAAAATTTTTAACCTTTAGATATCTCCATGAAAATTACTGAGTTGATTACTGACATTAAGACAAACAAAAAATGTATCACAAGTTTTTTAAAATTCTTTGTTAACATGCGCAAATCTGCATACATTTGCATAAATTTGCATACATTTCACAATTTTGACGGCACATCAAACTCATCAAATACACAATCCAAATCAAAATAAGACTCATCACATTAAAAGCAGCTTGTTTTTAGACACTTTTTACTTCTTTCAAGCAGATTTTCACTTGAAATAAGTAGAAAAATCTGATAGTGGAGCAAGTTTTTCTTTCTTATTACAAGCACAAAAAACTTGCTTCACTGGCAGATTTTTCTACTTATTTCAAGTGAAAATTAGTTTGAAACAAGTGAAAATGATCTAAAAACAAGTTAATTTTTAGGTGATGAGTCTTATTTTAAGTGGAAAAAGTTTAGTTTTGACTAGAAATGAGACATTTTGACAAGAAATAAGACAAATGTTCTTGGAAAGATTGTGAGTTTTTGCAGTGTAGGGATTATGGTGATGGGCCAGTTTGACTAAATGTTGAACTATCCCTTTCAGTTCTTCTTTCCTTCTGATTGTAACTGTGTAATGTGACTACTGTGTTTGTCTGATCTAAATAGAGAGCTGTGTGTGTGTGTGTGTGTGTGTGTGTGTGTGTGTGTGTGTGTGTGTGTGTAGCGCTACCTTGATGTGGTCACACTGGAACAGGTGCAGGTCTGGTTTGCTCTGCCCCGACTCCTTACAGACCAGGGCCAAGATGGAGTCGTAGCTGCAGGCGTTCATCACGGCCTGGCAGTGCTGCAGCGACGACACGGGGAAGTTCTCCAGCTCGTTCTGCAGGAGGAGGAGGAGGAGAGGGAGTTACCGCGACATGTTACTCCAGTAAGAGTAAAAAAGTACTTGCTTTTAAAGGGATAGTTCAACATTTAGTCAAATTGTCCCATTGCCATAATCCCTATAGTCATAGCAGTAGGTTCGTTACCTTTAATTGTCGGTGCAAGCTATTTTTAGAACGGCGGAGCAGAGCCGTGAGCTGCTCAGAGCTACGCTACGGAGGCTCATTATGGGATTTCTTGGTTTCCCTCATCAAACTCATCAAATACACAATCCAACAACTCCACAACGCTCTGGTGGACAAGTTGTGAGCTGCACATTCACCACGCTATGAGATAATAACACAACGTTACCACACAGAGTTGTTTTAGAGGGAAATACAGAGACTGTTGATGAAAAACTGTCCCTGAAGGCAACGTGACATCAGTGGTTTTACATGAATTTCCCTCTAAAACAACTCTGTGTGGTAACGTTGTGTTATTATCTCATAGCGTGGTGAATGTGCAGCTCACAACTTGTCCACCAGAGCGTTGTGGAGTTGTTGGATTGTGTATTTGATGAGTTTGATGAGGGAAACCAAGAAATCCCATAATGAGCCTCCGTAGCGTAGCTCTGAGCAGCTCACGGCTCTGCTCCGCCGTTCTAAAAACAGCTTGCACCGACAATTAAAGGTAACGAACCTACTGCTATGACTATAGGGGTTATGGTGATGGGCCAATTTGACTAAATGTTGAACTATCCCTTTAAATGTACTTAAAGTAAAGTGTGTGTGTGTGTGTGTGTGTGTGTGTGTGTGTGTGTGTGTGTGTGTGTGTGTGTGTGTGTGTGTGTGTGTGTGTGTGTGTGTGTGTGACCTTGGTCTCCTGGTCGATGAGGCTGATGCTCCTCTCCTCCACCTGCAGCAGCATCTCCTGGGTCCAGACCTTCCCCTTGGCGTCCAGCAGCCGCAGCCGCCGCACGCCGTCGTCCACGGTGATGAGGCCGTCCTTACGGTCCAACACGAAGGTGCTCAGGTGCTGCACGGGTGGAGACAGGAGGAGACAGGTGGAGACAGGAGGAGACAGGTGGAGACGGGTGGAGACAGGTGGAGACAGGAGGAGACGGGTGGAGACAGGGGAGGATAGTTAGACCAGTACACCGCAAAAACTCTACATCTTACCAAGAATATTTGTCTAATTTCTAGTCAAAACTAATCTCATTCTACTTAAAATAAGACTCATCACATTAAAAGCAGCTTGTTTTTAGACACTTTTTACTTCTTTCAAGCAGATTTTCACTGGAAATAAGTAGAAAAATCTGATAGTGGAGCAAGTTTTTCTTTCTTATTACAAACACAAAAAACTTACTTTCACTGTCAGATTTTTCTACTTATTTCAAGTGAAAATGATCTAAAAACAAGTTCATTTTTAGGTGATGAGTCTTATTTTAAGTGGAAAGAGATTAGTTTTGACTAGAAATGAGACATTTTGACAAGAAATAAGACAAATATTCTTGGAAAGATTTTGAGTTTTTGCAGTGCAGCAGCTGATTTGATGACTTTATTAAAGGAGCAGTGCCGTTTTTTACAACCTGGACCTGGTTTCTGTCCTAAAACCCGGTGGTTTCCTCAGCGGTAGAACTCCTTCAGACTGTATTTATTTAGATCCATGCAGAGCTGCGTGTGTCCAAACAGTGGGAGTGATACGTAGCCTCTAAATAACTCATTATCTGCTGTGAAACTGGTTCATGTCACCAACATGTTGTTATGATTAACTAGAGTCCAGAGTTTCCTGTTATCGTCGTCATCCGGGGTCTGTAGATCGACCTACTGACCTCTGACCTGGATGATGTCATCATCTCTGAGGCTCGTTCACTCCGCCTCTTTGTGTTGATCATTTATATAACTATAATAAACAGTGTTGTTCTGTAGATAATTGTTAATAAAGCAATAAAACAAAAGGCTCCTTCACTCTGCTGCTGGTTTTGTGCAACACGGATGAATATTTGTCAGATTTTGAGGTTGTGGACGAGGACGAGGAATCCACCGGGTTTTATTCCAGAAACCAGGTCCAGGTTGTAAAAAAAACGACACTGCTCCTTTAATAATTTTCTATTTTTTATGTTATGAATTTCTGTATTATCTTCTTACTTTGAAGACCAGCGCTGTTGTTGTGGTTTTTTTTTACATAGGGGAGGTATTTTTATCAGCCTGTTTTGGCTTCTACCTTCTACCTGCTGCACAATGTTTCATTTGACTATTTTCATTGTTTATGCAGGTTATATAATGTGCAAATAAAAAACAAGCTAAAAAAACCAACCAATAAGCGTCTTCCTGTGTCTCGACCAATCAGAGCTCAGTTGGACTTGTTACCAGGTAAAAAAGAAAAAAAGCATCTCAGGGAGCTCTGTGATTGGTCCTTATAAAATTAGATTAAAAAAAAAAGATGACTTTAAAACGGTCCAATGAGATTCCTCCTCTCATGGATCGGAGCCGATGGCTTATGAATATTAATGAGGCGGTGATGACATCACAGCGGCGACCTCACCTCCACGTGATACTGAGACGTGTCCGTCAGACTGTTGATGCTCGTCTTGGTGAAGTGTTTCCTCTGCTCTGATGGAGACAACACACACACACACACACTGTTAACTCTTCATCATCATCACAACCACACACACACACACACACACAGACATGCAACACACACACACACACAGAGGAAACAACCGAGTCGTTTGTTTCAGAGAGAAAAACTCAACTGGGTCTGAGTTTGGTCATGATGTCAGATGTGTAATTACATGACAAAGGAGAGCAAACAAACACACAACTGTAAACACACACACACACACACACACACACACACACACACACACACACACACACACACACACACACACACACACACACACACACACACACACACACACACACACACACACACACACACGGCTCACTGTGACTTTTCTTTTTCTGTTTGGACGACGAACGCAGGAAAAAAATCTCATCTGATCCTGAAACAGAGTCACTGATCAATAAAACACCTGTCTGGTAACTGTCAATCAATCAATCAATCAATCAATCAATCAATCAATCAATCAATCAATCAATCAATCAATCAATCAATCAATCAATCAATCAATCAATCAATCAAACCCTTTCTCCACATTAAAATAAAGTTAATCTCATCGAAGTCGTAGAAAAACTGTTAATAAGATGAATCACATTAAAGATCTGACCTTAACCAGTGCTTTTTACTGCTTGATAAGTGAGTAAAGGGTCATTGCAACACATAATTTGGAGTTTTTTTCTTTTCCAAAAATGGACCCCAGCCCCTAATGTTACAGAGACACAGGTTTTCTACCTCAAAATGACTTTATGTCGATCACCAGAGTCACATTTTAAAGATCTGACCTTAACCAGTGTTTTTTTTACCACTCGAAAAGTGAGTAAAGGGCCATTGCAACACATATATTAGAGTTTTAAGGTCAAATCTTCTATATAACTCTGTCATTTTGAGGCAGAAAACATGTTTCACTGTAACAAGAGGAGCTGGAATCAGTTTGTCAGGTGTAAAACAGGTGTAAATGGCCCTTTACTCATTTTCCAAGTGGTAAAAAGAACTGGTTAAGGTCAGATCTGTAACTCTGGTGAGGGATATGACGTCATTTTGAGGCAGAAATCCGTTCTCTCTGCGCCAAATGTCTTCATTACAAACACAAACCAGATATAAACCATGTTAATTACTGTCTGTTTAACAACGATACTGGACACACCAGACATAGAGACATAAAGTGTGTGTGTTTAATGTGTGTGTGTGTGTGATCAGCTGGACTCACCGTACAGAGCTTTGGCACTGGACTTGGCTTTAGCTGTTGGAGGCTCAGGAGACTCATCATGGCCGCTGACAGAGAGACAGAGAGTTATTATTCCATTTCTGTAACGATTTGGCAATATTGTACTGACAGTCCTGCCAATAAAGCTTGTTCAATTGACATTGAAATTGAAATTGAGAGAGAGAGAGAAGCCGAGACCGAGTGACAGCAGGAGGCGTCGTCATGGAAACCACACGCTCACACGTTCACACCTCTCTGTGCAACGACGGCGATGATGTGAGTGAGTGACGAGTGACGAGTGTGTGAGCGACCGACGGCTGCAGCAGCTGTCAATCAATCAATCAATCAGTCTGGCTTCATAGACTCACTAACACACTGAACCGGTTTGTTCCAGTTTGTTCCTCAGAAACTATTTAATTTATTTATTTTCTGTCGTTTTCCTCCAGCAGCTCCGACTGGAACTCAGAGTCTGAATCCTCGGTGGGGGTGAAGGAGT